>NC_066579.1:234782384-235092743 GCF_024323335.1 Lathyrus oleraceus
CTGGGTTGATGCAACCGTTGGAAGTTCCAGAATGGAAATGGGATAGCATTTCTATGGACTTTGTAACGGGGCTGCCTGCTACCTTACGAGGGCATGATTCGATTTGGGTGATCGTTGATAGGCTCACGAAGTCGGCTCACTTCATACCTATTAACATCACTTACCCAATTGCGAAGTTGGCAGAGATTTACATCCGAGTAGTTGTAAAGTTGCATGGTGTTCCTCTGTGTATTGTGTCGGACAGAGATCCGAGGTTTACATCGGGATTTTGGAAAAGTCTGCAAGATTCGTTGGGATCTAAGTTGAGGTTGAGTTCGGCATATCATCCTCAAACTGATGGCCAAACTGAGAGAACTATTCAGTCGTTGGAAGATTTACTGAGGGCCTGTGTTCTTGAACAAGGAGGTTCGTGGGACATTTATCTTCCATTGATCGAGTTCACATACAATAATAGTTACCATTCTAGTATCGGAATGGCGCCTTTTGAAGCATTATATGGTCGTAGATGTAGAACTCTGTTGTGTTGGCACGAATCTGGTGAGAGTGTAGTACTTGGACCAGAGTTAGTTCGAGAAACTACCGAGAAAGTGAAGTTTATCCGGGAGAAGATGAAAGCTTCTCAGAGTAGGCAGAAGAGTTACCATGACAAGCGGAAGAAGGATTTAGAATTTCAAGCTGGTGACCATGTGTTTTTGAGAGTCACGCCTGTGACCGGAGTTGGGAGGGCTTTGAAGTCTAAAAAGCTCACTCCTCGCTTCATTGGTCCGTATCAGATCTTAGAACGGGTTGGAAGAGTTGCTTATCGAATGGCATTACCACCTAATCTTTCGAATTTGCATGATGTATTCCATGTGTCGCAGCTTCGGAAGTATATCTCAGATCCGTCTCATGTGGTTAGTATGGATGATGTGCAAGTGCGAGATAATTTAACAGTAGAGACAAAGCCTGTGCGAGTTGAAGATCGTGAAACAAAGACTCTTCGAGGAAAAGAGATTGGGTTGGTTAAAGTCGTTTGGTTGGGAGCTGCGGGCGAAAGCATGACATGGGAACTTGAGAGTCGGATGAAGGAGTCTTATCCAGAGTTATTTGCTTGAGGTATGTTTTCGAGGACGAAAACTCTTTTAGTAGGGGAGAGTTGTAACACCCCGAATTAAATAAGAGGATTATTTAATTAAGTTAATAATATATTTAATAATTTAATTAAATAAATTGAATTATTGGATTATTATTATTATTATTATTATTATTTGGAATAATAATTAGTGGAAAATATATAAGTTGGAATAAGAGAAAAAGGGTCATTCATTTTTGGTAAAAGGGTTTTCACGTGAAACAGAGAAGCGGCTGAAAGGTGAAAAGTGGAGAAAGAGCAGAGGTTGAAGAACGGAAAAGCTTGAAGCTTAGAGATTGCCGGATTATCTCAGGTAAGGGGGGTTTATCGTCGCTTAATGGGTATTATAGATTAACATGTCATGGGTAGTGAGAAACCGTTGAATTGACCCTAATTGGGATTGTTGAATGCTGAAAGATTGTGATGAATAAACTGAGTTTAAGTTGTAATTGAGTCCGTAATTGTGTGAGTCGTGTTTCCCCGAACGTGTAGCTTTTTACGGAAATTGAATCGGAGGTCCGGAAGTCCTCCAACGGCAGAAAATGCGGAAACTCTGCATTCTGCCTTGTGTTAGCGCAGGAACTGCTGTTTTGTCTGCGTTAACCGGTTAACCCAGGGTGTTAACCGGTTAACACTGTTATATTTTGTGGAAATGTGCTGTTTTGCCTGCGTTAACCGGTTAACCCAGGGCGTTAACCGGTTAACACTGTTGCGTTTTGCCAGAAAATGTATTTTTGTCCTGCGTTAAACGGTTAACCCAGGGCGTTAACCGGTTAACACTGTTGCGTTTTGCCAGAAAATGTATTTTTGTCCTGCGTTAACCGGTTAACCCAGGGCGTTAACCGGTTAACACTGTTGGAAATTAGAAAAATTGGTATTTTAATGTTGTGAACGTAATTGGTGATTGGCCTATTTTAGTTGATTGTGAGGAATGATTTTGTTGGGTTTATGTTATGAAATGTTGATCCAAATATGTTGATTAGTTGTGTTAAAGTTGTTGAAAATACTGAGTTGGAGGCTTGATGAGCCAAAGTTGATTATAAGTTGATTTTTGTTGAAAACGTTGTTGTGTTGATATTATTATTATGTTGTTGACAGTTTAAAGTCGTGTATGCCATGTACATTCATATGCATTAAGTCGGAGCTTTGCTCACACCACGTTGGCCTGGATTGGCAAAATTTTAAGTTGAAAGTTGAAGGCTTATGCCTTGATGCCCACTAAAATGGCAATGATTTTAAGTTGGGAGTTTTACTCCGAATGGTACCACATGCATGACGAGTCGAGTCTCATTAGAGTTGCATTCTGTTGGTTTGTTGTATGTGTATCAGTGGTATTGATCTTGAGTATGTATATGAGTTGTGTTGATATTGGGTGATTAATGAGTTAAATTACTTAACATAACATGATAATTTATAATGTTTGTTACATCGATTGAGGAACTCACCCTTACAATTATTTTTCAGGTAACGAGCAATGAGTTGAGTAGAAGCTAGTGCTTGGAGTCTAGTGTAGTCACCGTAGTGGGTCATGCTCTGATAGATGTAACATCGGGACGGGATGTTTTAATTGTTTATTGTCGGTTGTTGAACCATTTTTCATGTAATACGTTATATGTTTGTGGAATGGTTGAGTTGATTTATATCCGCTGCGAATTGTGCAAAAATGTTATTTTGATTAAATAATGAGCATGACAGTTATTATGTTGTTAAGTGTTGTGTGACACCCTTGGTGCATAATTACTCTGATATTTGTTGTTGTTATTTTAATTACATATTTGGGGTATTTTAGAAGGGTGTTACATACAGCAAACAAAGAAGAGCGTATATTGCATGGGAAAGTGATAGTGATTCATCAAGCACACAAAGCTCAAGTGATGATGATGAATCTGCAAATCTGTGCCTTATGGCTCACACAAAAAATTTGTCCTACCACAAGAAGAAAAACAATGACAAAAAGGTAAAACAAGCGTATTACAATAATTTCTCCTCTATGTCTTTTTCGGAACTAAAAATAGCTTTTGAAAAACTGCATAACGAAGCTGTAGATGCTTTTAAAAGACTATCTTCCGACAAACATATCTTCTCTTTTTTGGAAGGTAAAGTAAACAAAGCTGAAATTGATTTAGAAGCATTGAAAACTAGTATTGCAGAAAATTCAAAAACTATTGACATTGACGGATGTAGTAGAGTTAGGTATTGTGACGCTTGTTATATTTGGCAAAAAGAGGTAAACACTCTTAAGGTCAAATTAGAGAAAGCGCTACAACCTAAAGTTACTTATGCCGTTGACCCCAAGTTATTTAAGAAGTCATTGAATCCTCCATATGCAAAATACTCTTTTATTCTAAAGGATTCAATGAACAAGAAACAACAAACACATCATCATGGTTTATGTCATTATTGTTGCCATGCTGGCCATACCATTGAGAAATGCAAATTTAGGAGATTTCTTGTCCCTAAAGGCATTTATCAATGGAAGCCAAAAGGCAACCATGTTAGCACTTACCCACTTGGACCCAATGAAAATTGGGTACCAACTTCTCTCTTTTGATGTTGTAGGATGAGTGCCTTGCCTCCGCAGATAGAAGGTGGTTTCTTGACAGCGGCTGCTCGAGGCACATGACCGGTGACATATCGCTTTTTATAGACTTCAAGGCAAAGAAAAAGGGATATGTTACTTATGGAGACAACAACAAAGGAGCTATACTCGGCAAAGGTAGTGTAGGTAATCCCTCCACCACTACTATTTCAAATGTCCATTTAGTTGAGGGACTTAAACACAATTTGTTAAGCATAAGTCAACTATGCGACATGGGCTATAAAGTTTCGTTTACAAAAACTTGCTGCATAATTGAACATGCTGAACAAAACATTGTGTTTAAGGGTGTAAGAGTAAACAATATCTATATGCTTGACTTGTTTGATGTACCGTTAACAAATACTAAATGTCTAGTCACCTTGAATGATGATTCTTGGCTTTGGCATAGACGTTTAGCTCATGTTAACTTCGATTTGCTAAATAAGGTTGTATCTAAGGATCTAGTAGTCGGTCTACCAAAAATAAAATTTTCAAAAGACCACCTATGTGACGCGTGCCAAATGGGAAAGCAAACAAGGGTGTCTTTTAAATCTAAAAATATAATTTCAACTTCACGACCCCTTGAGCTTCTCCATATGGACCTCTTTGGACGTTCTAGGACAAAGAGCCTAGGTGGAAATTACTATGGCTTTGTAATAGTTGATGACTACTCTAGATTCACTTGGACTATATTCCTTCATAGCAAAGATGAAACTTTTTCTGCTTTTAAAAATTTTGCAAATCTGTCCCAAAACAAAATGAATTCCAAAATAGTTACAATTCGTAGCGATCATGGTGGTGAGTTTCAAAATTACCACTTTGAGAAGTTTTGTGACAAGTATGGTATTGAGCATAACTTTTCAGCCCCTCGCACTCCACAACAAAATGGCGTTGTGGAGCGTAAAAATCGTGTTTTAGAGGAGTTGGCAAGAACAATGCTCAATGAGGGTGGACTACCAAAATACTTTTGGGCTGATGCTGTCAGCACGGCCTGTTATGTTCTAAACAGAATCTCAATTCGCCCTATTTTAAACAAAACTCCTTATGAACTTTTGAAAGGAAGAAAACCAAACTTGTCACATCTTCACGTATTCGGTTGTAAATGTTTTGTTTTGAATAACGGTAAGGAAAACATTGGGAAGTTTGATGCAAAAGCGGATGAAGGTATCTTTCTTGGTTACTCACTGTCAAGTAAAGCATATAGAGTGTATAATAAGCGTTTACTTACTGTTGAAGAATCTGTTCATGTTTCTTTTGATGAGTCTTATCCGAAAAATGTCGGAAAAGGTATTTCTTTTGATGACACAGGTGTATCTACAGAAGACATACTCAAGGAAGCTGTTGAGGAAACTGATCAAGCCAAAACAGCTGCCCATGAGAAGGAGGAAGATATTAGTCATGAAGAAATTGAGGAAGAAAAGACAACTGAAGTGAATGATCTTCCAACAGCTTGGAGATCCTCAAAAGACCATCCCATTGACAACATCTTGGGAGACATTTCAAAGGGAGTATTGACTCGTTCTAAGATAAGTAATTTTTGTTCTCACTTCGCGTTTGTTTCACAAGTAGAACCTAAGAATGCCAAAGAGGCCTTGATTGATGAATTTTGGCTAATGGCCATGCAAGAAGAGCTTAATCAATTTAAAAGAAATGACGTTTGGGAACTTGTCCCTCGTCCGCGAGATCATCATATCATAGGCACTAAGTGGGTCTTTAGGAACAAGCTTGATGAAAACGGAGTGATTACTAGGAACAAGGCACGTTTAGTAGCACAAGGGTATAACCAAGAGGAGGGCATAGACTATGAGGAAACTTATGCTCCAGTTGCTCGCCTTGAAGCTATACGTCTTTTGCTTGCCTATGTGTGTTCTAAGGATTTTAAGCTTTACCAAATGGACGTAAAGAGTGCTTTTCTTAATGGTGTTATAAATGAAGAAGTATATGTTTCACAACCTCCCGGTTTTGAAAATGCTGAAAATCCAGATCATGTTTACAAATTAAAACGAGCCTTGTATGGTCTTAAACAAGCCCCTCGGGTTTGGTATGAAAGGCTTAGCAAATTCCTAATTGATCATGGATATTCAAGAGGTAAAGTGGACAATACTCTCTTTATTAAACACAAAGGGAAGCACATTCTTTTAGTTCAAGTTTATGTCGACGATATCATATTTGGTTCAACTAACATTCACTTGGTCGAAGAATTTTCTAAGGTTATGCAGGGTGAATTTGAGATGAGTCTAATGGGGGAGCTGAACTACTTCCTAGGACTACAAATAAAGCAACTTGATGAGGGTACAGCAGTATGTCAAACAAAATACTGCAGAGAACTACTCAGGCGCTTTGGAATGAATGATTCAAAATCAATCGACACCCCAATGCCTACCAACGGAAATCTAGATAAGGATGAGCACGGTAAGTGTGTAGATGTCAAAAGGTTCAGAGGTATGATTGGATCTCTCTTATATCTTTCTGCTTCTAGACCAGACATCATGTTTAGTGTTTGTATGTGTGCACGCTATCAATCAAATCCTAAGGAATCGCACCTAAAAGCGGTGAAGCGCATATTTAGATATCTTCACGGAACACCTAAATATGGGCTTTGGTACTCCAAAGGAAGTGATTGTAGCTTAGTAGGGTACTCCGATTCTGATTTTGCTGGCTGCAAATCAGATAGGAAAAGCACAAGTGGCACATGTCACCTGTTTTCAAACTCCTTGGTTAGTTGGCATAGCAAAAAGCAAGTTTCTGTGGCTTTGTCAACTGCAGAGGCAGAATACGTTGCAGCCGGTAGTTGTTGCGCTCAGATTTTATGGCTGAAGCAGCAACTACAAGACTTCAACATTCAACTCAAACGTATTCCTATCAAATGTGACAACACTAGTGCCATAAACCTTACTAAAAACCCTGTTTTACACTCACGCACTAAACACATAGAGATAAGACATCATTTCCTTCGTGATCATGTTGAAAAAGAAGACGTTGTCTTTGAGCACGTTGATTCCAAAAATCAGCTTGCTGATATTTTCACTAAACCATTGGCAACAGAGCCTTTCTTCAACATTCGTCGCGAATTGGGAATCCTAGATCTTTCTCAATTGATGTCATAAGCATGTTATCTCTTAATTATATTATGCCTCACCATGGTTGATAAGAGCTGTTTTAGATGTCAATTATCCATCACAAGAGTTCTCCAACAGAGGTAATATCAATCCTTTCTACAATTTTCTTATTGCTAAGTGACTGTGTATGTTAGAACAAATGTTCTTATCCTAGTTGATCTAAAATTTGTTTGCATATACTCCTTGTCCATATTGTGTGCACACTAACAATTTGACTTCTGAATCTCTGTTGAGCATAATCATCATGACAGTGCATAATGCATATTCATACTGCATTAAAATTCATTAAAAACTGGTTCAGCATCAGTATGCATCGACACAAACGAAGCATGCATCGACACATACATTCTGAAATTCAAATTTTAGAAGACTGCTTCAGGATGCATCGATGCATCCATCGTATGTATCGATACACATGCCAATTGTGAATATCTGGCATCGACGCATGAACCTTTGCATCGATACATACTGATGCTATCTGAATTAAATGCATTTCCTTCTCTCTCATGCATCGACACATCAGCCAATCATATCACTTCCTATCTCATTACTTCATCTCATCTGCCCTCAAAAAAACCCCAAAACCAGTGCCTAACCTTAATCCTCCTCATCTTCACTCTCTCTCTAAAACCCTAAATCTCACATCACCATGCCTCCACGCACTATTCCAGCCAGAGCCAAAGGAAAAGGAAAGGGAAAGGAAACAGCCGGTACATCTCACCAACCACCTGAAGTTCCTTCAAATGCCTTAGAGCTACTTCATCCTGCTGTTGCTGCTGAATTTGAAGAGTCCTTCAAGACAAGGTTAGTCATGAAACCTCACGTCTTTGATAAAACAGATGCTATTCACCTACACCTAAATGAAGTGGTTGAACTCTTACAAGCACAAAGACTTGGGTTGTTTCTGTCCACAAAGGATGATTATCATGAGGATTTCATTCGGATCTTTTATGCTGGGTTACAAACTGGTAGAGGCTATATGTTCCGGTGTTCAATCGGAGTCAGAACATATACCTTTGAAGCCTCTGATTGGGAAACGGTATTTCAAATGCCGTCTCCGTCGATGGTTTTCAAGTGCTGGCATGACCTGCATTTTGATCCTGAATTTGACATACAGGACTTTACAACTTCTATCCTAAAGATTGATAGACCGTTGAGTGAGGATGAACACGTCACGTCAGGTATGATCAAGCAAACTCCGCGTATTCTTCACTGGATTATCACACATATTCTGCGTCCAACAAACAGCGGACACTCTCGGTTGGATAGGCCTAGCATACATCTTCTCTACATTCTGCAAAATAAGGTTCTCCTAAATTGGGCGAACTACTTTGTAAAACGTCTATTCTTTGTGCGAGACAGCTCCAAGAATGTGGCTCTAGGTTATGCCTCTCAGATAATGAAAATTCTTAAGTTTTGGAAAGTTGCAATACCTATTGTGCCTCTCCTATCTCCATCTGCAGCTCAAGAGTTTGACTCTGCCACTCTATCGCATATGGGATATCGGTGGGACAAGGACCGCAAATGCTTCTATTTCTTCGAAAGAAAATCCAAAACCAGAATTTACAATTTTGACGTGCCTTCGGAACGCATCCATCTTGCTGAAGATCAGCCTGATGAAGAGATGCAGGATGCGGCTGAAACAGATGCACCACAAGCTGAAGCCAATACTGGTTGGGGTGAGTGGGTGCCACGAAGGTGGTCTCCTACCAACTACGTACCTGAACCTACAGCCCCTCCATTCTCCGGTGGTACTTCAGCCCCAACACCAAATGCGGACATCACTCATATGCTTCAACAGATGGAAATTGTCAACAAAGAACGCCATGAAGAAGCACGATACTGGCATGTTCAACAATCTGAATGGCACAACGAGCATCGGGACTGGCATGATGAGCATACACGGATGTATCACAATCAACACGCTTGGCACCAAGACTTAGTTAAATGGCATCAAGTTTTCTACAACGAAATGTCCGACTTTATGGATGACTGCCGTGAAAATCCTGGGATTATGGACAGTTTTAGAAGCATTGAAGTTCAGAACCGATTTAGGCAATACTCCTTCATGGGCCAAAATCCGGACACAATGGCTCCTCCTCCGCCTCCGCCAAGCTACCGAGATCCTGACAGACATGATGAGGAGTCCTGTGGTGGCAACAATCCAAATTAACCCACCTGCATTTCATCTCATTTCATCTCATATTGCTCTAGTTTTTCTTTTGTTGAACACTATGGTTTAGCTTATGTAACTCTTAAACTCGTTCGTATCTTTAAAACGCTTTTCCAATTCTGTTTATCTCTATTGTTATTGCCCTTATTCTTCATTCTTTGTGAATGATTCTTTACTTTGATGCTTCATTCTTTGTGATTGATAGCCTGTTATCCATTGTTTGCCATGTCCTGCTACACTATGCTACCTTGATAAATTTGTCTCTTCCTCTTTTTGATGTTGACAAAGGGGGAGAAAATGCAGATATGCACAAACTCAGGGGGAGTATCACACATCTTGCCAAGAATTTGCCATCATCAAAAAGGGGGAGTTTGTGAGAGAATTCTTTACCTTGAATTAATTTTTAATGATAGCAAATTGTGTGATCATCATCCAAATGTTGGTTGTGCATTGCATTACATGATACATGTGTGTTTTATTATGTTTTTCATCCCACTCTATTGTTGCATAACTGTACATATAAAATTACATTGATACTTACCTTTAAATAACAATTAAAATGCATCTTATGTCAGTATGCATCGATACATAAAGCCTCTGCATCGATACATACAGCATGTGATAAATCACAAAACCTTTCTGTTCAGTATGCATCGATGCATACGAGTCATGCATCAATACATGGAAGACAAAATACTCTATGCATCGATACACACGATCCCTGCATCGATACATGACCAATTGAAACAGCCTGTGTATCAATACATGCGCATTAGGCATCGATACATACTAGTGTAATAATCACATGCATCGATACACACGACTTTTGCATCGATACATGAATAATCAATTTCACCAAAAATACACATATCCTACAGTATGCATCGATGCACACTATTATGTATCAATACATAAAGTTGTTTTGTGGTATAACAGCAACTGTTTTGCAGCATATAAAAGACAGGTTACAACAGCAGTGCAAAAACACGAATTCATTGAGGGAAAACAATTGAACACAGATCAAAAGCAGTGTTGGAGCAATTGTTTGTGAGCAATTTAGAAACCTGAAAGAGACTTCATCTTCTTCATCTTCTCAATCACTTTTCTTCAAGAACATTTACACATAACCATTCTTGTTCTTTGGATTAAAGAAGCATCGAGATAACGTTCAGTGGTACGATCAAGGATCTAGCTGTGGTTTGCAGTGGAACGATCGAGGATCTAGCTGAGTCGAAGATTGAAGGGGGTTTCTAGGAAAAACCTACTGGTTTGTCCTTCAAGAACTGGAGTGTTCTTGAGGGTTTGGGAGTCACATTTGCAGAACATATTCAGCCGCAGCGTTGCGTTTGGAGATCGGGGGATTTCGCAAGCAGGTCGTGGAACCGGTGAATTGTTTGCAACTTTGTGCAGGAAAATCTTGATCGTGCTCAGATCAAGTGAAGGTTTATACAAGAAGAGGTTCTTAGAGTTTAGAATTCTGTCTTTGTATCATAACCTTGTATCAACGGATTCGGCAAAAATTGATAATCAAAGTTCTCAATTTCATTTGAAATTGAGAGGGAGACGTACCCACACGCGAGGACGACGTGGGGAACTTCCTTACCAAATCTCTGCGTATCGTACTCTTACCTTACTCCTCTTTACGTTTTTCAAACTGTTTTAGCTATTTCAGTTAGTGTGTGGTGATTGTTTCTTTTTCAAGACAGCAGTGGCAAGAAAACTTTAATCAAACTCCATTGTTATTTATCATTGATCACATACACACCAACTGTTTGATAAAACGGTTAGCTAGATTTTATTCATTGGAAATAGACTTTAATGATAAGTGCATTCAATTAGTTAAAATTCTGGTGTGAATTGGTTCTGTCATTCTCATTAAAATCCAGCAATTAAACTTGTGTGTCCGGCTTTCTAGTAGCGGTTCAGAATAGACGGAAGTCGATTCGGGACTGATTTTTCCGCCAACATTGAAAACTCTGATAAAATTTCAAATCCGTTAAATTTAAAAGAGGTGATCTATTCACCCCCCCTCTCGATCACTAGCCACACCGTCTAACAACTCTCATGTGCTGCGTACCTTTATTATCTAGGTGGTTTATTTCGCACCTTCCTCAATCAGTCTTGAAGAATGAGCAAAATTTGAAATGGTCTCAAAGGATAATGTCACTCTCCCATTCAGACATCCATTGGTGTCCCTAACCCAAAGAAAATGTTATCATCATTGACCGTTGTGGAGAATTCTCTAACGTACCACTCATGGGGATAAGAGGAGGTATTACTTATAATCCTGCTTTAGCCCTGCATCAGTTTGGTTATGCTCGAAAAGATGGTCCACATGAAATAATTATCCAAGGCACTGTGTTTTACTATGACAATGATTCTCAAGGTCTACGTCAAAGGTTTGTATGAGCTTGGGGCATGGTGAAAAGAAGTACTTTAGGACAGAAAAACTCTATTCCTATGGAACCTTATCTCAGATGGGTATGCGCCAGAGCTCGTGAGCTTATCATGCCATATCTTGTAATCGGACCTCTGATTGTTGAACCAAAAGTTGAAGGAGGTACCCCTCAGATCATTCCTTATCCAGATATGCCTACCAATGTTGAAGAATTGAAGAAATCTTGGATCCAGTTGAGAGAGGAAAGGGATACTTTTGAAGCTCAGTTCTATGCTGAAAGGAAGAAAGTATTAGAGCTCACCAGCCAGCTTAATGAGGAACGAAGTCTCAATGCATATCTCCGCCCAAAAAGAAGCCGTCCCTAGGAGACTTGAGCTTTCATTTTTTCTTGTAATGAACATTGATTAAAGAAATTATTAATAAAAGTTCCCCTTTTTGGTGGTTTACGCAAAGTTAAATTCCAAAAGTCCTTGAAAACATTTCATACATTGCATAGCATAACATAACATTGCATAACAGGTACTCTAAAGGATCAATGTTCTCACGGTCTTCCTCTCAAACAAAAAAATGGCCCTCGAACAAACTATCAAGGATCTCCAGGCTCAGAATGCTCAATTCCAGGAGATGATCTTGAACTTATCCAAGGGGCAGGAGGAACTGAAGACTCTATTGCTCGAGAAGAAGAAAGACAAGAAATCTATGAGTTACATTAACCCAGGAAGAAGGCTTAAAGGACAGGCTCCAGGAGTCAAGATTGGAATTCCGAAGGATAAAGAAGATGAGACAGAAAATGATTCGGAAGATGAGAATGCTGATCCCTTCAACCCTGAGGACGACTATGAAAATTATGAAAATGAACAGTACTCTCCGAAGGATGATAAGTATAAGTTGCTGGAAGAACGTATGCTAGCTATGGTGGGTCAGAAGGCGCCCGGTCTGGATTTCGAAAGCTTAGGTCTGGTCTCTGATGTGGTCATTCCTCACAAATTCAAGGTCCCCGCTTTCACTAAGTATGATGGTGCATCTTGTCCTCAGATGCATCTAAGAGCTTATGTGAGAAAGATCCAGCCGTATACCAATGATAGGAAGCTATGGATCCATTTCTTCCAAGAGAGTCTGTCTGGCACACAGTTAGAGTGGTATTATCAGCTCGAGAGCTCTAACATCCGCACCTGGACTGATTTAGCGACAACTTTCTACAAGCACTACCAGTATAATTCTGAATTAGCGCCTACTCGGCTACAGCTGCAGAATATGACTATGGGCTCTAAAGAAAGCTTCAAAGAATATGCTCAAAAATGGAGAGACTTGGCTGGCAGAGTCAAACCCCCTATGACTGATCGAGAATTAGTGGACATGTTCATGGGTACACTGACTGACCCATTCTACAGCCATCTATTGGGAAGTTCCTCATCGGGTTTCACTGAACTTATATTGACGGGTGAACGTGTTGAAAGTGGCATTCGAAGTGGAAAGGTACATGCGGCTACCTCTGCAAGCACCAAAAAGTCCTATCAGGGGAAGAATGAATCAAATGCTGTGTACGGTCAAAGGGGTCATAACAAGAAAAATCGTGACCATATTGTTGGAGCAGTTACGATTGCAGCACCGCCATCTCAAAACTTCCAACACAGACAAGACAGGCCAAGAAGGCAGTTTACCAAGATCAATATGACTTTAGCACAAGCACTACAGGGTATGCTAAAAGCAAATTTAATTACCCTCAGAGATCCTCCTGCAAATCCCAACACTACTTCTCCTCGTTATAATCCCAATGCCAGGTGTGCATATCACTCCGATAGCCCCGGGCATGATACAAACGATTGTTGGTTGTTGAAGAATAAGATTCAGGATATGATCGACGCTGGAGAAATTGAATTTGATCCTCCGGAGACTCCTAATGTCATCACTGCTCCTATTCCTAATCATGACAAGACTGTTAATGCTGTGGATGACAATTCTCACATTACTAATGTAGCTGACTTAGCATTTCCTCTCCTGATCATCAAGAAGAATTTATTGCAAGCTGGTTTATTTCCAGGTTGTGCTGAAAATTGCGATCTCTGTATACTCCGACCCAATGATTGCTTGAAGTTGAGGAATGGTATTCAACGGCTGATGGATGATCGTACAATTCTCTTTGAAAAGATTCCTAAGGTGGAAAACCCTATTGAAGAAATATCTGTGATTGCTAGGTCCAAAGTTCCAGTGAAGATTACCGCTACTAGAGTGCCTCTGAAGATTACTGCTGAGCCCAAGGTAGCTCCCCTAATTATTACTGCACCTGGCCTAGTACCGTATTCCTCAAGCAAAGCCATTCCGTGGAATTATGGAGGTGATGTTTACATCCACGGTATAAAGTTAGATGATAATTCTGCTAATCCTAATGACGTTGACATTGTTGGGACTAGTAAAATTACTCGAAGTGGAAGGATCTTCTCTCCAGAAATCTCACCTCCCGCCCCTGAAATTCGAGGAAAGGGACCAGTAATCAATCCTTCTCAGTCAAAGACACCAGTCGAAGTTACTACCGAAGATGTTGCCAAGCAGGAAATGGAAGAAATGTTGAAAATCATCCGTGAAGCTCTGTTTGTGATTGTTTACATTTGTGCCAAAGACCTCCAAGTGAGGCATGTTACTTGATAAGTCCTCCTAAGTGAAGAGGCAATTGACAGATAGAAGGGATTCACAATCAATCCCCTGTTATTCAGTGAGTCGTTCATTATGCTCGCACTACGTGCTGATGCTCTTGAACAAGTAACCAAGATCTTATTTAGAGTCTGTCAGGTGGAATAGGATCCCACATTCTGGATCCCCACGCTTTCTTTGTCATAAGCTCACCCAGGCTAGGTTTAAGAGCATGAGGTCTCATCCTCATTTCCATTTTCATCAGCTTCACCCTAACTCTCAATGTTAGTGGTTAAGAGCTCCAGCTTACCATTACAGTTTGGCTTGTTTGTCGAGGTTGATATGACCCCTCTTGACTAAAGCCCATCCATTTGATCGAGCCTCTTGTTTGTATATAGAGTGTGATGCATTGTTTGCTTTTGCATGTTTGCTTTTGACATTTATTTGTTTTGGAGTTGGATCTAAGTCCATATATTGACATTCTGTTTCCGTTTTGTTGTTTGGAGTCGGATCTAAGTCCATATATTGGCATTCTGTTTCCGTCTTGCTTTCAGGAGTTAGGTGTAAGTCCATATATTGGCAGCTTGTTTCCTTTTCATTTGAGGTTCTCTTTTGAGACTTGTTTATTGCTTTTGCTCTTGTGCTTGCTTATTCCAAAGGAACTTACTTGGATCATCTCTATGATCTTGAGAAAGGAACTCTTATTTTTGATTGCATCCCTTAACCCTCACCTCTTTGTGACTTAACCTTTTCTCCATCTTCATCCTAAACCAAAAAACTTTTGTGCAAACATTTGACTTGTTTTCAACATTAGAAACCTAAGCCTTATGCTTTTGATTTTCAAACTTTCTTTTCATAATACTCATTTTGAATTGAATCTTTAAGTCAACTTTGACCATTTTTGTACATACTTCTAATTGGTTAATGCAACCCACTCAAATGTTCTTTTGTGGCTCCATGCCCACTTCTTAATCAAATTTTTTTCATAACCTTTAGCTATTAGGTTTGAGTTATCTTTGTGGTAGATGTAATACTCACCTATGTCCTTAGTGATTGGACAATAAGTCTTCCATGCTTATTATAGGGCTAACCCCTCACTAGCATGTCGAAGCTATCCTCACATGGTGGACTTGTGGTTTTTCAGGTCGAGTTTTCTCCCTTTGATAACAAAAGACCTTAAGGCTTTTGTTTAAAATCAATCCACTCACTTGTTTTGAAATTTTTTACCCGAACTACGGGGTTTTGATCCTTATCTTTCATGAGAGGGTACGTAGGCAATGGGTTCATCCATCCAAACACAAAATGTAAATAAACTTGTATATTCTTTTCTCATCTCTTCAATCATGTTTGCACAAAATAATTTCATAAACAATAACCTTTTGCAACAAGCGTGAAAAGGGCTCCCTACGAGTACCTAGGATGTTGTGGGTGCCTAACACCTTCCCATGACATAACCAACCCCCTTACCCAGATCTCTGACCTTCTTTTACTAGTTTTGTTTGTAAAACTTTTTAGGTTTTTGTTCGCTTTCTAACCATTCCTTTGGATAATTAGAAGTGCGGTGGCGACTCGACTTTGTATGATTTACCTTGGATTTAGTTAATATTTCCAATGGTAACGAATACACCGCTACAAAAAAGGGACGACTCTACTGGGGAAACCACAAAGAAACTCCCTGGTGGGTTTTGCCAACTTTTCACACTTGTTGTATTATATTGTTATGACATATTTTTGTGCAATTTGGGATTACTGTATTGTTTGTAATGATTGAATTGCTTGATATATCAATTGCTTGTTTGCTTGGTGATCTTTGTGAGATGAGTTCTATACCCGAACTCGAGTGCACTTAGGATAGGAGAATGGCGTAGTCTCGTTGACTTGTGTGGAGTTATTCCTTAGCAAGTTGACTTGCGAGTCCATTCACTTGGTGGAGGTCATGTTGGGATAATAATGTCACACAAGTAAGTTGTGGTTAGACATTACTATTTCCAATATGTGCCTTAGAAGCCAAGGACCTTAGTTTACCAAGCCCATCTTGGCCTATTTTTAGGACGTAATGCGGAGGTCGTTCAAATGTAAGATTTGATACGATTGTTACGCGATACTACACACATAAGAGTCTCTCTTGAGGATATTTTTGGAATACGAGTAGTCGTTTCTCCGATAATATCCGAAAGATGGGATGATGACTATGGGAACCTCTGGTAGAACATGTTCGGCAGGTTTAAACCCTAGTACACTCCCTTTGGGTGGTCCTTAACCGAGACTCCATGCTCGTGACTCGCAACAAACCTGTGATTCATGGTTGATCTGTTCCTTCATCCTTAATATCAATGGAACTTGGGTGTCGATAAGGTGTAAACCATAATCCACCAAAATGGATTATTGATATTAAGGATAATATGAGCCATCCCATGACCTTTGTCTAGTGTACTTTGCTTGATCCTTGAGTGTGATTGTTGCATTCATGCATTCAGGCATTCATCTACATCCATATCATCAGATAAAAGGAAAATTTTCAAGGAACTTAAAGGGGTTTATTTGCAAAATTTTCAGATATGGAAAGACAAAGAAGGAATACAAAGAAGTACAGCTTCAGACAGCCCGATCTGAAAGAGTTAAGGAATCTGACATCCTATGTATTAGATCCCTTGGGTTTCAAGGCTCGTTTTGGGAAGCTTCTTCCTCTTCTGACTACTCAGGTGGATGAAGGGTTGATGAGTGTGTTAGTGCAGTTTTATGATCCTCTGTACCGTTGCTTCTCTTTTCCGGACTTTCAGCTGTTGCCTACTGTCGCAACCTGAAAAATGGAATGCGAAAAAAAAGAACCGACGAAGAAAGACAGGAGAGTCGCCACCGTGCGTTATTTATCCCAAAGGAGGGAAAGGAAACGCTCGAAGTAAACCTGGAAAAAGGAAAGGACAAGACAGGGTCTCGCAACCAAATCTTGGGTTCGGGAGTCGATTATGTGAAGGGAAGGTATTAGCACCCCTACGCATCCGTGGTAATCTACGGGATCCACTTTTGTAGTTCTTGTCTAAAGGCTGTGGGTTTATCTAATGTGTTATTTACTAAAAAAAAGGGGTCAAAAGAAAATGACTCGCACGGATGTCGCATCCACTGCATACGTATCTCATTTGAATATGAGAATCAGAGTCTTCGTAGCTCGGCTACCTAGGGGTTAAGGATGATTGTGCTCGCTAAGACATCGCGTCTTATGCCTACGTATCTCATCTGGAATGAGAATCAGAGCAAGCCGTAGTTCGGCTAACTACGGGGTTATGGATTGGGTTTTGGACGAACGACGTTACTACACAATCTACCGGATGCTCGACCTTTGGAGACTTACTCGCCTATAGTAGAAGGAGTTAACGTGTTCTTAGGAGAAGAAAAAATCAATGAGTTGGTAGGGTTAGGGATGCTTATGCAAAAGGCAGTCCTCGACGAAGGAACCGCGCTACCTGTGGGGATACGAACACATACAAAACAAACATGCATAAAGTAAATGAGCCAACAAGGCAATCAAAATAAATCTCCCAAATGGTATCCCACGAGCAAAGTGGAATATCCAGCGAGCTATCCCTGCAAAAGTCATGTGAGCCTTCACGAAAACTCAACAAAAGGGTTAGTGAAATACGATAAGGATTAATCATTCAAGGCATTATTTATATATTCATATACATTTAAAACCCGTGGGCAAAAACCTAATGAAATTCATCCATCATACCTCATACATTCAGATGATCCAAATTAAGAGCATAAAGGTAATGGGAATAAGGGCAAACCTGATTGGAGAGCTTGATTGAAATTGAGTTGCACCCGTGAGGTTTACAAAACAATCTTTAGGGTTTATGTGAGGAAGATGTGATTCTGTGTAGTTGAGTTCCCTTCAGGGTTTGGAGTCTGCTCTGAGTTCTCTGTCAGGTTTCTCTCCAGGTTTTGTCCCAAGGAAACCTCAGAGTATTTTGCTTCTCTTCCTTCTTCTGTCTGTTTTGTTTCAATGAAACTCTAGTATTTAGAGCCTAATATTGGTAGCTTAGTGGGCTTTTGAGAGAGGTCCAAGTTTGAGATTTTTTTTTTATTTAATTATTTATTTAATTATTATTATTTTTTCTTTATTTTATTTATTTTTATTTTTTGTTTATTTTTTGTTTATTTTTTGTTTTTTTTTTCTTTCTTTTTTTGTTTTTAATTTTTTTTATTTTTATTTTAAATAAAGCTTCTTGGATCTGATTCTGATTGACATGATGAAATGCAATATGAAATGTTAAATGACCTAAAAATGAATGCATGAATGAGGAGGGCAAATTTTGGGGTGTTACAACTGCCCCTATTCAGTCATCAGCTAACCCGAGCAGGATGAAAGTGAATAGCTTATCAGACAAACAGGGTGAGCTGTGATTGAATACCAAAGACAGACCGAAAATTTACGCTCCGAGAACACCACAAAAATGCTGAAATACACCGCGCTGTTTATTTCTCTTCTGATCCTCTGGCTGAATCTGAATCAGTCTTCTAACTTAATCTGGAGTTTCGATCCTCTGACTGAATCTATACTCAATTTAGTCCTCTGGTTGGATGTTAATTTTGATCCTCGGGATGGATACAGTTTCAATCTTCTGGCTAGATCTTCTTCGATCTTCTGGCTAGATCTCCTTTGTTTCGATTCTCTGGCTGAATCTATTTTCTTTGATTCTCTGGCTGAATCTACTTCGATCTTCTAGCTAGATCTGAATTGTTTCGATTCTCTGGCTGAATCTATTTCCGGTCTTTGAGCTAGACCTGACTTCGATCTTTTGGCTAGATCTTCTTCGATCTTCTGGCTAGATCTCCTTTGTTTCGATTCTCTGGCTGAATCTATTTTCTTTGATTCTCTGGCTGAATCGACTTCGATCTTCTGGCTAGATCTGAATTGTTTCGATTCTCTGGCTGAATCTATTTCCGGTCTTCGGGCTAGACCTGACTTCGATCTTCTGGCTAGATCTTCTTCGATCTTCTGGCTAGATCTTAATTGTTTCGATTCTCTGGCTGCATCTATTTCCAGTCTTCGGGCTAGACCTGACTTTGATCTTCTGGCTAGATCTGGATTGTTTTGATGATAAACTCCCATCATCAGGATCTCGCATCTGGGGCATGCGCTGGTTGACCCTCTTTTGAAATCTACAGTCTTCATGTTAGATATGCAGCTTCGAGAATATTCCACTTTTTGGGCTTTGTACATATTCTTCAGGCTATAACATGTTGTAACGACCCTTCAATTAGACTTTTGTTTTTAAATTGCGATCCGCGGGCTGGATCCTCTTGTAGGTTGATTTTCTGTTGAGCTGTCAATTTATTCCTCCAGCTGGCTTGCTGGGTAAATAACGCTCGTAGTCGATTCTCTGGCTGAATCTTCGAAATGACCCTCAAGCTGGATCTCTGGAAAACGATTCTCAGGCTGAATCTTCAAAAATGACCCTCAGGCTGGATCACTGGAACAACGATTCTCAGGCTGAATCTTCAAAAATGACCCTCAGGCTAGATCACTGGAAAACGATTCTCAGGCTGAATCTTCAAAAATGACCCTCAGGCTGGATCACTCACACTTGATCCTCTGGCTGGATCTCATGACTCTGGTTGTAAAGCAATTCTTCAGTCTGCTTTGAAGGACCTGCTTATCAGCTTATGTGTAAGCTTGATATGATATGCATGCAAATGCAAATGTTATGCATGGTGCAAAAGAAAAAAGAAATCTGCTTGGGGAAGCAACTCTGGCAGGGAGCGGATCGTTGTATCAATCCTTGAATTCTCTGTGGGGAACGATCCGTCTACCGGGACCGGGGAGCCACCAAAAATAAATCGGCCTTTTTGAAAAGTTGACCTTGCTGGGGAAGTATCAACTATGGAAACTTTGCTTGGCGAGGCTCTACGAGGAAAGTCTGTGAGGAAAGCACTTCCTGGGGAAATGTCGTAGGAATCGACCTTTGCTGGGGATATGAACTTGTTAATCATCCTCAGGATGGGGATTAAAACAAATCTGTTAAAAAAAAATAATCTGCTGGGGACGAGATGACCACTGGGAACACCCCCCTCTTGTCTGTTGGGTATGCGACTACTCCGCTGTTGCTGGGAAGATATAGTCTGGCACTGTCGACTCCGCTGGGGATATACAGTCTTGGATACTGTCAACTCTACTGGGGATATACATTCTGGATACTGTCAACTCTACTGGGGAACCTGCTCTGCAGAGGAGAGGCTTCGTCAACCGCTTGGGGGTGAGGATTCATGACTTGGCATCCGGTTCCTGTGACCTATAACCAAAAAATACACGTATGCCCCGGGGAATTACTCGGTTTGAATTCACCGTCCGGGATTAAGCACATTCAAAGCAATTTTGACTGTTTTCCTGCGTAAGTCATCTGCAAAAGCCACTATTACATTCAGATGCAATATGTTTCCTCAAGAATTCAGACATCTTTTGCAAACAAACTGATAAATGAAAAGTAAAGAGGCTTTTTAACTGAATTATTCGACTTTTGTTGGTTGAAAAATTTGTGCCAGGAATAGGCGAGTACATCAGGAAGCTGATCCCTGGAAAGAGGCGATCGCTATAAATTGAACAAGAGAAACTATCCTAATGGCAATGTGGAAACGGGGTCCCACCGAGTTTCGACTCTGCTATGGCTCGTATGTCCTCAAGACGCTCTGCTCATCTTGCTTTCTGAAGTGGATGATTAGTCGATCTTTTACCTTCGAAGATTTTCGGATTGAATGAAATAGTGATATAACACGGATGAATTCAGATCGCAGTTATTCGCTTATTCCCTAACTTTTGCGTGGACCGCCCTTTTGGTTTTTCAATCCACCGGGATACCCTTTTTGCCCGAGCCGCCCTTTCGGGTTTTCGACTCACCGGGTGTACATTTTTTTTGATTTTTATATCCCTAATTTTTGCCTGAACCACTTCATTCTTTTTTTTGGTTCGTCGGGATGCCCCTTTTTTGCCTGGACTATTCATTTTACTGTCCAGCGGCTCTATTTTATGCGAAGTATTTTTTAACTGCGTCTGAGTTGACAGGGGACAGGAAGTCTTCGCCATCCATGGTTGTTAGCATCAGAGCTCCGCCAGAGAAAACTCTTTTAACCACGTATGAACCCTCGTTGTTAGGTGTCCATTTGCCCCTGTGATCTGTGTTGGGAGGAAGAATTCTTTTGAGTACCAATTCACCAACATGATACTCCCGAGGGTGCACTTTCTGATCAAACGCTCTCTTCGTCCGTCTCTGATATAGCTGGCCATGGCATATAGCTGCTAGTCTCTTTTCCTCAACTAGGCTTAGCTGATTGTATCGAGAACGGACCCATTCTGCTTCGTCCGGCTTCATTGTTGGTGCAGGGAAAAGTTATTCTGGCACAAAATGGCATATGAACCCCCTCCGGTGTGATCAACACTGCACCAACTCCGCGACCATTGACGTTGACCGCCCTATCAAACATCATAATCCATTTGGATTCAGGGTCAGGCCCCTCCTCCGGGAGTGGTTCCTCGCAATCTTTCGATTTGAGAAACAGGATGTCCTCATCAAGAAAGTCGAATCTCATAGGTTGGTAATCATCAATCGGTTGCGCGGCAAGATAGTCTGACAAGACACTTCCTTTGATGGCTTTTTGTGAAGTGTATTGGATGTCATACTCTGTCAGCATCATTTGCCACCTAACAACCCTGCTGGCTTTTCAAAAATATACTTGACTTGATCCATCTTTGATATAAATAGAGTCGTGTGAGTCAACATACACTGTCTTAGTCGGCGAGCAGCCCATGCCAAAGCGCAGCAAGTTTTCTCGAGCAGTGAGTATCTTTGTTCACAGTCGGTAAACTTTTTGCTAAGGTAGTATATTGCATGCTCTTTTCGACTTGACTCGTCATGCTGACCGAGCACACAACCCATTGACCTTTCTAACACAGTCAAGTACATGATCAACGGTCTTTTTCTCTCGGCCTGTAGACTGGCCCCGATCTTGATCTCTTTCTTGTCGTCTTCGGTACCAATGTTGATGGTCTCAAGCACCTCCTGATAAGGTGTGATAGCTCGGTCCTCCTGTTTCAAAAACCTGGCTAACTCCTCAGGCAATTCACAATCTTCCTCAACCCCTTCTTCAGCATGATAGATAGGATTGTCGAAGTCATACTTGGCCATAGCAGTGTCGTTAGCAGTGAGATCCGGGTGATCAGTTTTACGAGGTGTTTTTTGGAAAGAAAAATGAAAAAGAAACATGAAAAAGAAACATTGCCGTTTTTGTAAAAGTAAAAATAATTGAAAGAAAGAGAACACAAAATTGTTTGCAAAAGCTGTCCTTTATTGATGATGTAAATAATTGCGAAATGTAACTAAATGGATGGCCCTACAGATGAGTCATTACACCTTGGTCAAAGTGTAAGACTTTGTTATGCATGTGATAAAAGGAAAACAATAAAAATTACTCCTTCAGTAGAGTAAACCGGACGACTTTTTCAGACGACCAATTGTCGAGCTTTTCTCCTGGGACACACGGGCGAATCCAGCTATCTAAGTCACAGTCGCTGTCAGCCTTGTCTTCATCTGCAGCATTGACGGTGTGGGGAGAAACCAAACCCCCGTTGGAGAAAGTACCGACTTCATTCTTCTGAGACCCCGGAGTATACCCCAATCCAAACTTGTCTTCTTTTATGATTGGCTCCACAAATTTGCCCCAGCCTTCGGCATTACCAGCCTTAACCACTTCAACAGCTTGCTTGTATGAAGAGATAGAAGTCCCGACCTTCTCAGACTCAGGTGAAAAGACAGTTTCGGGCGCGACCTCATTGATGTTTATGGCTTCGAAGCCCTGACACAGCATCTCATGCATCTCGCCATCCATCTCCACATACTTAAATGTAGACAGGTGGCTAACAAAAATATCCTTTTCACCACAGACGGTGACGATCTGACCTTCTAGTCCATATTTGAGCTTCTGGTGGAGAGTAGAAGTAACAACACCGGCAACATGAATCCAGGGTCGACCTAGCAGACAACTATAGGCAAGCTGGATATCCATCACATAAAAGGTACTCTTGAGTACCTGCGGTCCAATCTTAACTGGCAACTCAACTTCGCCACAAACAGCTCGCTTAGAGCCATCAAAAGCCCTCACAACCAAATTACTCGGCCTCAGGGTGGCGTCGTCGCAATCCAACTTCATCAAGGATTTCTTTGGAAGAACATTCAGAGAAGAGCCTGTATCAACCAAAACATGGGAAAGCACCGTCCCTTTGCATTCCATTGTGATATGCAAGGCTTTGTTGTGATTCCTGCCCTCAGATGTTAGGTCATAATCAGTGAAACCTAGCGCATGGCTAGTGTGTACATTCGAAACTACCGACTCCAACTGGTCAACAATTATCTCTGGGGGAACATAAGCCATATTCAGTACTTTCAACAAGGCTGCTCTGTGTGCCTTAGAGCACATCAATAGTGAGAGAATGGAGATCTTTGAGGGTGTCTGATTTAGCTGGTCGACTACCTTGTAGTCACTTTTCTTGATAATCCTCATAAACTCATCCACTTCCTTCTCGAATGCGGTCTTAGGAGGAGCTTCCTCGGTAGTAACCTCTTCGGTGGATACCTGTTTTCCTTTAGCCTTGGCAGCTGCCTCAGATTCAACATTCGTGCGCAATGTTGATGGTGCAAATAGGCGTCCACTGCGAGTGAAGCCACCAATTCCTCCAACATTGTCTACAGCGGAGCTACCAATGTCAATGTCTTCTTCGTTAACTTTCTGCCCCTGGCAGTAGATATCAGCCCCATAGTGCCACGGGATAGCACTGTCTTTCTCATACGGAACAGGTCCTGGTACCGTGATGGTGACCGGACCAATCAAAGTCGGTTGAGGGTTATCAGAGTAAATTGGTGCTGGACTTTCTGGGAAATATATTATTGTCGGAGCGGGTCTCTCGGGAACATATATTTCTTCAGGAGTGAAATAAAACGTTACTGTCGACACATCATTCTTCACTGGACGAGTCTGATCGAACTGAAGACAACCTTCATCTATTAGTTGCTGAATACCCTTTCTCAAACTGTCACATCCATTCTCGGCAGCTTGACAATTTCCGCACTCTTCCCCACAGCCCGGGAAAATCTGTCCTTTCAAAAGTCGGTCTTTAACTACCGATAGCGAAGTCTTCACTTTAGCCACATCAGAAACCAAATTCAAAGTTTCCCCACTATCAACAGCATTAATCCTCTGCCCGCCGTGAGCTGGCATCGGGTTTTGGATAACATTAGGCACCAGAGAAAAATTGATGGCCTGGGCATCTCTCAAATCTTGTACCTTTAGCTGGAGAGCCTTGCAATTATCAGTAGTATGGCCAGGTGCGTTGGAGTGAAAAGCACATCTGGCGTTGACATCATAATCTCTAGGCAGATTGTTGGGATCGACCGGTGGGGCCAGAGTTCTCAACGTAACCAGATTCATGTCAATCAGCTTGGGAAGTAATACAGAATATGGCATTGGGATTGGCTCAATGACCTGGTCCGCCTGCCTTGGACGTTGTTGATAGTGTCTCTGCTGACCCGGCTAACCTCCTTGTTGTTGATTGTTGTACCTGGGTTGCTGTTGCGGATGATACCGCGGTTGAGGAACAAGTGTTAGAATAGTGACTGCGGCCACTTGATCTTGATAATAATTAGGGCGTCCTCTGCCCCTGCCTCTGCCGGCATATACAACGCTCGTCTCACCTTCTCTTCTTTGCTGACCGTTACCAGCAAACGGTTTCTTGGGAACTGATGAGTTGGAAGCACTGTTGTCTTGAATTCGGCCCATCTTCAACAGACTCTCGATCCTTTCTCCAGCAATCACTATCTCTACAAAGCTAATTGACGGGCAAGCAGCCAATCTCTTGATATAATTGCCTTGAAGAGTGTTCATGAACATGTCCGCCATCTCCCTTTCAGACATAGGGGGTTAGACGGACGCAGAAATTTGTCTCCAACACTGAGCATATTCTCTAAAGGTCTCCTTGGTAGTCTGAGACATTCCTTGCAACAAGGTCCGATTTGGAGCCATGTCCAAGTTGTATTGATATTGCTTGACAAAAGCCTCTGCCAAGTCTTTCCAGTTCTTGATGGTAGTACGCGACAAATGAGAATACCATTCACGAGAAGCTCCAGTTAAACTGTCTTCAAAATAGTACATCCATAGCTTTTTATCTTCAGTGTGAGCTCCCAACCTTCCCAGATAAGATTGGAGATGAGTGCGTGGGCAAGAAGCCCCGTTGTATTTCTCAAAAGTAGGGGGTTTGAACTTGTGAGGGATCCTTACTCCCTGAACCAGACCAAGATTGGTGACATCAAAACCTAAGGAATTTTGAGATTCCAAAGATTTGAGCTTCTTAGCAAGCTCATCCATACGGAGAGTGGTCTCGAGGGCCTCGTCGTGCAAAGAAAATTGATCATACCGACAATCTTCAGTAACGGGGCGCCCGTTAATCCGAAATTCTTAATTCACATTGTACCTTCCGCCAATACCATTCCCAACATTTCCCGTGTTGCCAACATTACGCGGGTTTCCATCAACATTTGCGTTACCCGCGTTTCCAGTGTTCACAAGGTTATCAGCGTTCCCAGGGTTACCAAGGTTCCCCTTAGCACTTGGTATTTCCACCTCTGGATCGGGCCTCGGTTGCTCAACCAATTCCTTCAGCTTCGCCTGGCCTTCTGCCATACCAGTCATCAACGTCATGAACTGATCCATCCTTTCACGCATATCAGCCAGTTCTTTCTGTATCTGGTCCATTGCTAGTCGTGGACGGTTTTCCTTTGTCGGGTACCTGTGAACTCGCTTGGGACCAATAACTGCCTGAAACAGGGAACACACATTAGACACTACGGTGACACCTGCAAAACAAACGAGGGTTAGTATGCATGGTATGCGATGCACTGCTTATTCAATTTTAAGGCCCCCCCTTAAAAAGGGAATACCCTGCAAATGAATAAGCATGAGATGTTGGATGCAAATATGTAGATGATGTTATGCAATGCAATGGCATGTCAATCAGGATGGCTGGATCCGCTTGAACATCTGTCAGGTTGCACTGCCTGGAGAGAAATTAAGAGGATCAAGCAAAGCACACCAAACAAAGGTCATGGGATGGATCATGTTATCCTTAATATCAACCATCCATTTTTGGTGGATTATGGTTTACACCTTATCAACACCCAAGTTTCATTGATATTAAGGATACCTGAACGGATCAACCATGAATCAAGGGTTTGTTGCAAGTCACGAGCATGGAGTTTAGGTTAAGAACCACCCAAAGGGAGTGTACTAAGGTTTAAACCTACCAAACATGTTCTACAAAAGGTTTCCATAGTCATAATCCCATCTTTCGGATATTATCGGAGGAACGACTACTCGTATTCCAAAAATATTCTCAAGAGAGACTCTTATGAGTGTTGTATCGCGTAACAATCGTATCAAATCTTACACTTGAAAGACTTTCGCACTACGTCCTACGAATAGGCCAAGATGGGTTTGGTAAACTAAGGTCCTTGGCTTCTAAGGTCTATATTGGAAAAAGTAATGTCTAACCACAACTTACTTGTGTGACATTATTGATCTCAACATGACCTCCACCAAGTGAATGGGCTTGCAAGTCAACTTGCTAAGGAATAACTCCACACAAGTCAACAAGACTATGCCATTCTCCTATCCTAAGTGCACTCGAGTTCGGGTATAGAACTCATCTCACAAACAGAACCAGCAGATACGGCAGTCATATGTACACAATGCAATAAAGCAGGTAAATGCTGAAAGATAAATAACTGTACAAAAGAATAAACACCCAATAAACAAACAACCTACAAAAGCTAGGAGGGACTCGCTTAGGGAAACCGGGTCCCCAGCAGAGTCGCCAGCTGTCGCAACCTGAAAAATGGAATGCGAAAAAAAACAACCGGCGAAGAAAGACAGGAGAGTCTCCACCGTGCGTTATTTATCCCAAAGGAGGCAAAGGAAACACTCGAAGTAAACCTGGAAAAAGGAAAGGACAAGACAGGGTCTCGCAACCAAATCTTGGGTTCGGGAGTCGATTATGCGAAGGGAAGGTATTAGCACCCCTACGCATCCGTAGTACTCTACGGGATCCACTTTTGTAGTTCTTGTCTAAAGGGTGTGGGTTTATCTAATGTGTTATTTACTAAAAAAAAGGGGTCAAAAGAAAATGACTCGCACGGATGTCGCATCCACTGCATACGTATCTCATCTGAATATGAGAATCGGAGTCTTCGTAGCTCGGCTACCTAGGGGTTAAGGGTAATTGTGCTCGCTAAGACATCGCGTCTTATGCCTACGTATGTCATCTGGAATGAGAATAAGAGCAAGCCGTAGTTCGGCTAACTACGGGGTTATGGATTGGGTTTTGGACGAACGACGTTACTACACAATCTACCGGATGCTCGACCTTTGGAGACTTACTCGCCTGTAGTAGAAGGAGTTAACGTGTTCTTAGGAGAAGAAAAAATCAATGAGTTGGTAGGGTTAGGGATGCTTATGCAAAAAGGCAGTCCTCGACGAAGGAACCGCGCTACCTGTGGGGATACGAACACATATAAAACAAACATGCATAAAGTAAATGAGCCAACAAGGCAATCAGAATAAATCTTCCAAATGGTATCCCACGAGCAAAGTGGAATATCCAGCGAGCTATCCCTGCAAAAGTCATGTGAGCCTTCACAAAAACTCAACAAAAGGGTTAGTGAAACACAATAAGGATTAAGCATTCAAGGCATTATTTATACATTCATATACATTTAAAACCCATGGGCAAAAACCTAATGAAATTCATCCATCATACCTCATACATTCAGATGATCCAAATTAAGAGCATAAAGGTAACGGGAATAAGGGCAAACCTGATTGGAGAGCTTGATTGAAATTGAGTTGCACCCGTGAGGTTTACAAAACAATCTTTAGGGTTTATGTGAGGCAGATGTGATTCTGTGCAGTTGAGTTCCCTTCAGGGTTTAGAGCCTGCTCTAAGTTCTCTGTCAGGTTTCTCTCCAGGTTTTGTCCCAAGGAAACCTCAGAGTATTTTGCTTCTCTTCCTTCTTCTGTCTGTTTTGTTTCAATGAAACTCTAGTATTTATAGCCTAATATTGGTAGCTTAGTGGGCTTTTGAGAGAGGTCCAAGTTTGAGATTTTTTTATTTTATTTATTTAATTATTTATTTATTTAATTAATTAATTAATTTTTTTTTAAAATTTTTTTTTTGTTTTTTTTCTTTTTTTTTTCTTTTTTTTTAGTTTTTTTTTTTAGATAAAGCTTCTTGGATCTGATTCTGATTGACATGATGAAATGCAATATGAAATGTTAAATGACCTAAAAATGAATGCATGAATGAGGAGGGCAAATTTTGGGGTGTTACACCTACCCTTGAGGAGTATGCTTATCTGATGGGTATATCGATTCTGGATCAGGTGCCGTTCAGTGGCTTGGAGAGTATTCCTACTTCTCAAGAGATTGCTGACCTGTTGCACATAGATGAATCTCTGATTGGTGCTCATATGACTACCAAAGGTGGAATTCAAGGTCTCCCTTCTGAGTTCCTCATTGCTCAAGCTACTGTTTATGGGAAGGCCATGAGTGAGGATGCCTTTGAAGCCATATTTGTACTTCTCATCTATGGATTGGTATTGTTCCCCAACATCGACAAGTTTGTGGATGTGAACGCTATTAGGATATTCTCTGCTCTTAATCCCGTTCCGACTCTGTTGGGTGATACTTATTTCTCTTTGCATATGAGGAATGCAAATGGTGGTGGCGCCATTGTGTGCTATTTTCCTCTATTGTATAAGTGGTTTATTTCTCACTTACCTCAGACGGTCGGCTTCAAGGAGAACAAGGGATGTCTACGGTGGTCCACGAGACTTATGTCTCTCACTAATGATGATATCTCTTGGTATAACCGTGTATATGACGGTGTGCAGATTATTGACTCTTGTGGTGAATTCTCCAATGTGCCTCTTCTTGGTACATGTGGTGGGATTAGCTACAACCCTGTGTTAGCACGTCGTCAGCTTGGGTTCCCCTTAAAGGATAAACCTAATAACATTTTTTTAGAAGGTGTGTTCTTTCAGCAGGGTAAAGATCCCCAAGGCTTGAAGGGCAGAATGGTTCGCGCTTGGCGCAAAGTCCATAAGAAAGGCAGGAATGAGTTGGGTCCTAAGAATTGCATTGCTATGGAGCCTTACACTGCTTGGGTAAGGAAGAGAGCATCTGAGTATCTCATGCCTTACGATTATCCGAGACCTACACCTTTGGTTGTGGCTGGGCCTTCAACCCTCCCTAACCAAGGAGTAGAGGAGTTGAGAGACGAAGACCTATCACGTGCCTGGATCCGTGAAAGGGAAGAGTTGCTTCAACAGATTAAGGAGAAAGATGCTATGATTGAGTTCCTCGAGCATCAGGTCATTGATGATCCTGATGATGCATGAACTTCTTTACTTCCTCAGTCTTCCAAGTTCTGGAAAAGGAGGTATGATAGACTCGCCAAAGAGAAGGCGGATATGGAAGCAGCCTATGAGAGAGAGGTGAAGAGGCTTCGTGCAACTTATCTTCCTGTGTCCCGAGCTTCTAGGGATCCATAGGATGTTTATTTTCCTTTTCTCTTGTATATGATTGACAATGCTGTACTTCTTTTCCCTGATATATTTGATGAGATATTTTCATATGCGATAAAATGCTTAATATTTCCAAAGTTTTCAAATAACACCCTAAAGTTCCTTTGAAATAAAAACAAATCATATGCACAAACATTGCATGCATCATATGCATAAGCAGGTGTTATTCTCAGCCTCTGGTCTTGTGGTCTAATTCTGTGCTCTTCATTTATTTTGAAGACAAGCTGACTCACCGGTACTACGCCAGAGCCAACTCTTCCAGATTGATGGATCATCTAGAGCAAGAGAACCGTGAACTCAAGGAAGAAGTCGCCAGACTAAGTGCTTTTGATGGAATCATTCCTGGTTAGCCACTTGTCTTCCTTCTCATACATAGATGCTGAGGATGAAGTTGGAACGCCTTTCCAAGCTTTATTTATAGCTGAGCCTGTTGAGAAGAGAACTCCTTCAATTGCTTCATATAGAGATGCGAAATTGTCCATTGAATGTGGTGCAGTTGCTGGTTTAGGAAAAATGATCGAGCTGGAAGACAATAAGTGCCGGGCTGGCATTGGCTTTTCTTCTGGGGTCTTCAATGAGAAAGGGTTGTTCAAGAGTGGAAGTTTTATCCACGCTGGTCAGAGTGAGGAAGCTGCTGCTGTCTTGGAAGAGGATGCAGAGGACTCTGACAATTTTGTCATCCCTGGAGGGATCTGCAACAATTGGGTCGCTGTGGATATTCCTACAGTTGTCCAGAAGTCAACGGAATGTTCATTTTGTTCAAAAACCCTTTTCCCATGCCAAAAGGAGAAGTGATGACATTGTTGGTAACATTAATACAATGATATTTTCATTCAATAAATTCATGTTAAATGTTTGTTTTTCCAATTATTTTCACTTTTTGCTTTTTGCATGAAATTGGTGATCACAAAAAACCCTAAAAACAAGAATAAAATCAATCTTTTCATCTGCATAATGATTGCCTTGTTTGATTTCTAAAAGCTTTTCATATCCAAAATCATTATGCAGGTTGATTTCTAAACCCATTGAACATAATGATCCAACACCATCTCCCAATTTTGAATTCCCTATATTCGAGGCAGCGGAAGATGATGTTGAAGAGATTCCCGATGAGATTAGCCGTCTTCTTGAGCACGAAGAGAAGATCATTCAGCCGCATCTTGAGAATCTGGAAACAGTCAACTTGGGGTCTGAAGATTGTGTTCAAATGGTGAAGATTGGGGCACTCCTGGAAGAATCTGTTAAGAAGGGGTTGATCGAATTGCTACGAGAATATTCTGATATCTTCGCTTGGTCGTATGAAGACATGCCAGGTCTAGATACAGACATTGTGCAACATTTCCTGCCCTTGAAGCCTGAGTGCGTGCCTGTGAAGTAGAAGCTCAGAAGAACTCATCCCGACATGGCAGTGAAGATCAAAGAGGAAGTTCAGAAGAAAATTGATGCGGGGTTTCTAGTGACTTCTACGTATCCTCAATGGGTGGCCAATATTGTGCCCGTGCCTAAGAAAGACGGAAAAGTCCGGATGTGTGTGGATTACCGTGATTTGAATAAGGCTAGTCCGAAAGATGATTTTCCTCTACCACATATTGATATGTTGGTAGACAATACAACTAAATTCAATGTCTTCTCATTTATGGACGGATTTTCCGGATATAATCAGATCAAGATGGCACCCGAGGATATGAAGAAGACAACATTCATCACACCTTGGGGAACATTATGTTATCGAGTGATGCCCTTCGGTTTGAAGAACGCCGGAGCCACGTATCAACGAGCTATGACTACCTTGTTCCATGATATGATGCACAAGGAGATTGAGGTCTATATTGACGATATGATTGCTAAGTCAAGAACGGAAGTTGAACATGTAGAGCACTTGGTGAAGCTTTTTCAGCGTTTGAGGAAGTTCAAGCTTCGTCTGAATCCCAACAAGTGTACATTTGGAGTCCGTTCTGGCAAGTTATTGGGCTTTATTGTCAGCGAAAGAGGTATTGAGGTTGATTCTATAAAGGTCAAAGCAGTACAAGAGATGCCTACGCCCAAAACTGAGAAGCAAGTCCGAGGTTTTCTTGGCCGCTTGAACTATATTTCCAGATTCATATCCCACATGACTGCCACATGTGCGCCGATATTCAAGCTCCTCCGGAAAGATCAGTCTCATGATTGAACCGAGGATTGCCAGAAAGCTTTCGACAGTATCAAAGAGTATCTGTCTGAACCTCCAATCCTGTCTCCGCCTGTAGAAGGAAGACCTTTGATAATGTATCTGACAGTTCTTGAAGACTCGATGGGTTGTGTCCTTGGTCAGCAAGACGAATTCGGGAAGAAAGATTATGCTATTTACTACCTGAGTAAGAAGTTCACTGATTGCGAGTCTCGATACTCAATGCTCGAGAAGACATGCTGTCCTTTGGCTTGGTCCGCTAAGCGTTTACGCCAGTATATGATAAATCATACAACTTTGTTGATATCCAGAATGGATCCAATCAAGTATATCTTTGAGAAGCCTGCTTTAACCGGGAGGATTGCCCGTTGGCAGATGTTGTTATCTGAGTATGATATTGAGTATCGAGCTCAGAAAGCTATTAAAGGTAGTATCTTGGCTGACCACTTGGCGCATCAGCCGATTGAAGATCATCAGTCTGTTCAGTATGACTTCCCAGACGAGGAAATTCTGTATTTGAAGATGAAAGATTGTGACGAGCCTAGACTCGATGAAGGGCCAGAGCCTGGTTCCAGATGGAGTATGGTATTTGATGGCGCTGTAAATCAGTATGGAAATGGTATTGGGGCAGTAATCATTACTCCTCAGGGCACACATATTCCTTTTACAGCAAGGCTAACTTTCAAATGCACGAATAATAAGGCTGAGTATGAGGCCTGTATTATGGAATTGGAAGAATGTATTGATCTGAGGATTAAGCATCTTGACGTTTATGGTGATTCGGCCCTTGTTGTCAATCAAATCAAGGGTGAATGGGAAAGGAATCAGCCTGGTCTTATTCCCTATAGAGATTATGCGAGGAGGATTTCAACGGTCTTTACAGAAGTTAACTTCCATCATATTCCTCGAGATGATGATCGGATGGCAGATGCTCTTGCTACACTCGCTTCCATGGTTGTGGTCAAGTATTGGAATGAAGTTCCCAATATCACCGTGATGCGCTTGGATAGACCAGCTCATGTATTTGCGATTGAAGAGGTGAAAGATGATAAGCCATGGTATTATGACATAAAGTGTTTCCTCTAGAACCAGGTCTACCCGCCTGGGGCATCTGTGAAAGACAGGAAAACTTTGAGAAGACTGTCAGGTAGTTTCTACCTCAGTGGCGAAGTGCTTTACAAGAGGAATTTTGATATGGTTCTGCTCAGATGCGTGGATAGACACAAAGCAGACCTGTTGATGACTGAGGTCCATGAGGGTTCATTTGGTACTCATTCCAATGGACATGCCATGGCTAGAAAGATGTTGAGAGAAGGCTACTATTGGCTGTCAATGGAGTCTGACTGCTGCAAATACGTGAAGAAATGCCATAAGTGTCAGATTTATGCGGATAAGATTCATATTCGTCTGACACTTCTGAATGTGATTTCATCACCATGGCCTTTCTCTATGTGGGGAATTGACATGATTGGCATGATTGAGCCGAAAGCGTCCAATGGACACAGGTTTATTCTCGTAGCAATTGATTACTTCACCAAGTGGGTTGAAGCTGCATCGTATGCTAATGTGACCAGGCAGGTGGTCGTGAAGTTTATCAAGAATCAACTCATATGCCGTTATGGTGTGCCAGATAAGATCATTACTGATAATGGATCTAACTTGAACACCAAGATGATGGAAGAGCTGTGTAGCGAGTTCAAGATTGCACACCATAATTCTTCTCCTTACAGACCCAAGATGAATGAGGCTGTTGAAGCTGCTAACAAGAATATCAAGAAGATTATCCAGAAGATGGTTGTCACGTACAAAGATTGGCACGAGATGCTGCCATTTGCTTTGCATGGATATCGTACATATGTCCGCACTTCAACAAGGGCAACCCCTTTCTCTCTTGTTTATGGCATGGAGGTCGTACTCCCAGTAGAGGTGGAGATCCCATCAATGAGAGTCTTGATGGAGGCCAAGTTGACTGATGCTGAATGGATTCAGAGTCGTTATGACCAACTGAATTTGATTGAAGAGAAGCGATTGACTGCCATGTGTCATGGTCAGTTATATCAACAGAGAATGAAGAAAGCATTCGATAAGAAGGTCAAGCCTCGTGTGTTCCGAGAAGGTGACCTTGTGCTCAAGAAAGTCTTATCTTTCGCGCCCGATTCCAGGGGCAGGTGGACTCCAAACTATGAGGGTCCATATGTTGTTAAGAGAGCCTTTTCAGGCGGTGCTTTGATGCTTACAACTATGGATGGGGAAGATTTCACTCGTCCTGTGAATTCAGATGCAGTCAAGAAATACTTCGCCTAAAATAAAAACAGAATAGCTCGCTAAGTTGAAAACCCGAAAGGGCGGCTTAGGCAAAAATGAGCGTCTCGGTGGATTGAAAACCCGAAAGGGCGATCCAGGCAAAAGTTAGAGACATGAAAAAGAACGAATATTTGCATCCCGCTAGATTGAGTACCTCATCCTGGGACAATCTAGGCAAAAATTAGGGATTTGGCAAGTAACTGCATCCTGACAAGACGTGTGTTCTACATCTGTCATCCGTCAAGGATTCTTGTTCATTCGTCGTCAACTAAACCTTCGAATACATCGAATCCGGAATTGGTGGAGAAATGGTCATTATGTTCAAAGTAGCCCTTTTCCAATATATATCTCCAATTTCAAACTTGTAAATATCTATGGAGTCTTGCCATTTGCAGGCTACCATTCCATCAAATAAATTTGAGCCTTTATCCAATTATTTGCACTCTGATTTGTTTCTATTCAACAAATGTTTTGCGTGTTTTAATAGATAAAATGTCATTGTTTTAAACAAATAAATTTTTCACAAATTGTTTTTGAACAAAGTGAACGTTCACAATGATAAAAAGATACTTAGGAGATCCTCAGTGCTCTCCCAAGGGTGGTATGATTTCCAACAGAGTAAGACATTTGTTCCTGTCCCTGGCTTTGATGGTATCCTTTTCCTCCGGAACTTTCTGTGGTTTTTCTCCCGAGCAGGGTGCCTTTCTTGGTTTCTTCCCCTACCAAGTGTTGGGAGGATTCATCCCTTTTCACTTCAGCAGAGCAGTAGTTTTCTCTCCTCGGACGTGTTATCTCTGGAAGATTTGTTTTGGTGGTTGGTCCCCAGAATCCATTTATTCAGCGGATAGACTCCCCAATAGAGCTGCTCATGTGGTAAAAGTGGTCTCATATTAACTCCTATCCCCGGTTGGAATGTTCATTGATTCCTCCCCTGGCAGAAGAGCAGTGGTACTTCCCTCTTCAGCAGATGTGTCCTTTGGAAGGTTCGGTATTTGGTGGTTGATCCCCAGATTTCCTTCATTTCCTCAGGTAGATCCCCAATGGTGTTGTTGGTGTGATGGATCTTATCTTTGATAGTGTTATCCCCTTCAGGGATATTGCTATTTCTCTGATCCACAGCAGAGTTTTTGGTGGTGGATTTTATCTGTGATAATTCATCCCCAAGTAGAGTTGTTGGTATGGTGGATCTTACCTGTGTTGACAGTGTTCCCCGACCAGTGTTGCTTTTCTGGAAGATTCTACTTGTGCATTTTGAGCACCCTTCCCCAGCTGAGATTGATGGTTTATCCCGATCTTGTCTCCTCAGCAGGTGTGATCTCCTTGGTGAGTTTGGTATCTTGGTGGTTGATCCCCAGATTTCCTCTTGTATCCCTCAGTGGGATTTCCCCAGTAGAGTTGCTGTGGGATGTCCCAGTAGAGTTGCTGTTGTGGCAGTTTCTGCCGGTGCATATACTCTTTTCCTTAGCCAGATTGTTTGATGATTCATCTCCTCAAAGATTTTGTGATTTTCCTGATATCTCTGTTCTCCTGCAAAGTCTTTGCTTCCTAGCATCTGGATCTCCAGCAGTTTGGATACTCTCCATTTGGGTTTCTGGCTTTCTCTTTTGAGATGTAGTACCGGGTGGCTGTGTGCCTTTCCCTGGACCTGCTTGTGTTAGATATGTCTGTTTGTCAGCATTCATCATACATAAACTACGCATATACATGCATAATCATAAACATTCAGATATTCATGTTGCATTTTTGCCATATATCTATTGTTTGTTGTCTCCTGCTAGTTGGTGATATGTATATCCCCAAGCAGATGTGGGTGTGTCTGATCCTTCAATATAGAGTCAGCCCCTTAAGCAGAAAGTGTTTATCTTTCATGCCATTTCCCCACTGAGTTATATCCTCATGGACGACGGTTGTCTTCCGTTTCCTCCCAACACATATATTGGGATGAGTTTCCCTATTGAGTTATATCCTCATTAGGATGAGTCTTGATTCAGTTTGCCTTTTTGGTTTGATCCTAAATTGGCCCTTTGAGACTGTTTTTGGTGTTCCCCAGTAAGGTCGCCAATATTATTCACCTTATCCTCAGTGGATTTTTGTGGCTCTCTACCCACTAACCGGTAGTTGCAAGTCCTATTTCTTTGGTTTTCTACCCAGTATCCGGTAGTTGTAAATCCTACTTTCATCCCCTAGCAGAGGTAACCTTTGTGGTTCATTCTGGTTGATGGCGGATTTTGTGGTCTTCTACCCAGTATTCGGTAGTCGTAAATCCTATTGTTTCTCCCTCCCCATTGGAGTCTGTGCTTCCCCGCGGTATAAATGAATAACTGCTCAGTAATCGGCAATCATTCATCTTATCCCCAATGGAGTTTGCGGTTTTCTACCCAGTATCCGGTAGTCGTAAATCCTACTTTTCCCCTAGCCGAGGTAACCTTTGTGGTTTATCCTTGTTGGTGGCGGATTTTTGTGGTCTTCTACCCAGTATCCGGTAGTTGTAAATCCTATATCTGTTCCCTCCCCATCGGAGTTTGTGCTTTCACGTGGTATAGATGAATATTTGCTCAGTAATCGGCAATCATTCATCTTATCCCCGGCTGAGTCTTTGGTCTTCTACCCAGCATCCGGTAGTTGTAAACCCTATTTTCTCCCCTTGCAGAGTTAACCCTTGTTGTTCATCCCAACCGATGACGGTTACTCTTCCGTAGTTTTCTGCCCAGTCTCCGGTAGATGTAATCCCCTCTTTGTTGGTTATCATTATCCAGTATTCGGTATTGATATCCCTTCCTTCTTGTGGATGTTTGCTCTGAGTAAGCAAATTTATCCCCAGCGGGTCCTCTTTCATTTACCGTTTGTCGGTAATGTTTGTTGCTTCCCCTTTGATTGGTCATCATTACATACCTAGTTTTGGTATCTCGATGCCTTTCTTTTCGGATGATTTATCCTTTGTTAACCTACAACCCGGTTGGGATAATCTTCCATGCGAGTATATTATCTACGTTTTGACGGCAATAGATAATATCCATCCTATAAGATTCGTGTCGAAGTCTTTGGTCGAAGTCTTTTGTTGTTCTTCCCCAATTGAGTAAGATTCGTGTTCCTTGCGGAATCGAATGTCCATCCTATAAACAAGTCTGCTTTTCCAGCTTTCTTCAGGATGATGAGTGTGTTGGCACACAAACCAATTCATGTTTCGGTCGATTTATCCTTTGTTAACCTACAAACCGGTTGTGGATAATCTTCCATGCGAGTATATTATCTACGTTTTGACGGAAAGAGATAATATATCTCATGCACTCTTCGGTCGAAGCCTTTTTGAAATTCTGGTGTAATCAGAGTTCAGATGTTCTACTCAATATCATGACATCTGATCTAACATTGTTGCAAATACAGCAAGACAATTATATAAATTATGATCCAGTACTCATATGCACACATTCACAGATGTTACAACATCTGCTAATATACCACCATGGAAAGAAGAACATCCAGTTCTGTCCATCTAGTGCAAACACACAGTAGAGATCAAACATAGCCCTTGTGTTTATTTATCCTGCCCAGTTATCAGCATGATGTCTCAACATTGGTTTGAACATCACCTGTCCCAACATTACAGCTGAGTGAACTATAACAGACCAACCAGTCCATCAATATCAGCAGTCAACGATGAATGTCATAACATTCTGTTTTACATTCAGACTGCAGGCTATGTGTCATATTTGTTATTCCCTTCATAAATAGGCTAAAACCAGACTGAGTTATAACAGACAAAATATATTGTGCAGAAGGTAAAAACACAAGCAATTGTTAACCCAGTTCGGTGCAACTCACCTACGTCTGGGGGCATACAAAGCCAGGAAGAAGATCCACTATCAGCAGTATTAATTCAGAGTTAAACTCCCCCGTTTACAACTCTTCACTTAATCCCTACCCAATGCAATCTATATCTAGGAACTCCTAGATAGAAACCTCCGGTTTCCATTCCTATCACTACAATTACACTGTAATGTTTAAACAACTTGAACTTGCTTCACAGCTTCGTTCAAGAACATAATAACTCTTGCCTACAGGTTTTGAGTCACAAATACTCGCAGTTTTGGAACACTGAGAAACACATGGTAACCTTCCCACAGGTTGGGAGGTTTACCTTACACATACCCCTAATTTTTCATTCTAAGAGGCTTACAAAACCTAGGTTACACTATGCTATTTATAACCTAAGCACCCAACTGGATTTGGGCCTTCAGAAATCGCAACAAACTTCTCCTTTGTTGTTAGAAAGCCAACAGAAAGTTTCTGCTACAATCAAGGTCTTCAATCTTTTAGTTCCTAAAATATCTCCATATTTAGTTCCTAAAATATCTCCATATTTAGTTCCTAAAATATCTCCATATTTAGAAACTGTTTATTCTGATTGAGTCTTCAAGACCTCCACAAATAGCATATGCTGTCAGGAATGAATGTCACAATATTCAGTTTGACGTCCAGAACATAGACCATATGCTAAGTCTGTTATTTTCCTGAAAACAGACTGTGCTAAATGATGTACTGTAGCAGACCAATCTGTCTATACTTCAATATCAGCTTACAGTAATAAATGTCAAAACATCCAGTTTGACATTTACACAACGGCCTTATGCCAGGTCTGTTATTCTCTTGATAAACAGACTGAGATACATACTGAACTGAAGCAGAAAACCAACCTGCCTATTATTCAGTATATGCTGTCGCTGATGAATGTCATAACATCCAGTTTGACATTCAGACAGTAGGCCTGATGCCAGGTCTATTATTTTCTTGATAAACAGACTGAAAATAAATACTGAGTTATAGCAGAACACCAACTGTTCTATTCCTCAGTATCTGCTGACAGGGATGAATGTCATAACATCCAGTTTGACATTCAATAAATCCTGTATTAGCTAAACCTGCAGTATACTACTCAGAATGTCATGACATCAGCCAAGACATCAGAGTACAGTTAGATGATCTAACACATAATGCAGTCAATCAAACATCTCCACAGCATGTCACGACATCAGTCGAGACATTAGAGTCCAGTTAGTGTTTTACCATAAAATGCAGCCAATCAAACATCTACAAACTCCCCCTTTGGAATTTTTTTGGCTAAAACAACTTGGCATCACAACAGAGTCCATAGCAGCGGAAAACACACATCTAGCAGGAAATTAACCTAGCTAATACACTCTGTGCAGCAGCACACTCACCACAGATAGAAGTTAAATAAAAACTTCACATTGCAGCACACATAAACACACTCACACTCGTAGAAGTGGATTAGAGGATTTTGAATATCTGTCCTGAATATCTGTTTAGCAAAGCAATCTGTTGTCCTGGGGCATCACAGGTGTTACTCCCCCTTTTTGTCAAAAATGTTGCCAAAGCAACACTTAATATTACAGACCAACAAATACTGCATGACCATGTTTTTGAACTCCAGCAGGTACATAGGATATCTTATGTTAAGACATCACACATAACATCTTGTGAACACTCTTTGTTGTACCAAAATTGCATATATCTTTCCTTTTTGTTCACAAGGTAAACTATCAACAGTTAAACAGCATAACAGTAGTTTAAACAGCAACAGAAGCAACACAATTACTAACTTTATAGTTACTAGTAAGACACACATGCACAAGGGTACTTCTCCTCCCCCTAAATTTGTGCATCAAAAACAGAATTACTAGTTAAGGATGCAACTAGTAAAACACACAAATCCATATTTCCTTATGATTGTAAGTTTCAGAAGGAAATAACAATCCGGTCAGACATTCTTCTGCTCACTCAGCCTTGACGCACACCACATCATCCCAATAACTAACCAGGTGCCATACCTTGTTATCTGAGAACATATAGACCACAAGCTTGATGATTACTTGCAGCACAAAGACAGAACTCCCCCTATCATGAACAACCAACTCTCCTCTTGAAACTTGGAGATCACACATGAACATATCCAACACCCCAAAGTCGGACCTTCACATACTTCCTGATTCAAAGAGAACCTAGACCACTTGATGAATGGAAAACATAAGACGCATCTTCATGTCTTCAAGAGCACACCCTCTGATCAACCCTCTTGGCTGAACACATCCACACTCTGTGTCAATCTCTCTTCTAACCAGAGCAGAGAACCAAAATGTTCTAACATAAGTTAGGACATCTAAAGAACACCATCTGATAATCCTCAGATATCACTGGGTCACCAGCTTGATCCAAAAGGAACCAGACACAAATTGGGACATATACATTCTCATCCCATTACACGAGATAATTTTCCATAGATAGCTCAGAACTCCTACCACAAGCTCCAAGAGATGAATAGAAAACACCTCCTTATGTCTTCAACTTACTACTTTTCTGCTCAAAGTAATTTGTCCCAGACCTTCCTCAAGCATAATCAGCTGCCATACGTTGATTATCTTGATTCTTCGAACTCACTTCTGAGATAGACCAAATGCCACTGCTGATTACCTCCTTCATGAATCCTCATATGAAAAAAATCAAATGCCATTTTTGACCTCTCCATGTTTATCAGACTTCTCCCAAAGATATTCTGATCTTCTAAGTGAGACTTGAACTTCAAGCTACATGTTGAACAAAACTTAGATTTTCTAAGACATGAACATGTAACATCCTTTCTATCCAGCAACTCCAAAGAACTGCAACGAGAACGACCTTTTTGAAGTATCCAATCTACAACCCTGTAGACCCTTCTGTCTTAAGTTGATGTGCCACTTCACCAACTAAGATTCTGATGTTGAACCAAATGTCACAACATTGTGTTTTAACATCCAGCTGTAGAATTCAGCTCCTTCTTCTGCCACTTGAAAGAACTTCCTCCCTACACAGAACAAGAGTTCAATGCTCTCATAGACTTGCAGTTAGAAACTGTCCCTTCAGCTATACCAAGGATTCCACTTCCTAAGGCAAGGCTGTTTCCATGATGTTAAGAATGCTTCCACTTATTCTTAACTTCACAGTGTGCATTAGCCAATGCACTTCCTTACCTAGATTAGAAGTAAACGGATCCAAGTAACCACCATCAGGACTATGATGTTTTCTTCTTCTTATACACACCAAGGCTGAACATGTTTCTTTCCAGGAAACCTTTTCAGTGATCATATGCTTTTGCTGCCACCAAAGTGATAGATCATAAGCCAATGTACTATCCTTCCTGTGATTCTGCACAGGGTATTGAAGACGAGATGTTCCAACCTCTTTAAAAACATCAGTAATCTTGAGCTCCAAGGATAATCAATTAAATACTTGTACTTGGCACAAGTAGCCATTGATCTTAAATCCTTTCCCAATATTCCTTTCAGATACTTCCACCATAAGAGTACTTTGAAAATACTCTTCTTGTGTCAACATCTTCTGCTTGCAAGCACCTCAACAGTTTTGAAAAACTTCCCAGATTAAATTCACCCTTAGGAATGTGAGAGATGAATCCTTCCTTGCAAATGTGTCACAAAACCACCAGAACCCATGTGACACAGGTCAACAGCCAACCAGACCCTAGGCTGACCAAACGTGAGGAGGTTAACCAAAACTCCCCCTCAAATTAACAATCATGGAAACTCCACACTAATATCCATGCATTGTACACAAATGTCTCAACATGACATACACCATCCCTACCAGTGGCAACTAACTCTATGAGTTATACCTATACATACTCCAATCACACCAATCAGACTCCAACTGACCATACGTACTAGTGAACGAAAACAACACCAGTCAATAGTAGATATGCATTGCCAGAGCATACTACCTCAACCAACTTCTGAATCTTCATATTCTCACTCCTTGAAGGAACTGCCACTTCTGAGCGTGGTGTTTGAATAACAAGATTCATGGTCCCAATCCTCTTAAATGATATAGCAATCAGGTTACCCCATTATTGACTTCTAACATCTAGGGGACTTGTCTTTCAACACAACATAGTACTTCAGGGAGCAACTATCCCACCCTAATCAATCTACAGGAATAAGACAACCAGCAGGAAATTGCACAATGTCACATCTCAACCAGCTCCATTTCTAGAGATCAGACTTCTAAAAGTGACTTTCTTGAGCATACACACAGTTGACCCTACCCTTGTCAACTAAGCACAAACAAATGTCTCCTCTTCCAGGTCAGGAGTAGGTTCCAAACAAAAGTATCCCTTTGTTTGACACCTAATAACATCTGCTCTTCAACCAGTAGCTGCATACTTGTTGAACAACATGTTCTAACATCACATAGAACATTAGTTCCACCTCCTTGGAACAAACCCTTCTTGAAAGTATTCAAGGTCTTCATATACACTACCCAAGAGAGTAAAAGAATCAGTGATCAGGTGATTCTTACCATCCTGAAGTGAGAACGTCATGATGAGTGGACTTGAGGAGACTCAAGTATCTTTGACATCTTCGGTAGATTATGATGAAATCTTGAATATAGCAGCCTTTCATCCACATGAGGGGAAACTACATCAGAGTTTGACTTTTGCCAGGTATTATGCAGCGGAAATCATAATACAACTCAACCTATGAACACACACTTCACCAGATCAGCCTCCAAGAACATACCAAGTTTGAATATGATTCAATACTTAGCACAGCTGTCCCACAGAAGGCCAATTGCCAACCTCCAGAGACAGGTACACACAGTTCCTGTCATGAATAGTCCATCCACCTACTTCAAGGGACCATTCAGGGAAATCACAGAACCTTCCACAGGTTCCAACATCAGTACTAACATAACTCCTGGCAAGATACCAGAAAGTATCACCCATGGATCTCATCCAGAACCAGAACAGGATGCCTGCTCTGATACCATTTGAAATTCTGGTGTAGTCAGAGTTCAGATGTTCTACTCCATATCATGACATCTGATCTAACACTGTTGCAAATACAACAAGACAGTTATATAAATTATGATCCAGTACTCATATGCACACATTCACAGATGTTACAACATCTGCTAATATACCACCATGGAAAGAAGAACATCCAGTTCTGTCCATCTAGTGAAAACACACAATAGAGATCAAACATAGCCCTTGTGTTTATTTATCCTGCCCAGTTATCAGCATGATGTCTCAACATTGGTTTGAACATCACCTGTCCCAACATTACAGATGAGTGAACTGTAACAGACCAACCAGTCCATCAATATCAGCAGTCAATGATGAATGTCATAACATTCTGTTTTACATTCAGACTGCAGGCTATGTGTCATATCTGTTATTCCCTTCATAAACAGACTAAAACCAGACTGAGTTATAACAAACAAAATATAGTGTGCAGAAGGTAAAAACACAAGCAATTGTTAACCCAGCTCGGTGCAACTCACCTATGTCTGGGGGCATACCAAGCCAGGAAGAAGATCCACTATCAGTAGTATTAATTCAGGGTTAAACTCCCTCGTTTACAACTCTTCACTTAATCCCTACCCAATGCAATCTATACCTAGGAACTCTTAGATAGAAACCTCCGGTTTCCATTCCTATCACTACAATTACACTGTAATGTTTAAACAACTTGAACTTGCTTCACAGCTTCGTTCAAGAACATAATAACTCTTGCCTACAGGCTTTGAGTCACAAATACTCTCAGTTTTGGAACACTGAGAAACACATGGTAACCTTCCCACAGGTTGGGAGGTTTACCTTACAAATACCCCTAATTTTTCATTCTAAGAGGCTTACAAAACCTAGGTTACACTATGCTATTTATAACCTAAGCACCCAACTGGATTTGGGCCTTCAGAAATCGCAGCAAACTTCTCCTTTGTTGTTACAAAGCCAGCAGAAAGTTTCTGCTACAATCAAGGTCTTCAATCTTTTAGTTCCTAAAATATCTCCATACTTAGTTCCTAAAATATCTCCATATTTAGTTCCTAAAATATCTCCATATTTAGTTCCTAAAATATCTCCATATTTAGAAACTGTTTATTCTGATTGAGTCTTCAAGACCTCCACAAATAGCATATGCTGTCAGGAATGAATGTCACAACATTCAGTTTGACGTCCAGAACATAGACCATATGCTAAGTCTGTTGTTTTCCTGAAAACAGACTGTGCTAAATGATGTACTGTAGCAGACCAATCTGTCTATACTTCAATATCAGCTTACAGTAATAAATGTCAAAACATCCAGTTTGTCATTTACACAACGGCCTTATGCCAGGTCTGTTATTCTCTTGATAAACAGACTGAGATACATACTGAACTGAAGCAAAAAACCAACCTGCCTATTATTCAGTATATGCTGTCGCTGATGAATGTCATAACATCCAGTTTGACATTCAGACAGTAGGCCTGATGCCATGTCTATTATTTTCTTGATAAACAGACTGAAAATAAATACTGAGTTATAGCAGAACACCAACTGTTCTATTCCTCAGTATCTGCTGACAGGGATGAATGTCATAACATCCAGTTTGACATTCAATAAATCCTGTATTAGCTAAACCTGCAGTATACTACTCAGAATGTCATGACATCAGCCAAGACATCAGAGTACAGTTAGATGATCTAACACATAATGCAGTCAATCAAACATCTCCACAGCATGTCACGACATCAGTCGAGACATTAAAGTCCAGTTAGTGTTTTACCATAAAATGCAGCCAATCAAACATCTACACTTTTGTGTTTCCCCAGTTGAGTAAGATTCGTTGTCCCTTTGTGGAATCGAATATTCTACCCCATTTTGTTTGGATTGTTGCCTCGTTAGCGCAATTTATCCCCAGTGAGTCATCTCTCGTCTACCCTTTTGTTGCAGGTAATCATTGTTTCTCCTTTGATTGGTTATCATTACATACCTAGTTGGGTATCCCGATGCCTTTCGTTTCGGTCGATTTATCCTTTGTTAACCTACAACCCGGTTGGGATAATCTTCCATGCGAGTATATTATCTACGTTTTGACGGCAATAGATAATATATCTCATGCGCTCTTCGGTCGAAGCATTCTGTCCTTCCCTAGTTGAGTAAGATTCGTATTCCTTATGGAATCGAATGTCCATCCTATAAACAAGTCTGCTTTTCCAGCCTTCTTCAGGATGATGAGTGTCTTGGGTTTATCCACCAATTCACGCCTCGATTGGTCACCTATTATATACCCAGTAACCGGTATCCCCGGTGTCCCTTTCATGCGAGTATATTATCTACGTTCTGACGGTAATAGATAATATATCTCATGCGCTCTTTGGTCGGAGTCTTTTGTTCTTCTTCCAATCGAGTAAGATTCGTATTTCCTGTTTCGGAATCGAATGTCCATCCTATAAACAAGTCTGCTTTTCTAGCTTTCTTCAGGATGATGAGTGTTTTGGGTTTATTCTCTGATTCACGCTTTGGTCGGTCGCCTATTATATACCCAGTAACCGGTATCCCTGGTGTTCCTTCCTTTCTGCTCCCTATTATGACCTTGGTCCCCCTGTGGAGTCAGATTTCCCTGAGTTGAAATATACCATTTTTTAGGTCTTCCTCAGATGTTTTGGTTGATTGATATCTCTCACCCTTATACCGGTCTTAGATATTCATTCTTCCCGAGCTTGTTACCCAGTAACCGGTAACACCTCATTCCCGCTGCTTCCCCTAGAGAGTCTTTTTTAATTTCCCCAGCGAAGTTGTCAGCAAAGTCCCTTAGTGGATTGTGTTGTCCGGATTTTTATCCGAAGTATCCATTGTGGATAGTTTTGCTGTGTTGGCGTATTCCCCAATACATGCATTTTTCCCGGCAGGGATGTTTTGTTCAGATCTTTCCCCATCCTGAGTCCGGATTTTTATCCGAAGTATCCATTGCGGATAGTTGTGCTGTGTTGGCGTTTTCCCCAACACATGCATCTTTGAGTCAACTTGAGTCTTTCCATTGGATTTATTTCCCTTTGGAATTCTTTTCCCCAGTTTTGAGTTGTTTCACTCCCCAGTAGGGTCTCTGCTCCATGGATTGAATTATCCATGAGAGTCGTCAATCAGTCCTTTTCCCCAGTTTCAAGTCGTGTCCTGCTCACGCATTTTCTTTTTTGTTCCCCACAAGAGTCCCGTTAGAGTCTCTGTGTCTCATAGAGTGAATTACTCCCATGGATTTTCATTTCTTTTCTTCTTTGTGGACCCATATCCCCACAGAGATAGTTTGTTTTGCATACATAACATTTGCATCATGAGGTCTCTCAGGGACCAAAAATTTGTCTCTTTGTTATTATTTAAGCCCATTCTATCTCGTCGAAACAAAGATTTTAACCTTCAATTCGCCGGCTAGAATGATCTTAAATAGGGGCATCTGTAAGACCCCAATTTTGTCCCTAAGATCCCTCATGGCATCATAGCATAGCATTACATAGCCTCAAGGATCATTTGAACATCTTGGCTTCCTTTCCCTTTGGGTTGGGATCTCTTGTGAGTGGTTGAGATCACCAGGCATGCTTGCATTGTATATCATTGCTTTTCTTGTTTTCATCACTAACCAAAAGCACAAAAATATGTCTTTAACATTTTATTTTGCAGTATAAGCAAGCACAGGTTAAGCACTTCAAGAGCATCCTTTGTGCAAGAGCTGATGGTATTCTCTTGAGATGAGGACCACATGACCATCATATTGAGCTTACATGAGCTAGGGTTCCATTTGGAGCATTTTCCCCAAGTGGCGGAGGCTCAAGTGCATCAAAACATGTCTTGGTCATCTGAGGACCAAATAATCAACTGTGCAGTTAACTGAGGGCTTTGAGGTGGGGGAAATGATTTGAGACATCCCATTCATGTTCAAACAAGGCCTATTCATCATGTTAAACATCTATCTTGAAGATTTTGAAGTCATGGCAAAAGTTTCCAAAAATGGAAAGTGACCTGTAATTTCAAGTTTCCAAAAATAACAAGTTTCAGGTCCATATTCAACTTGACTTTCCAACATCAAAGAAGCTTCAAATGGATTTTTGGTGAACATGAAAGTTGAATATCTTTCTCTCCTCTTTTCAAAAAGTCCTATTTCATGATCATCTGATAATTGGTTGAGAATTTATGGCCAAATGATCACAAAGTATACATGGAATTTCGACATGACATAACTTTTGGTTCAAAACTCCAAATTGGTCCACTCTTTTTGCAAAATGCTCCTTGTGACCAATACTTTCCAAATGAATCATTTCCTTGCATGAAAGAAGCTCATATGATCACTTGTTCACACATGTGCAAAATGGAGGGAAATTTTATAATTCAAATTTGGCCTAAGCTACAAGCAATTTGATCATTCCATGTTGATTATTGGATGTTTTTAAGTGAAATCCCAGCTTGCATGGTACTATTCACGTGCTACATGGCCATGCCAGGTGCATTTGGCAATTTTGCAATTCACCTCATATCTCTCTAATCTTAATTAACCAAAGCCTAATTGTGATTTCAGTGTGATTGATGAGTGATATATAAGGCAAACCCTAACTATTTGACAAAGGAGAAACAATTTCAGATCTCAAATTTCACATTCCCTCCAATTTTTCTCTCTCTTCGAATCTCCCAATTCTCCACACAAACACCAGATTTTATTGCATAATCTTGATCATCATCCTTCATTGATCAAGATTCAACCATTACTTTGATCAATTCAGTACAGATTCGTGCAGTTCAAGTGCAAACTCATGGCTATGGATTTCTGAAATTGAGCTAGATTCAAGCTGTTTCCATTGTTGATTCTTGTTCAAAGCTTCAAAGAAAGTATAGAGGAGAAGAGCTGGAGCTTGAGGATACGATTTCAACCACTGCCATTTCAAGTAAGTGAAAATTCGATCCTCACCTTTTGATGTTTTATGTACATGAATGTGTAGATCTTGCATTGCTGAGCACACTGATATGATTAGTTTTGAAATTGGCTAAGAAATGAGGTTGTATGATGAACTTAAAGTTTTGAGATCCAAAATGTTTTTGCTCGATCCGTGCGATACATGATGTTTTAGGTTGATTTGAGTGCATATTCATGATCTACGTTGCAAGAGCTTTCCAACCATGTATGATTTATCAATTTCTGGAAAAAAAATCGTGAGATCCGCCGGAATTCCACCGGGGAAGACGACCGGAACCACTGTTCCGGTGTCTAGTTATGTTCCTAGGGTTCACGCCATGTGGCGCTGATTGTGTTGCTTGCGTGTACACTTGATTAGATGCCATCTCCTTGACTCGCCTGCGTGTGCATTGACCTTGTGATGTGGCTGCCACGCAACTTAATGAAACGTTGCGTTTCATATCAGGCGCTTGTTAACCTTGCTTGCGCGTGTTCGATTCCTGGCATGTGTTTTTTGAATATTAATCTGAATATTGTCTTCCCTGTGTGCGTGAGTTTGATACCTGCTTGTGTACATTGCTAATTTTGTTTGAATTCAAATTTCCCTCTCATTTTCCCTATTATTCCATTTTATTTCTTCAATTTTAAAAAATCATAAAAAATAGAAAATTTCCTCAAATTGATCCAATTTTTTTTCATGTGCTTGTTTTAATGTCTAGTTTTTTATAGTGTTGATTTCATGATTTGTTTGTTTCTGGATTTTTATTTTGGAATTTTTGATTGAACCTTATGCCAAATTGATATGTTACATTCATTGCTTTGTGAAATGCTATATGTTGATCCAATTGATCTGAAATTTGGTGTGCTTGATCCTCACATGTGATATGATTTTTGAGCTTTGGTTTGGAATTTTTATCATATGATATCACTGTTTTGGACACATGGAGATATGGTTTGACAATTTGTGTCATATTTTTTGCCTTGCATTTGTGCATTTTTGTTCACCCATCATTTGAGCTCTTATGGATCTAAGTTTTTAAATGATGATTGTTCATAACATGAGTAACTTGCATAAAAAATTTCATAGCCATTGGATCCTTTTCTGTTTTGATTTGGATTTTCTAACTTGGATGTCCATATTGTGCATATTTTATTGCCTTTGCATTACATGGATCATTTGATGTCTTTGCCTTATGAATTGATGTTGGTCCTTTTGAGGACATCTTATGACATGTTTGAACTTGCTTTGTGAAAAAGATTGAGTTCTGTTTTCATCATTTGATTTGGTTTTGAACCTAGTCTTTGTACTAGTGTTTTGTACATAAACTAATTGTGCTTTGTGTTTCAGGTTTGGACATTTAGCATTGATGGTTGGTTTGATCTCACTTTGTGAGATACAAATGCCTTTGAGTACTAACTCTTGATGTTTTGTAGGTTCTAATTGATGCTCATTGCTTCATTTGAGTGCTTGATCATTATTCATTGAGTTGTGAATATTGGAAAGTTCCACTGTTTGTCTGTTGGTTTTCTGTCTGAGATATTAACTGTTTAGCTTTTGTACAAGTACATTAGTTGCTTGCTTTTAGCTCTTGCTTGAGCCTTGGATTGTGGTTGATACACCACTTAGGTAGTTACTCTCTCACTCCATGTAGTCTGGAAGTCCTGTCACCTTTTTGGCAGGCATTTTGGCTGAAGTCCTCCTTATGAGGCTCTATTTGTGATTGTTTACATTTGTGCCAAAGACCTCCAAGTGAGGCATGTTACTTGATAAGTCCTCCTAAGTGAAGAGGCAATTGACAGATAGAAGGGATTAGCAATCAATCCCCTGTTATTCAGTGAGTCATTCATTATGCTCGCACTACGTGATGATGCTCTTGAACAAGTAACCAAGATCTTGTTTAGAGTCTGCCAGGTGGAATAGGATCCCACATTCTGGATCCCCACGCTTTCTTTGTCATAAGATCACCTAGGCCAGGGTTAAGAGCATGAGGTCTCATCCTCATTTCCATTTTCATCAGCTTCACCCTAACTCTCAATGTTAATGGTTAAGAGCTCCAGATTACCATTACAGTTTGGCTTGTTTGTCGAGGTTGATATGACCCCTCTTGACTAAAGCCCACCCATTTGATCGAGCCTCTTGTTTGTAAATAGAGTGTGATGCATTGTTTGCTTTTGCATGTTTGCTTTTGACATTTGTTTGTTTTGGAGTCGGATCTAAGTCCATATATTGGCATTCTGTTTCTGTTTTGTTGTTTGGAGTCGGATCTAAGTCCATATATTGACATTCTGTTTCTGTCTTACTTTCAGGAGTTGGGTGTAAGTCCATATATTGGCAGCTTGTTTCCTTTTCATTTGAGGTTTTCTTTTGAGACTTTTTTATTGCTTTTGCTCTTGTGCTTGCTTATTCCAAAGGAACTTACTTGGATCATCTCTATGATCTTGAGAAAGGAACTCCTATTTGTGGTTGCATCCCTTAACCCTCACCTCTTTGTGACTTAACCTTTTCTCCATCTTCATCCTAAACCAAAAAACTTTTGTGCAAACATTTGACTTGTTTTCAACATTAGAAACCTAAGCCTTATGCTTTTGATTTTCAAACTTTCTTTTCATAATACTCATTTTGAATTGAATCTTTAAGTCAACTTTGACCATTTTTGTACATACTTCTAATTCGTTAATGCAACCCACTCAAATGTTCTTTTGTGGCTCCATGCCCACTTCTTAATCAATTTTTTTTCATAACCTTTAGCTATTAGGTTTGAGTTATCTTTGTGGTAGATGTAATACTCACCTATGTCCTTAGTGATTGGACAATAAGTCTTCCATGCTTATTATAGGGCTAACCCCTCACTAGCATGTCGAAGCTATCCTCACATGGTGGACTTGTGGTTTTTCAGGTCGAGTTTTCTCCCTTTGATAACAAAAGACCTTAAGGCTTTTGTTTAAAATCAATCCACTCACTTGTTTTGAAATTTTTTACCCGAACTACGGGGTTTTGATCCTTATCTTTCATGAGAGGGTACGTAGGCAATGGGTTCATCCATCCAAACACAAAATGTAAATAAACTTGTATATTCTTTTCTCATCTCTTCAATCATGTTTGCATAAAATAATTTCATAAACAATAACCTTTTGCAACAAGCGTGAAAAGGGCTCCCTAGGAGTACCTAGGATGTTGTGGGTGCCTAACACCTTCCCATGACATAACCAACCCCCTTACCCAGATCTCTGACCTTCTTTTACTAGTTTTGTTTGTAAAACTTTTTAGGTTTTTGTTCGCTTTCTAACCATTCCTTTGGATAAATAGAAGTGCGATGGCGACTCGACTTTGTATGATTTAACTTGGATTTAGTTAATATTTCCAATGGTAACGAATACACCGCTACAATATGGAGTGGTGATCTTGTGTTTAACATTATATTTCTTTAGCAGATTTTCCATCAGTTTGTTTAAGAAATGAGTACCTTCATCACTGATAAGTGCTCTCGACACTCCAAATCTCGAAAAATTATTATTCTTCAAAAAAGTCACTACCACTTTAGAATCATTGGTGGACAATGTCACCGCTTCCACCCACTTTGAGCAATAGTCCACTGCTACCAAGATGTAATTCTTTCCAAATGAGGGTGGAAACGGTCCCATGAAGTCTATTCCCCATACATCAAACAATTCAACTTCCAACATAGCACTCTACGGCATTTGAATTCTCTTAGAAATATTGCCTGTTCTTTGACATCTGTCGCACTCCTTGACTATGTCTTGGGCATGTTTGAACAGTGTAGGCCAATATAGACCCGACTGAAGGACTTTAGCTATTGTTCTGTCACCACTAAAGTGTCCTCCATAATCTGAGTCATGATAAGCTATAAGCACATCCCTTTGTTCCTCCTCCGAGACGTATCATCTAACTAGTCCATCTACTCCTCTCTTGTATAGGAATGGGTCATCCCACAAGTAAAACCTGCAATCATGAACAAACTTTTTCTTCTTGCTAGAATCAAAAGCATTAGGGATTACACCACCTACCAAATAATTCGCATAGTCTGCGAACCACGGGATACCGATGACAGCTAGGATGTGTTCATTAGCAAACTCATCCTTTATTGGTATCTTGTCTTCCGTTTCTTCAATTAGAGACATTCAGGACAAATGATCGGGTACGGTGTTTTCACATCCTCTTTTGTCCCTAATCTCCACATCAAATTCTTGGAGGAGTAAGATCCACCTTAGAATCCTTGGCTTAGAATCATGTTTAGCAAATAAGTATTTCAAAGCCGCATGGTCAGTATAAACGACAACATTCGATCCTAACAGGTATTGCCGGAATTTGTCAAATGCATAAACCATGACCAATAACTCCTTCTTAGTAGTTGCATAGTTCATCTGTGCAGGGTTTATCACATGACTACCATAGTAAATGACATGTAGAAACTTCTCTCTTCGTTGTCCCATAACTGCCCCTACAGCAATATCACTAGCATTGCACATGATCTCAAACGAAAGAGAGCAATATGGGGCAGTAACAATCGGTGTTGAAATTAATTTGTTTTTCAATGTATCAAAAGCTATGGTGCATTATTCGTCGAACATAAAAGCCTTATCCTTGACTAATAAAATGGTCAGCGGTTTTGCTATTTTAGAGACATCTCTTATGAACCTACGGTAAAAACCTGTGTGTCCTAAGAAACTCCTGATACCTTTCTCGTTAACCGGAGGCGGGAGTTTAGATATCACTTCCACTTTTGCTTGGTCAACTTCAATTCCTTTGTATAAAATTTTGTGACCCAAGACTATTCCTTATCGCACCATGAAATGACATTTCTCCCAGTTCATAATTAAATTTGTTTTCTGGCACCTGTCTAAAATAAGAGAAAGGTTAGTTAAACAATTATCAAACGAGGATCCAAAGACCGAAAAGTCATCCATGAACACTTCCATATGCTTTTCAAGCATGTCAACGAGGATGGAAGTCATGCAACATTGGAAAGTGGTTGGAGCATTACACATCCCGAATGGAATTCTTCTGTATGCAAACATGCCATAAGGGCATGTGAATATTCTCTTTTATTGGTCTTACAGAGCAACAACAATATGATTATACCCGGAGTATCCATATAGAAAATAGTAGTAATCATGACCGGCTAGCCTTTCCAACATTTGATCAATGCATGGCAACAGGAAGTGGTCCTTTCTAGTCGCTATGTTTAACCTCCTGTAGTCAATACACACGCGCCAACCTGTAACTGTCCTTGTAGGGATTAACTCATTTTGTCCCTCCCTTTTTTGGGACCACATGCATCGGACTCACCCACGGGCTATCAGAAATAGGATAGATAAGACCCGCGTCTAACAATTTCACCACTTCTTTCCGAACTACTTCTTTCATTGTTGGGTTGAGTCTTTTCTGAGGTTGGACCACCGGTTTGTGGTCGTCTTCCATGAGAATTTTATGCATGCACACCGTAGGGCTAATACCTTTCAAATCCTCAATTGCCCATCCAATAACATTTTTGTATTTTTTCAGGACTTGGATGAGCTTCTCTTAGATAGTATTGAGGCTCGAATTTATTATAGTTGGGCATTTACCTTCAGAATCAAGAAAGACACATTTGAGATTCTCAGGAAGTTGTTTTAACTCCGTTCCCTTCTTGGACTCTTTATCCTCCTCACTAGTTTGAGGTAATCGTAAATCTTCCCACCGGTGTGGTCGAGATCCTTTTCAAGGGGGTTGTGCGTCCATCATGGCCAGCACTTTGGATTCCCCATTGTCCACTTCTTTATCACCATCTAAAATAGACAAACTCAACACTCTTTCCAAAGGTAACTGCGGTGCATTCAAAGGACTATCATACGTAATCACTTGATCCAGAACCTCTATAGTATGACTGGTGCAAATATCATCTTTGTATTCATGGTGTTTCGAACATCAATTTTTAATTCCTCATCATAAACCTTCAAAGTCATAGTCCCTTCTTCTATGTTGATCAAGCATCTTCCCGTCTCTAAAAAGGGTCTCCCAAGAATGAGAGGAATCTTTTCATCTTCAGGCATTTCTAGAATCAAGAAATCCACCGGGAATACAAACTTGTCAATTTTCACTAGAACATCTTCAACAATACCATAAGGTTTCTTAACCAAATGATCGACGAATTGGAGTGTCATTCTGGTATCTTGCACAACCCTTATACCCAGCTTCTTGTAAATGGATAACAACATGAGACTCACACTGGCTCCTAGATCAATAAGAGCCTTTTTGAATGACCTATCTCCGATGGTGCAAGGAATAGTGATATCTCCTTGATCTTTCTTCTTCATTGGGATCTTCATACCCTGCAAAATAGCACTACAAGTTTCAGTTAGAATAATTGGGTTGGTGTCAATGGTACGCCTCTTAAAATGATGTCCTTCATGAACTTGGCATACATAGGCATTTGTTCAAGTGCTTCCAAAAGCGGAATGTTAATCTCTAGCTTGTTGAATAACTCTAGGAACTTCTCAAAGTTATTTTCATGTTGTTGATCGCTGTGTTCGCAAGTGCATGAATCGCATTAGAGTAATATAAAAGAATATCGATCCCACAGAGACCAAATCGTCAATCTATCGATTACTATCGTTACGATGTTTATCTAAGGCGGTATAAAAGAGATATTGATTGTCATACCCCAAAATTTGCCCGTTAATAATACAAGGCATTTTTCAAGGCACTCCAACTTATTTTTCAAGACATTGACCTTAAAGGAACAAAGACCCAGCTCACAAATGGCCCAATCCAGAAAAAGACTTAAACCGGCACGCTCGCTAGGCGAGAAAATCCTTCGCCTAGCGAACCCTTCGCTACAATACTCGCCTAGCGAAGCTTGCGAATACCAAAAAAATTCTGGGCTTCATTCTGAGCCCATTAGGTCACAACAAACCATTATAAATACCAATATTTCAGTCAGAAAGGGGGGACAGAAGGAGACGAACGGGAACCCTAGCAATCAAACCTTGGAGGCTAATCGAGAGAATTCAGAGCAACCTTAAAGGAAACCCTGAAGGAAACTCATCTGCACAAAGGTTACCTCCGCCCAACTCAATCTGATACCAAAGGTGATCTGCCAATTCAACGTTGCAATTCAATTGCAAACAGGTTTGCGCATCACTACTGTTTTATGCTTCCAATCTGTAATCTCTAAATACATAATGCATCATGATTGAATTTCTGGATATGTAATTAGAGTTTGCATGTGAGTTTAAGTATGCCTGAATGTCCTGAATGTTTGACCATGTTATTTCTGTAATTGAATGCCATAGGGTTCAGAGTTCCGGAAATCGTACTACTGTCAAACTCCAAACCCGTAGCCGCTCGCTAGCACATCGCTAAGCGAGCATGTAGCGAGCACTCGCTAAGCCTTCGCTAGGCGAGGCAGCAGCGAACATGACAGTCGCTGAATTTTTCTGTTCTGTTTTGTGCCTACCTGATCTGATTCATTATAATCATGCATTATTTCGCCTGACATTACTACTGCTGTGTTTCTTTTGTAGTGCAATTCTCAATTGCACTTTGTCTCGATATTCTAACCCGTTTGCTGAATTTTGTAAGGGCTTACATATTCCCGGAAAAGTAGCTTGCTAGGTATTCCACTTTATTTGTGGGAGACCCATGTGGAGATTCATCCTAATTACTTAATGGATTATAATATGGACCTAATTACCTAATTGATTACAACTACCTAATTGATTGTAAAACATTGCCTTTGAATATGTGATCTTGGACCTCTCTTGTTGCCTTACGATATTACGACATTATGGTCATGTCCCGCGAATGTGGGGATACACTTAGCAAAGACCCTTCGGTTAAATCATCATGTCCCTATAAAATAAATCATAGTCCCTCGGATGTTGCCTGCGAATATATGATTTTGCCCCTCGATGACCCTTCGTTGTAGCCTATGGTTAAATGATGATCGTCCCTTCGAATGCTAAGGTATCCTTACAAATGTTGCCTTCAATGACCAATCGACGACCCTACGATGACCCTTTTACATCCAAAGGATAAAACTACTTACTTCCCAATAGTAAGGACAATTTTACCCCCATAAGGATAGGAAATACTTATAAAGACCTCGGGTAGGTATAACCCTTAATTGCTTACTCATAACTTGAAATACTTTTCACACCTCACACCTTTTCAAAACATCTTTTAGAAAATCACCACTTGGTATACATTCGTACTAGAATCATTACCGAGTTCTATTTTTCTAAAACAACTTTCAAAACTAAACGAGATAATCACTTTGTATACATTCGTACAAGAATCATTACAAAGTTAAATAACATAAGTGATCAAGCAATTAAGAGCCTATGGATAACCATGGATACAAAGGGTGCTAACACCTTCCCTTTGTATAATGTACCTCCCGAACCCAAAATCTAATTAAGGTCTTTCCTGTTCTTTTCCACCTTTCCTTATTGGATAAAAGAAAAGTCGGTGGCGACTCTTGCTATCCGCGACATTTGCTTTCCAAAGCAAAAACACATCAAAGTCAGTTCACCGTATGACAGAACTGGCGACTCTGCTGGGGAAACAAAAGAGAGGTTACCTTAAAAAACAAGATCACTTATTCAAATTGTCTGATTTACTTTTAAGGGATTTCTTGGGTATTTTATGCTTGAGTAAAAGATCCTACACCCGGATCTAGTGTACCTTAGGTAAGTAGCAAAAGATCATCGCGACTATCCGGCGTATACTGGAATGGTCAAAATGATGGCTACGGTTAATGTGACACTTTGGATGTCCTGATGTTCCTCATGTTTACTTGAGGAAAAATTTGGCTTCCGCGTGGTGTCATCAAAGCATTAACCAGACCTTTAGAACCCTAATTGACCCATCCTAGCCATTAGAAAGTAGTGAGATAACTGACTTCGGTTCCGACTGGGGTTGGTTGAGACTCGATACTACACTCTTTGAGATTGGACTTTGGGGAAGCTTTGGTCAACCACTTGGTGTTGCACTGAAGTGGACTTAAGGAAAGGTCAATGATTTGAGATCCTTCTAGAACCCGGTTACTATTCTAGGACAGGTTGAACCAACCAAACTTCAGTGGGGAGGGTACTTATCTATGGAACTCATGCAAGCCTTAAAACCTAGGAATGATTATTGTGTGACTTGTTTGTGCTTGTTGTTTACTTAACATCATAACATCATAACATCATAACATCATGGCATTGTACTAACCATTTCAAGGACTTAGGGATTTAACTTTGCTCTGAAACAGGGCTATGGCTTCCAGAAAGACCATTCAGATCAATTTTGTAGCAATCTCTCCTCAACTAAAGGATTTAGTGTCAGAACTTCCTGATCAGACTCAGTTCATCATGAAACATGGTCATCTCCTCAATTTGGTTACCACTGATTTCAAAGAAGATATGATGAGAGTTCTATTCCAATTCTTCGATCCTAAACATCATTGCTTCACCTTCCCAGATTATCAGTTGGTACCCACATTAGAAGAATTCTCCAGGATGCTTGGGATACCTATCCTTGATCAAACACCTTTCAGTGGTTTAGAAAAGATTCCGAAGTCTGAAGAAGTTGCCGCGGCTTTACACATGACAAAGTCCGATATTGAAACCAATTGGGTAACAAGAAGTGGAGTTAAGGGTTTACTTGCCAAGTTTCTGATAAATAAGGCCCGAGAATTCTTAAAGGTTATGAATGTCCATGCTTTCGAAGACGTTCTAGCATTACTAATCTATGGTTTGGTGTTATTTCCTAATCCAGACCAATTCGTAGATATGAATGCTATTAAGATATTTCTCACTCATAACCCTGTGCCTACCTTGCTTGGAGACATTTTGCATTCCCTTCACACCCGTACTATGAAAAGGCAAGGGACTCTCATGTGCTGCATACCTCTATTGTCTAGGTGGTTTATTTCGCACCTTCCTCAATCAGTCTTGAAGAATGAGCAAAATCTGAAATGGTCTCAAAGGATAATGTCACTCTCCCATTCAGACATCCGTTGGTGTCCTCATCTCAAAGAAAATGTTATCATCATCGACCGTTGTGGAGAATTCTCTAACATACCACTCCTGGGGATAAGATGAGGTATTACTTATAACCCAGCTTTAGCCCTACGCCAGTTTGGTTATGCTCGAAGAGATGGTCCACATGAAATAATTATCCAGGGCACTGTGTTTGACTATGACAACGATTCCCAAGGTCTCCGTCAAAGATTTGTACGAGCCTGGGGCATGGTGAAAAGAAGCACTTTAGGACAGAAAAACTCTATTCCTATGGAACCTTATCTCAGATGGGTACGCGCCAGAGCTCGTGAACTTGTCATGCCATACCTTGCAGTCGGACCGCTGATTGTTGAACCAGAAGTTGAAGGAGGTACTCCTCAGATCATTCCTTATCCAGATATGCCTACCGATGTGGAAGAATTAAAGAGATCCTGGATCCAGTTGAGAGAGGAAAGGGATACTTTTGAGACTCAGTTCGTTGCAGAAAGGAAGAAAGTATTAGAGCTCACCAGTCAGCTTAATGAGGAACGAAGACTCAATACATATCTTCGCCCAAAAAGAAGCCGTCCCTGGGAGATTTGAGCTTTCATTGTATTTTTATTATTTCCTTTTGTAATGAACATTGATTAAAGAAATTATTAATAAAAGTTTCCCTCTTTTTGGTGGTTTACGCAAAGTTAAATTCCAGGAGTCCTTGAAACATTTCATACATTGCATAGCATAACATAACATTGCATAACAGGTATCCTAAAAGATCAATATTCTCATGGGCTTCCTTCTAAACAGAAAAATGGCTCTCGAACAAACTGTCAAAGATCTCCAAGCTCAGAATGCTCAATTCCAGGAGATGATGCTGAGCTTATCCAAGGGGCAGGAAGAACTGAAGGCTCTCTTGCTCGAGAAGAAGAAAGACAAGAAACCTGTGAGTTACATCAACCCGGGAAGAAGGCTTAAAGGACAGGCTGCAGGAGTCAAGATTAGACTTCCGAAGGATCAAGAAGAGGAGACAGAAAATGATTCAGGAGAGGAGGATGTTGATCTCTTCAACTCTGAGGACGACGATGAAGATTATGAGAATGAACAGTACTCTCCAAGCGATGGCAAGTACAAGTTGCTGGAAGAACGTATGCTAGCTATGGAGGGTCAGAAGGCGCCCGGTCTGGATTTCGAAAGCTTGGGACTGGTCTCTGATGTGGTCATTCCTCGCAAATTCAAGATCCCCACTTTCACTAAGTACGATGGTGCGTCTTGTCCTCAGATGCATCTGAGAGCTTATGTGAGAAAGATTCAGCCATATACCACTGATAGGAAGCTATGGATCCATTTCTTCCAAGAGAGTCTATCTGGCACACAGTTGGAATGGTATTATCAGCTCGAAAACTCTAACATCCGCACCTGGACTGATTTAGCGACAACTTTCTACAAACACTACCAGTATAATTCTGAATTGGCGCCTACTCGGCTACAGTTGCAGAATATGACTATGGGATCCAAAGAAAGCTTCAAAGAGTATGCTCAAAAATGGAGAGATTTGGCTGGCAGAGTCAAACCCCCCATGACTGATCGAGAATTAGTGGACATGTTCATGAGTACATTGACTGGCCCGTTCTACAGCCATCTACTGGGAAGTTCTTCATCGGGTTTCACTGAACTTATACTGACAGGTGAATGTGTTGAAAGCGGCATTCGAAGTGGAAAGATACAGGCGACTACCTCTGCAAGCACCAAAAGGTCCTACCAGGGGAGGAACGAATCAAATGCTGTGTACGGTCAAAAGGGTCGTAACAAGAAAAATCGTGACCATACCATTGGAGCAGTTACGATTGCAACACCGCCATCTCAAAACTTCCAGCACAGACAAGACAGGCCAAGAAGGCAGTTTACCAAGATCAATATGACTTTAGCACAGGCACTGCAGGGTATGCTAAAAGCAAATTTGATTACCCTCAGAGATCCTCCTATGAATCCCAACACTACTTCTTCTCGTTATAATCCCAATGCCAGGTGTGCATATCACTCCGATAGCCCCGGGCATGATACAAACGATTGTTGGTCGTTGAAAAATAAGATTCAGGATATGATCGACGCTGGTGAAATTGAATTTGATCCTCCAGGGACTCCTAATGTCATCACTGCACCTATGCCTAACCATGACAAGACTGTTAATGCTGTGGATGACAATTCTCACATTTCTAATGTAGCTGATTTAACATCTCCTCTCCTGATCATCAAGAAGAATTTATTGCAAGCTGGTTTATTTCCAGGTTGTGCTGAAAATTGCGATCTCTGTATACTCCAACCTAATGATTGCTTGATGTTGAGAAATGGTATTCAACGGCTGATGGATGATCGCACAATTCTCTTCGAAAAGGTTCCGAAGGTGGAAAACCCTACTGAAGAAATATCTGTGATTGCTAGGTCCAAAGTTCCAGTGAAGATTACCGCTACTAGAGTGCCTGTGAAGATTACTGTTGAGCCCAAGGTAGCTCCCCTAATCATTACTGCACCTGGCCCAGTACCGTATTCCTCCAGCAAAGCCATTCCGTGGAATTATGGAGGTGATGTTTACATCCATGGCGTAAAGCAAGTTGGTAATTCTGCTAATTCTAATGACATTGTTGGGACTAGTAAAGTTACTCGAAGTGGAAGGATCTTCTCTCCAGAAATCTCACCTCCCGCCCCTGAAACTCGAGGAAAGGAACCAGTGATCAACCCTTCTCAGTCAAAGACGCCGGTCGAAGTTACTACTGAAGATGTTGCCAAGCAGGAAGTGGAGGAAATGCTGAAAATCATCCGTAAGAGTGATTTTGATGTGGTAGAACAGCTGGGGCATACTCCGTCTAAAATTTCGATGTTATCCTTGTTGTTATCTTCTGAATCTCATGCCAATGCATTGATCAAATTCTTGAAGACCGCTCATGTACCTCAGGAGACATCCGTCGATCAGTTCGAAAACTATGTTGCTAACCTGACTGTTGACAATGGCCTAGGCTTTTCCGATGCTGATCTGACACCAGCAGGAAAGAATCATAACAAAGCTCTGCACATCTCCATTGAGTGTAAGGGGATCACCTTGGCTCATGTATTAATCGACAATGGCTCTTCTTTGAATGTGCTACCGAAAGCTGTACTCGATAAGCTTGACTGTAAGAGCATCGAATTGAAACCTAGTGATACTGTGGTGCGTGCGTACGACGGTGCGAAAAATGTTGTCCATGGTGAAGTGGTTCTCCCTATCAAGATAGGACCCCAAGTCTTCAACACTATATTTCACGTGATGAACATCCGTCCTGCCTATTCATGCTTGCTGGGACGCCCTTGGATTCATGGGGCAAGTGTCGTAGCTTCATCTCTCCATCAAAAGCTGAGGTATCCAATAGAGGGTAAGATTGTCACTGTGTGTGGAGAAGAAGAGTATATTGCCAGTAGTGTGCAGGCCTTCAGATACGTCGAGATGGATGGCAAATTCTTTGAGACTCCCACTCAGTCATTCGAAATGGTTCACCCGCCCAGTCCTGTCCTTAAACCAACTCCCCTTGTGCCCAAGGTTATTCGTGCTCCTCCTGCCATGATTTCTCTGAAGGACGCTCAAGCCATGGTTGAAAATGGTGGTCGTACTGGTTGGGGTCAACTGATCAACGTACCATACAAGTCTGACAAGTCTGGTCTGGGATTTAACTCTGAAAGGATGGTCAAAGATCAGATTAATGCTGTAGAAGATGCTGATAGCGATTGCGACCTGGATAGCTGGATTTTTCCAACAATTGGTGACGGACTCAATAATTGGAGGGCTGAAGACACTATCCCGATTTCCTTTAGTCAGGAGTAATTGTTATTGTCTATTTTAGTGTTGCAAATTTTTTTAGTTTTTACAATTGAACTTCTTAAAGCATTGTGTCTATGCCCGGGGCACAATAGCTAATTTGTTAAGGGTTTGTCATTTTCATAAGCATATTCATATTCAATAAATCAATGGACTTTTTGCATTCAAATATTGCGCTCTTTATCTTTCCTGTCATCTTCCAAACAAGCTATGTTTTCTTACGCACACTCACGTAACAAATTGCAGATCCATACCCACTTTGGATCCTGTTGATAATAGTTCTACTACTGTTCATTATGACTTTGAAAATCCGATCTACCAAGCCGAGGATGGAAGTGAGGAAGATTGTGAAGTACCTGGAGAACTTGCCAGACTGTTACTACAAGAAGAAAGGACTACACAGCCGCATGAAGAGTCAATCGAAATTGTAAACCTGGGTACTGAAGTGGACAAGAGAGAAGTCAAAATAGGAGCAGGCTTGGGATACAGTGTCAAGGAAAGATTGATTCAGATGTTACATGACTATATGGAGATTTTTGCTTGGTCGTATGAAGACATGCCAGGACTGGATACTGATATAGTAGTGCATCGTTTGCCAATGAAGGAAGATTGTCATCCTGTTAAGCAAAAGGTTCGGCGCATGCGTCCTGAGATGTCCGAGAAAATCAAAGCCGAAGTTATAAAACAATTTAACGCCGGTTTCCTAGTCGTTACTTCTTATCCTCAATGGGTTGCTAATGTGGTACCGGTACCGAAGAAGGATGGTAAGGTGCGAATGTGCGTCGATTACAGAGATCTGAATAAAGCGAGTCCCAAAGATGACTTTCCACTCCCGCACATTGATGTTCTGGTAGACAATACCGCTCAACACAAAGTATTCTCCTTCATGGATGGATTCTCGGGTTATAACCAGATCAAGATGGCACCTGAAGACATGGAGAAAACTACGTTTGTGACGCAATGGGGCACTTTCTGTTACAAAGTAATGCCATTCAGTTTAAAGAACGCCAGGGCAACGTACCAGCGTGCTATGGTGGTTTTGTTCCATGATATGATTCATCATGAAATAGAAGTATATGTGGATGACATGATAGCCAGATCTCATACTGAAGAAGAACATCTCAATCATTTGTACAAATTGTTTGAGAGGTTGAAGAAATACAAGCTGAGATTGAACCCGAACAAATGCACCTTTGGAGTAAGATCCGGTAAACTCTTGGGATTTATCGTCAGTGGTAAAGGAATTGAGGTCGACCCGGCTAAGGCGAGAGCTATTCAAGAAATGCCAGTGTCCCGTACAGATAAGGAAGTCAGAGGTTTCTTGGGACGTTTGAATTACATCGCCCGGTTTATCTCCCATTTAACTGCTACCTGCAAACCCATCTTCAAACTACTGAGGAAGAATCAAGAGATGATATGGAATGACGAATGTCAAGAAGCTTTTGACAAAATCAAGAAGTATCTCCAGGAACCTCCGATCCTGATACCACCAGTTGAAGGAAGACCTCTAATCATGTATTTAACCATGTTAGAAAATTCAATGGGGTGCGTGTTGGGGCAACATGACGAGTCTGGTCGAAAAGAGCATGCCATATACTACCTTAGCAAAAAGTTTACCGACTGTGAAACAAGATACCCACTGCTCGAGAGAACTTGCTGTGCTTTGGCCTGGGCTGCTCGCCGACTAAGACAGTATATGTTGAATCATACCACTTTGTTAATTTCTAAGATGGATCCCATCAAATACATATTTGAGAAACCTGCCCTCTCCGGAAGAATAGCGAGATGGCAGATGATTTTAACAGAGTATGATATCCAGTATACTACCCAGAAAGCAATCAAAGGAAGCGTGCTAGCTGATCATTTGGCTCATCAAGCAGTGGATGATTACCAATCTATGAATTTTGAGTTCCCAGATGAGGATCTCATGCTTGTTACTGATTACGAAGAACCTGGACCAGATGAAGGACCCGAACTGGGATCCCGATGGACTATGGTCTTCGATGGATCTTCTAATGCATTGGGTAATGGTGTTGGTGTTGTAATTATTTCTCCCAAGGGTTGCCATACGCCTTTCACTGCTAGACTATGTTTCGATTGTACCAACAATATGGCCGAGTATGAAGCATGTATTTTGGGACTCAGAGCTGCTATAGACCTGAGAATCAAGTTTTTGAGTGTGTACGGAGACTCAGCATTAGTAATTAGTCAGATCAAAGGAGAATGGGACACTAAACATCCGAATATCATCCCTTATCGAGAGCGGGTGTTGACATTAATCCCATACTTTGAAAAGATTACATTCGAACATATTCCACGAGAAGAGAATCAGTTGGCAGACGCCTTGGCCACCATGTCATTTATGTTCAGAGTCAGATGGGACAATGAAGCTCCCATGATCACCATTGAACGACTAGATGAACCAGCATATTGTTATGAACTTAACGCTGATGAAGTAGAAGAGAAACCTTGGTTCCACGAAGTAAAAAGATATTTAGAAGCTCAGGAATACCCTGAAGGGGCGTCCATCAATGATAGAAAATTTCTGAGGAAGTTCTCCGCTAAATTCTTTCTGAGTAATGGAGTATTATACAAACGTAATCATGATTCGACTCTGCTTCATTGTGTGAATAAAAAGGAAGAAGAAAAGATTATGGAAGACATGCATGACGGTATTTTTGGGACTCACTCTAGTGGATATACAATGGCCAAGAAGGTTCTGAGATCAGGGTATTATTGGTCTACCATGGAAGCTGATTGCCACCATCACTCCAGAACTTGTCACAAGTGCCAGATCTATGCGGACAAAGTACATGTGCCTCCTGCTCCATTAAACGTGTTGACAGCCCCTTGGCCTTTTGCAATGTGGGGCATTGATATGATTGGAGAGATTAAACCTAATGCTTCCAACGGACATCGTTTCATCCTCGTGGCTATTGATTACTTTACAAAGTGGGTAGAGGCAGCCTCATTTGCTTCTGTCACCAAGAATGTGGTGGCACGGTTCATCAAGAATAGTCTTATTTGTCGATATGGTGTCCCTAAAAGAGTTATCACTGATAATGGCACTAATTTGAACAACAAGATGATTACTGAACTCTGCACGCAGTTCAAGATAAAACACCATAACTCTTCTCCGTACCGGCCAAAGATGAACGGCGCCGTGAAGGCTGCTAATAAGAATATCAAGAAGATCATACAAAAGATGACAGTAACGTACAAAGACTGGCATGAGATGTTACCGTTTGCTCTTCATGGTTATCGCACTTCAGTACGCACTTCGACAGGGGCAACTCCTTTCTCTTTAGTCTACGGAATGGAAGCCGTCTTACCGGTGGAAGTTCATATTCCCTCTCTAAGAATCATGAAAGAGACAGGTTTAGACGAGGATGAGTGGATTCAAACTCGACTCGATCAGATAAATTTGATTGATGAAAAGAGACTTGCGGCTGTTTGTCATGGGCAGATATATCAGAAGCGCATGACCCAGGCATTTAACAAAAAGGTCAAGAGACAGGTGTATCAAATTGGCGACTTGGTGATCAAGCGTATCATTCTACCACAAGGTGATCCCAGAGGCAAATGGACCCCCACATACGAAGGGCCATTTGTAGTTAAGAAGGTATTCTCTGGTGGAGCCATGATACTTGCTACGATGGATGGCGAAGACTTCCCACATCCCGTGAACGCAGACATAGTCAAAAAATACTACGCATAAAAGAGACCCGCTAGGTCGACGTACCTAGGCAAAAGTAAGGGCATCCCGGCGAACCAAAAGGGTTCGGGCAAAAATTAGGGATAAACATATAAAAATGTACACCCGACGAGTCGAAAACCTGAAAAGGCGGCTTGGGCAAAAAAGGATATCCTGGTGGACTGAAAACCTGAAAAGGTGGTCCAGGAAGAAATTAGGGATTAAAAGCGTATGACTATGTCCCGTTCTCAGTCAGCTTCACCCAAGTCAAAGGGACTGAACAAGCCAATCACTTCTATCCGACAGTAGGAGATGAGATGCTTGAAGACATAATGACAGTAGCATAATTAAAATCGATAGGACTTTTCCTTCATAGCTTTTTCTTTATGTTCTCGACAATTTCCTCTTACTAGGATTTCTGTCTCGTTGTACACAAATTACCTGTTTATAGGCCCTCTTTCAAAATCAATACAATTTTGTTTCCAAAAAAAAAATGCTTTTGTTTTACTTTTTCTGTTTGGCTTGCATAAACGTCCATTGATTTAATTTGAATTGATATATGCATTTGAATATGATCGATGTTTATCAAAATACATGCATAAAACGGAAATAGCAATTACTAAAAGACTTCAGGATCGAGGAAAAGGTCTAACCATGCTTTCCAACGAACCCAATTGCTAATTCTATTCCCCAGCATAAACCAGTTACTCCCTAGAAGGAATTGGCATCGCTAGACAGACGGATCATCTCCTCCATCCCCCAGCCAGACTCTATTGAATATCTCTACCACCAGACATAAATCAAGTATCCCCAGCCAAGAAAGGGTCATCAATACAAGCATCTCCAACCAGAAGATGGGGATTTATTTTCCCCAGGGAGTCGCCAGGAAAAACTTTTCAGATGCATAATTCATTCATTACATCATTTCACGGCATACGCATGCATACATTGTTCGCATTCATTTTCATAAGCATAAAACATCTCATGCATCATGACATAGCATGAAGCTAACTTTATTTTTCAGGTTAATTATCCTCCTGATACAGTCAAAACAAAGGTCCATTCAGACGGACATCTTTATCAATTACATTCAAGATTCAACTACATCTCTCAGATACAATCCACTCTGGCAAGCACTCTGATATCCGCCCAATGGTGGCATCTTTAAGCCCACCCCAGATATTCATTGCAAATACAACATATACAAATACTATCAGATATAGCCTAGCATATGGTTCATTCTGATTCAGCTCAACATATGACTCCTTCAACTCAGATACGATCTAACGTACGATCCATTCTGACCTTCAACTACTCCAATACGGTCTAATGTACGACCCATTTGGACCTTCAAATCCTCAGATGCTGCCCAGCGTACGGTACATTCCGGGGTGTAGTCTAGCGTACGACTACTTTCTTCTTCAGATACAGCCTAACGTACGACTCATTCTGCAACTCCAATACGATCTAACGTACGACCCATTTGGATCTTCAACTCAGATACGATCTAGTGTACGATCCATTCTGATTCTACCTTCGTCAGATACAGCCTAACGAACGGCTCATTCCGCAACTTAGATACGATCTAGCGTACGATCCATTCTGATCTTTCCTCCCCAGCAAAGTCATCCGCCTAATGAACAACTCACTCTGCTATTCAGATACGGTCTAGCGTATGATCCATTCTGATCCCTTATCCCCAGCAGCGTATAACACACTCTGACTCCCCAGCGAAGTCGACAGCATAATGGAGGACTCACTATACGGTCTAGCGTATGACCCGGTATGACACCCATGTCTTAAGATATCGTCTAATGTACGACGCACTCTGAAGCTCTCATCATCAAACTTCCTGGATGGCATCTTTAAGCCCATCTCCATCAAGACCAACTTTCGATTAACAAGTGCAAATTTTTGGGGCATTCTAGTGTTCAATAATCTTCCACCTCTAGATCACGAATGGCGTACACACCATTCTAACTCTCTCGGTTCAAGAATATTGAACAGGGGCAGCTGTCATACCCCAAAATTTGCCCGTTAATATTACAAGGCATTTTTCAAGGCACTCCAACTTATTTTTCAAGACATTGACCTTAAAGGAACAAAGACCCAGCTCACAAATGGCCCAATCTAGAAAAAGACTTAAACCGGCACGCTCGCTAGGCGAGCAAATCCTTCGCCTAGCGAACCCTTCGCTACAATACTCGCCTAGCGAAGCTTGCGAATACCAAAAAAATTCTGGGCTTCATTCTGAGCCCATTAGGTCACAACAAACCATTATAAATACCAACATTTCAGTCAGAAAGGGGGGACAGAAGGAGACGAACGGGAACCCTAGCAATCAAACCTTGGAGGCTAACCGAGAGAATTCAGAGCAACCCTAAAGGAAACCCTGAAGGCAACTCATCTGCACAAAGGTTACCTCCGCCCAACTCAATCCGATACCAAAGGTGATCTGCCAATTCAACGTTGCAATTCAATTGCAAACAGGTTTGCGCATCACTACTGTTTTATGCTTCCAATCTGTAATCTCTAAATACATAATGCATCATGATTGAATTTCTGGATATGTAATTAGAGTTTGCATGTGAGTTTAAGTATGCCTGAATGTCCTGAATGTTTGACCATGTTATTTCTGTAATTGAATGCCATAGGGTTCGGAGTTCCGGAAATCGTACTATTGTCAAACTCCAAACCCGTAGCCGTTCGCTAGCACATCGCTAAGCGAGCATGTAGCGAGCACTCGCTAAGCCTTCGCTAGGCGAGGCAGCAGCGAACATGACAGTCGCTGAATTTTTCTGTTCTGTTTTGTGCCTACCTGATCTGATTCATTATAATCATGCATTATTTCGCCTGACATTACTACTGCTGTGTTTCTTTTGTAGTGCAATTCTCAATTGCACTTTGTCTCGATATTCTAACCCGTTTGCTGAATTTTGTAAGGGCTTACATATTCCCGGAAAAGTAGCTTGCTAGGTATTCCACTTTATTTGTGGGATACCCATGTGGAGATTCATCCTAATTACTTAATGGATTATAATATGGACCTAATTACCAAATTGATTACAACTACCTAATTGATTGTAAAACATTGCCTTTGAATATGTGATCTTGGACCTCTCTTGTTGCCTTACGATATTACGGCATTATGGTCATGTCCCGCGAATGTGGGGATACACTTAGCAAAGACCCTTCGGTTAAATCATCATGTCCCTATAAAATAAATCATAGTCCCTCGGATGTTGCCTGCGTATATATGATTTTGCCCCTCGATGACCCTTCGTTGTAGCCTACGGTTAAATGATTATCGTCCCTTCGAATGCTAAGGTATCCTTACAAATGTTGCCTTCAATGACCAATCGACGACCCTACGATGACCCTTTTACATCCAAAGGATAAAACTACTTACTTCCCAATAGTAAGGACAGTTTTACCCCCATAAGGATAGGAAATACTTATAAAGACCTCGGGTAGGTATAACCCTTAATTGCTTACTCATAACTTGAAATACTTTTCACACCTCACACCTTTTCAAAACATCTTTTAGAAAATCACCACTTGGTATACATTCGTACTAGAATCATTACCGAGTTCTATTTTTCTAAAACAACTTTCAAAACTAAACGAGATAACCACTTTGTATACATTCGTACAAGAATCATTACAAAGTTAAATTCTCCTTTAAAAATATTTTCTAAACAATTCACAAACACTTTTTCAGACAAGAAAAAAATAACATAAGTGATCAAGCAATTAAGAGCCCATGGATAACCATGGATACAAAGGGTGCTAACACCTTCCCTTTGTATAATGTACCTCCCGAACCCAAAATCTAATTAAGGTCTTTCCTGTTCTTTTCCACCTTTCCTTATTGGATAAAAGAAAAGTCGGTGGCGACTCTTGCTATCCGCGACATTTGCTTTCCAAAGCAAAAACACATCAAAGTCAGTTCACCGTATGACAGTGATGTTGCAAAATAACAATAAATAATCAAAATAATGAATACAGTGCAGATAAAGACAGGTTTGAATGTATTTCACGTCAGTTAAACGATGTTTCGATTGTCTAAATAGAACTACTTATGGGGCAATATTTTCTACTCTTGAAAAGAATTCATTTAACAAGAACTGTCGCTTTCGCGTATTCAGAACCGAGTTTACCCTTAAATTAAGGCCTTTTATTGTCACTTATAAAAGGTGCGCAGAACGCTAAAGTAGTAAACTTACTTTTAAGAAACAAGACTCGTAAACTTAGTTGAAAAGTGATTTTGATTTGGAAAGTTTACCTAAGGAGTTTCCTGATTTTAAATCTATCAATGCGTCCGAAAACAGTTTCAAAAATCGTTTTTCCTTAAAGTGATAAAAATCCGTAGTTAACTAAGCCAGGGTGCTTTCGCACTTCTTGAGTAGTTAAAACTAACCAAGTTTGTTTCAGAAAACTCGAATTAAAAATCAAAACAACCTTTAAAGCATTTCTACAGATTCAATATGTGAAACATCTCTTTAACCGCGATCCTTACATTCTAACCTTTGAAAGATTTAGTCAGACATGGTAATACAAACAAACACAACGATATTGATCATGATGAAAAGTTGTTTAGAATGTAAGGTGTAAAGAACAAGTAAAGCATGTAAAATAATTAAAACGAGCAATAAAGTAAAGACAATGACATGAATTAAATAAAGTAAAGCATAAAAAGAAATTAAATAAAGTAAAGCATAGCAAGAAATTAAATAAAGTAAAGCATGACAAGTAAAATAAATAAAATCGATTAAATTAGAATCTGCTCCAAACGGAGGCTTTAAATTTGGTACAAGGAAAATAAACCTTCGACTCTGAAGATAAAGATGACAGCAAAATCGAAGTGCTCCAACTCAATCTCACTAAGGTGCGATAACCCTTCGATGTGACAGATTACCGCTTTTACAGATTGAAATTCTAGTATCAGATATAAGATGTCGAAGGTAATGTCACTACACTAATATCTGTTAACACAAATAGGATAAAGATACAGAATGGTAAAGCAAATGACACAAGCAATTGTTAACCCAGTTCGGTGCAACTCACCTACGTTTGGGGGCTACCAAGCCAGGAAGGAAATTCACTAAAATAGAATCAGTTCAAAGACTCTCCGTACATTTCAATAAGTTACAGTCTTTCTCACCTAATCTTTACCCGTGCAATTTCTACCTAAGCACTCTTAGATATGAGAACCCACTTACTTCCCTACAATCACACCTGTGATCTTAAACAACAATCCCTTGAGAAAAGAAAATACTTTTCAATAACACACTCTTGATTTTACTTCACAGTTTCAATCAAGAAGACACACTCTTGATCTTGCTTAACAACTTTGATCAAGAAGACACACACTTGATCTTGCTTCACAGCTTTGATCAAGTAGACACACACTCTTGCTTAACAGCTTTAGAGTGACAAATTACAACCACAAATTAGTCCAATTCAATCATAAAAAGATGACTTGAATGGCTTACAAGTCTCACAACTAAACAGAATACAAACCCTAGTTCTCTCTCTATATTTTGCTCAGTATTGGTTGTGTTATCAAATAGGTTTTCTAAGTCCCTTTTTATAGAAGCTTTCAGCTGGGCTTGGACATCTTGAAAACCCTAAATCTATTTTCCAACTAAATCTTTTCATAACAACTGGTTAGATCTTCTTGGAAAATAAGTAAATCAGGTTGTAATCCATGATTGAATGCGCCAGCTAATAAGATCTTCAATCATACATAGATTGCCATTAATTGTGCAATCACAAAACACCAGACATTCAACTGAATATTCTGTGTACAGGATGTCATGACATCGGGTCTGACATCCTGGAAAAATCCTGCATAATTCCATAATTCCTTTTAAAACTCTAGCAGGCACAAAGAGACATCAGGTGTCATGACGTCGTGTATGACATCCTGATACAGTCCTGCATAATTATGTTTTTCATTTCAACTCTAGCAGGAACACAATATCAGAATCCATGGCATTGCATATGACATTCTGAAACAATCTTGCATGATTATGTTCTTGAGCTCCAGCAGCTACATAGGATATCTTATGTTAAGACATCACACATAACATCTTGTGAACTCTCTTTGTTTTACCAAAATTGCTGCCAACACATATAACCAACACAGATGATAATATAGTCTTAGTGTTGTAAACTAAGTTGGATGATTTGGAAATGAACTAGAACGACCTATTTATAGAGGAATTCAGTAGCTTGCAAGGACCATGGTGCCCTTCAACTTCTCCTTAGTGGGAACGTGAAATGCAAAGGTGGCGCCCGCCATGTGTGTGAATGGGAAAGTTCATGGGATCGTGGCGGTTACCTCCTGGTTATGGGTTGATGAGTCATGGCTTCTCCTATAGCGGTCGCCATGCATAACGTCATGTGTACAATATTTGTCGAAAAACCCTAATTTTTGGTCTTTTTGCTTCGTTTCTTCTAAAAAGGTCCAGAAAGAGCTAAATATCTGAAAACAACATAAAAGAGAGCATAACACAAGCAAAATGGTAATAAAGACCTAATAAACATGTGAAATCCGAGTCAAAAACGCGGTGTGATTCAGTGTGATTAAATTCTCCCACACTTAAACCTTTGCTTGTCCTCAAGCAAAACTCTTTATAGTTTATGGAAGAAAAACAGTACCAACCAGAGTTAATCCAAGGCAAAAAGGCTTATAAGTTCATTCAAGGAATGTATCGATAGGTACTAACGAATCGAACTAAGGATATTGTAGTGACACTGTCCTCAATGTTTTGATATGAGATAGGGTAGGAATAACCTGGAAGAGAGAGAGAGAGAGAGAGAGAGAGAGAGAGAGAGAGAGAGAGAACTATGGGTGATCACCGGTACCGTCACCATCACCGCCCTGGTCAGGATGCCTGGGTCGACGACGCCTGCAACGAGTACTAAGTCCTTCCTGCAGCTACCTAGAGCGACCTAAGAGAGACCCTTGGTTGGCTTCGATAAGTGCGAAGTAATGCTCAATAGCCTGTCGTTGGCGATGCTGCTCATTAGTGATCGCAAGTAAGGACTCAGTGATAGTCCGATGTGCTTACTCACTACGCTGCTGGTAGGCTACCATAAAACTCATATTATCTGTCAATTGTTGGTTTATAGTATTTAGAAGGGTGTCACGTCTTTCCTCTCCATCCAGGTGCTCGCGCCACATCTCCTCAGTGATGTAAAAACTGGGAGTGGTACCTGCAAAATGGTCAGAAGATGAAGGTGCAGTGTGTGCAGGTGATGTAGTAGGAATATCATGAGCAGGTGACTGGTCGCGCCGGTCATACTCATCATCAGTCCCTTGCTCATCGTCCATAGGAACATTAGGTGGCAAAGGACCGGTAAAAGGTGGATCGTCGAGATCATACATCCAGTTCCTTGCATGTCGCACATTTGTACGCTGAGAGCAAGGTAAAACAACACTGGGTATAGCTACACCATGGATCATGAGGTTATAACCACCTGCTTGCCGCACCTTGCATAATTTCATATCCTTCAAAAAATTTAAGTTAATGGTCTGGTGAGGGAGTGGTTCTAAGGTGGCTAACTCAGCGTTGAGATTTAACGCTCTAGCAATAGAAGTAATTAAACCACCAAAAGAAATGGTTCCTCCCTTTTTAAGAATGGCAGACATATGTGCAAGCATAAAAGGAACAAGATTGATCCTTCGATTAGTGAGGCAACCCTGTAAAAATAGCAACTCGCGAGCATTTACTTTGTTAGAATTTTCCCGACCAAATATAGTACATGCCAAAAGATATCAAAAAATACGGATGGTCGGGTTATGAATATTGGAAGCTAAAATTCCTTCAAAGGAAGTGACAACCACATTTGATAATCTATTCCAAAAAGTAAATGTTTCGAGTACCCATTCAGCATCTAAGGGTGTCTCACAGATGGCACCCTCTCTGCAAGGCATTCCTAATAAACCTGCTAAGGCATCGGTAGTGTACTAGTATTCCACATTAAACATTCTAAAACAAACGGTACCAACCGTGCTAGCAGTGCCAGGGTAAACAATGTAAATTAGGGAACTAAAAAATTCTCTAGTCAGCCTATCATAGGTGGGTGCTTTATTAGCAAAAATATCATGTAATCCTAAAGTATCAAGCATATGAAAAACACTATGGTATGTACCTAAAGTATACAAACAATCTTCGTCTACATACCTGGTAGCGAGAATTTCCCGTGATTGCAATTTTTGTCAAATTTTGTTTTGTCGCTCTCCGGGTTTTCCTCCACAAAGAATGATGTTGTTGAACTCCATTCCGGCCATTGATGGTAAGTGAAGAGAAAAACGGGTGTTTATGGAAAGGAAGTGAAAATGGAGTTTTTGTGGGTTATTGGTGGAGAAATGGATGAGTGAAGTTTGGAAATGGTAATGGCTTGGAGTTAAAATGAGGAAGTTGAGATTTTTCGTGGACTTTGGTGGAGTTAGGAGGAGGAGAAAATGGGTTTTGAGAGGTTGAAGAAGGTGAAAATGGTGAAATTGGGGATTCTGTCCAGTTAAATGTTCAGACCTCATGGCGCCCGCCATGAGGCTTATGGCGTCTGCCATGGCTTCGGAATTGGTTAGGCCGAATTTGTTCATTGCTTCTTGGGCCATAACTTTTTGTCTTCATTTTTGCAAGAAGGGGGGTGCACATAGGTTTCTATGGTATATTGGTTTTTGATTAAGCTTGACAAAATAAAATAAAATAAAATAGTGAAGTGAGATAAAATAAAATAAAATAAAATGAACATAAAAACATAATAATAACAATGCATATATATGTGAAGAGTAAGTAATAAGTCACGGATCGAGAGATCATAGGAAAGAAAAAGCAAGCATAAAGTCAAAAGGAACAATAAAAAAACAAGCATAAATAATAAACAATGGGAAAATAGGTAAATCAAACGGCATCTCTCGGCCGGCGATAGCATCAATGCTCAGGGAATAATGGAGTCTCCTCGACTTCGTATCCTCGGAGCTCTGCGAGCTGGTGTCGAAGGTCGGCGATCTCATTATTCAGTATATCGGCTTTAGTGGCATGTGTGATATCTGATACTTCGACCTGCAAAGCAACATCATCAAGCTCTTGGTGGAGCTGGGATATCTCCATACGGAGCTTAACCAGCTCAGAATACATGCTTGGACTCTGAAGATTTGGATTATTGGTGAGGACTTTGATTCTGGTAGATGCGATTCTCTGCTCATCTACTGTCTCGCCTTGGCCTTCTATGGCATATGCCCAGTTGGCCTGACCAAAAACACAAGTTACCTGAGGGTCCGGTAAAGTAAAGTAGTGAATAGTCTCACCCTCGATCAAGAGCCTGTATTGATCCGGTTGGAAGGAAGATCTCCTCATGAGGCCACAGTCCAGACAGAAGTCAATATCCATCAAAGTATAGTTGCAGTAGGACGTCAGGTGAAATAGTCTTCTATCAAGTCCTAGGGCGGAGGCTATATGAGTCACCGTGCTTCCAACGTGTATAGGCCTCACAGCGGAGCGAGCATTAAGATAAAGACTCTCGATCAGAAAAGCTCCGCAATCTACTGGGCGTGACTGAGTGGTACAGTACATGAAGAAAATCTCTTCAGCACTTACGCAATAATCATTTGAAAGTATCTAAAAGCAGGATTATGGATCTTGTTAGAGATTTGGGTGTAAGGGTCCGGGCTACCTCCATATGTAATGTCACTACAGAACTTCTCAACGTCTCTACTCAGGAAATATCTCATGGGGAGCTCAGATGAGGCATCATAAGCAGTCTGAAATCCAAGTAAGTCACCGAAATGCTTGTGGTTGAAGGTGTATTCAGCCCAAACAACCTAAAATTAATGTAGCCACCATCACTAGCGTGACCAACATAGGGCTCATAGTTCAACGAGCTCAAGAACTCCAAAGTGAGATTCCTGTAAGTCACATGCATCACATCAGTGTACTCATCCCATTGCAACCGATTGCACAAATGCCTGACACTAGGCTCAATGCATAATGCTTCCATACAACTTGAATCAGGATATCTGGTGGACAACTTTGGACGCTGGGAAAGCATGGCATAGGACTGCTCTTGAACTGGGTCACGAAAGATCACTGACATAGTGTCGAAATTCTCCATCCTAAAAAGTTAGGTTAAAAACAGAGGACACCTGAAAATCACAAATATTGTAAATGTTAGTCTAAACATATATATATATATATATATATATAACAAATGAAAATGTAAATTGAAATAGTAAAAGTAAAGCAAAGGAAAAAGAAATCATGGGTTGCCTCCCATGTAGCGCTTGTTTAACGTCGTTAGCTTGATGGTTCGATCTTTATATATCAGAGGTAGGAACTGGAGGGTCGATCAGAGTATGACCAGGGAATTCTGTGGGGATGTCACCTCCTTGGTATTGCTTCAGTCTTTGTCCATTTACCATAAACAGATTACCGGAATTGTTCCGGATTTCAACTGCTCCAAATTTTAGGATTTTTGAAAGCTTAAAGGGGCCTGTTCATCTCGAACGCAACTTACCTGGAAAAAGTCGTAATCTCGAATTGAAAAAGGAGAACAGAGTCGCCTATATTAAATTCCTTTTTCACAATCCTTTTGTCATGCCATGCTTTGGTTCTTTCTTTGTATATAATGGCATTCTCGTAAGCGTTCTGGCGGAGTTCCTCCAATTTGTGGATATCGAGGATTCGCTTCTCGCTAGATGCTAGGTAATCCATATTCAGGGTCTTGATGGCCCAATATGCCTTGTTCTTGAGTTCAAAAGGTAAGTGGCATGACTTCCCATAGACTAACTGGTATGGTGTAGTTCCAATAGGGATTTTGTAAGCAGTTCTGTAAGCCCATAGTGCTTCTGTTAGCTTTTCAGACCAATCTTTTTTGGATATTGAAACAATTTTTTCCAAGATTTGCTTAATCTCTCTGTTAGATACTTCCACTTGACCATTAGTCTAGGGATGATATGGTGTTGCTACTCTGTGTTTTAATCCATACTTTCTTAAGAGTTTATCAAATATCCTGGATATAAAATGTGATCCACCATCACTTATAACAAGTCGTGGTACTCCAAATCTGGGAAAAATATTATTTTTAAACATCTTGATGACTACTCTTGTGTCGTTAGTGGGTGATGCTATAACTTTTATCCATTTGGACACATAGTCAATGACTACCAAAATATACTTGTTTCCCATCGAAGATGGAAAAGGTCCCATGAAATCAATACCCCAAACGTCAAATAATTCCACTTCTTGGATGTTCTTCAAAGGCATTTCGTCGCGTCTTGAGATGTTTCCAGCGTGCTGGCACCGGTCACATTGGACAACATAAGTATGGACATCACGCCATAGTGTTGGCCAATAAAGACCAGCTTGAAGGATCTTAGTGTATGTCTTGGATGTGCTTGAATGTCCACCATTGGGTGAAAAGTGACAGTGCTCTATGATATTTCTAACTTCTTCTTCCGGGACGCAACGTCGAAAGATGTTATTTGTTCCTATTTTAAAAAGGAGTGGTTCGTCCCAATAGAAATGTCTTATATCTTTAAAGAACTTCTTCTTTTGTTGATAATTAAGGTCAGGTGGTATGATATCAGCGGGTAGATAATTCACAAAATCAGCGTACCATGGTACTCTGCTAATTTCTGAAACTGTCCCAAAGTTGTTTCTATTAGGTTCAAGGGGAACGGTATCTAACTTAGCTATCAATCTGTCATAGGTGAAATCATCATTTATAGGTAAATGGTCTGGCTTCAAATGCTCTAGTCTGGAAAGATGGTCAGCAACTACGTTTTCTGTTCCTTTTTTGTCTCGAATATCTAAGTCAAACTCTTGTAGCAAAAGGATCCATCTGAGTAATCTAGGTTTCGCATCCTTTTTGCTTAGGAGGTAACGGATAGCTGCATGGTCTGTATAGATTATAATCCTAGATCCGACAAGATAAGACCTAAATTTATCAATTGCAAAAACTACAGCTAGGAGTTCCTTCTCTGTTGTTGTATAGTTTAGTTGAGGGCATATAGGGTTCTACTAGCGTAATATATTACATGTAATTTCTTATCTTTTCTTTGTCCTAAAATAGCTCCTATAGCGAAATCGCTAGCATCACACATTATTTCAAAGGGTTGAGTCCAATCCGGAGTTTGTAAAATGGGTGCTAAGATTAGTGCTTGTTTTAAACGATTAAAGGCTTCAATACATTTTTCATTGGAAATGAATTCAACGTCTTTGATCAGAAGGCCGGTCAGGGGTTTTGTTATTTTAGAAAAATCTTTGATGAAGCGTCGGTAGAAACCGGCGTGTCCAAGAAAACTACGGACTTCTCTGACTGTCTTAGGAGGGTTAAGGTTTTCTATAACTTCTATCTTTGCTTTGTCGACCTCAATGCCTCTTTCAGATATTATATATCCTAACACTATGCCTTCTTTAACCATAAAGTGGCACTTCTCCTAGTTTAACACAAGGTTAACTTCTACGCATCTTTCTAGGATTTTTTTAAGATTAATGAGGCAATTCTCAAAGTCGAACCCACACACCGAGAAATCATCCATAAATACTTCCATAATCCCGTCGAGATAATCTGCGAAGATTGACATCATACAATGTTGGAAAGTAGCTGGTGCATTACAGAGTCCAAACGGCATTCGTCTGTAAGAAAACGTTCCGTAAGGGCAGGTGAATGTTGTTTTCTCTTGATCCTCGGGGTGTATGGGTATTTGGAAAAATCCATAATATCCATCCAGATAACAAAAGCAAGAGTGTCTGGAAAGACGCTCAAGCATTTGATCTATGAATGGAAGGGGGAAATGGTCTTTCCTAGTTGCCTTATTGAGTTTCCTATAATCTATGCACATATGCCATCCGCCTTTTATATGTTTAGCTACATGCCCGCCCTTCTCGTTCTGCACGACTGTGATGCCTCCCTTTTTGGGTACCACATGTACAAGACTTACCCATTTACTATCGGAGATCTGATAGATTATACCAGCTTCTAGCAGTTTAAGGACTTCCTTCTTTACCACCTCACTCATTACAGGGTTGATTCTTCTCTGATGTTCTATGGAAGGTTTTGAATCTTCCTCTAGCGAGATCCTGTGTATACACATGGATGGGCTTATACCTTTTAAGTCAGAGATGTTATATCCTAAGGCAGAGGGGTATCCTCGTAAAACATTCAAGAGTTGGTTTGTCTCGTCTTGGTTTAAGGTGGCACTAACTATTACTGGGCGGTTCATTTCTTTATCCAAAAACTCGTATCTTAGGTTCTTGGGCAATTCCTTAAGTTCTTGAGCTGGTTTTTGAGAATTTGGTGAAAGGTCTGGAGTAAGATCCAAACATTCGTTAGTGTGAGGTTCCGTTTCCTTTAGCTCGTCATCTTTTTCGTTCGGGTTCGAAAATGGTTCGATCATAGGTTCTGCTTGATCAAATTCCCTTATGCATTCATCTATGATATTAATCGCATAACATGCATCTCCTATGATTGGGGCCATCAGGAACTTTGAAAGAATAAACTCTATCTTTTCATCTCCTACTTCGAAAGTTAATTTCCCTCTTTTAACATCTATTATAGCTCCGACTGTTGATAAAAGTGGTCTACCTAAAAGGATAGGGATATCATCGTCTTCCTTGATATCCATGACCATAAATTTTGTTGGGATATAAAGTCGACCGATCCTAACTGGGATGTCTTCTAAAATGCCTACAGGATACTTAATAGACCTATCGGTTAATAGGAGGGACATCTTAGTTGGTTGTAATTCTCCTAAGTTTAACCTTTTACACACAGCTAAGGGCATTAAACTCACACTAGCGCCTAAGTCTAGGAAAGCTTTGTCGATCACATGACTCCCTAGAATGCAAGGTATAGAAAAACTACCAGGGTCTTTCTCCTTCTTAGCAAGTTTATTCTCGGAAATAAAGTTGCATTCCAAGGGTTTGAGATCGTCAAGCCTATGCTTGTTGGTTAAGATGTCTTTGAAAAATTTGACGTAAGATGGAATTTGGGTGATGGCTTCGGTGAAAGGAATCTCTACATGAAGCTTCTCTATTACTTTTATAAACTTTTGGTATTGGTTATTGATTTTGGTTTGTTTAAGTCTTTGCAGATATGGGATTGGTGGTTTGTACGGGGGTGGTGGTTTGTAAGTTTTATCCTTGGCTTCTCCTTCTTGGTCGGTTTGTTTTTCGGGTTCCACTGGTTCCTCTCTTTGGTTGGCAGGTATATTTTATTTAGAAGCTTTGGAGTCGCTCATTGTTGGGTTATGAGGCCCTTCGTAAGCGGTCCAACTTCGTAATAAGATAGCGTTAGCTTGCCCTCGAGGGTTGAGTTGAGGTTGTCCAGGGAATTGTCCTCCAGGTGTAGTTTGTGGGGCTTGATTTTGTGCTACCTGTGAAATCTGGGTTTCAAGCATCTTGCTGTGAGTGATTATCTGATCAACCTTGGTCCCTAATTGTGTTATCAGTTTGTTTACGTGAATGTTCTGGTTTAGGAATTCTTTATTTTGCTGAGTCTGGCCTGATATAAAGCTCTCCATGATCTTATCAAGGTTAGGCTTCTAGGGCACAACTTGCATAGGTTGATTTGGTTTTTGGGCTTGCTAACCTTGTGTTCTCTGAGGTGCATAATTTTGGATAGGGTTCTGGTTTTTATAGGAAAAATTCGGGTGATTCTTCCATCCAGGGTTGTAAGTGTTTGAAAAGGGGTTACCTTGGGCGTAATTCACTTGGTCGGTGTTCAGGTCGTTCAAAAGGTTACATTTCGCCGATTCATGTCCTTTAGATCCACAAAGTTCACACTCTGTGTGGACTACCGCTGCGGTGTTAGTGTTTGTAGAAATATGTTCGACCTTAAGGGCTAAAGCGTCCATTTTCGCCTGCATCATGTCCATAGAGCTTATCTCATGTATTCCACCTTGGGTCTCGTTTTTCTTTATTATTGCTCGTTCAGTTCCCCATTGGTAATGGTTTTGGGCCATATCCTCAATTAGGTCACAAGCTTCAGGGTAAGGTTTGTTCATCAACACGCCACCAGTGACAGCGTCGATGCTCATCTTTGTGTTATAATGGAGTCCATTGTAGAAGGTATGAACGATCAGCCATTGTTCTAGGCCATGGTGTGGACAGACTCTTAACATCTCTTTATATCTCTCCCAAGCTTCAAAAAGTGATTCTCCTTGGTTTTGAGTAAATCTAGTTATTTGGTTTCGAAGAACAGCAGTCTTACTGGGGGGAAAATATCCAGCAAGGAATACTCTTCTAAGGTCTTCCCAGGTAGTTATTGAATTAGATGGAAGTGAATCTAACCATGAACTGCTCTATCCCTGAGGGAAAAAGGAAATAATCTTAAACGAATCACATCAGGTGAAGCACCGTTGGATTTAAAGGTGTCATCCAGTTGGATAAAGATTTTTAAATGTTGATTTGGGTTCTCAGTAGCGAGACCCGCGAATTGGTTCTGTTGCACTAATTCTAGTAAAGATGGTTTTAGTTCGAAATTGTTTGCAGGAATGAGGGGGTTTACTATACTAGGACTAGGTTCCTCGTCATAGAGTTGGGCAAATTCCTTAGGAGGTCTCCGATCGCGATTCTCGACCATAGCTTTCTTAATTCGGATGAGTAAGAGGCGTGTACGAGTGTAACGTTCAGGTTCTGCTAAAGGATCTACTAAATTTCCGGTACCGCGGATTCTTCACATTTACCGACTAATAATGCCTTAGTCTAGACGGTGTAATAACAGGGTACGAAATTTGATGAAGTTGGTCCCCGACAACGGTGCGAAAAACTTGATTGTTGTGTTCGCAAGTGCACGAATCGCGTCAGAGTAATATAAAAGAATATCGATCCCACATAGACCAAATCGTCAATCTATCGATTACTATCGTTACGATGTTTATCTAAGGAAGTATAAAAGAGATATTGATGTTGCAAAATAACAGTAAATAAAGAAAATAATAAATATAGTGCAAAGAAAGACAGGTTTGAATGTATTTCACGTTAGTTAAATGATGTTTCGAATGTCTAAATAGAACTACTTATAGGGCAATATTTTCTACTCTTGAAAAGAATCCATTTAACAGGAACTGTCGCTTTTGCGTATTCAGAACCGAGTTTACCCTTAAATTAAGGCCTTTTATTGTCACTTATAAAAAGTGCGCAGAACGATAAAGTAGTAAACTTATTTTTAAGAAATAAGACTTATAAACTTAGTTGAAAAGTGATTTTGATTTGGAAAGTTTACCCAAGGAGTTTCCTGATTTTAAATCTATCAACGCGTCCGAAAACAGTTTCAAAAACTATTTTTCCATAAAGTGATAAAAATTCCTAGTTAACTAAGCCAGGGTGCTTTCGCACTCCTTGAGTAGTTAAAACTAACCAAGTTTGTTTCAGAAAACTCGAATTAAAAATCAAAACAGCCTTTAAAGCATTTGTACAGTTTCAATATGTGAAACATCTCTTTAACCGTGATCCTTACATTCTAACCTTTGAAAGATTTAGCCAGACATGGTAATACAAACAAACACAATGATATTGATCATGATGAAAAGTTGTTTAGAATGTAGCGTAAAGAACAAGTAAATCGTGTAAAATAATTAAAACGAGCAATAAAGATAATGGCGATAAATTTAAATAAAGTAAAGTCAATGACAGGAATTAAATAAAGTAACACATAGCAAGAAATTAAATAAAGTAAAGTATAGCAAGAAAGTAAATAAAGTAAAGCATATCAAGAAATTAAATAAAGTAAAGCATGACAAGTAAAATAAATAAAAGTGATTAAATTAGAACCTGCTCCAAACGGAGGCTTTAAATCTGGTACAAGAAAAATAAACCTTTGACTCTGAAGATAAAGACGACAGCAAAATCGAAGTGCTCCAACTCAATCTCACTAAGGTGCGATAACCTTCCGATGTGACGGATTACTGCTTTTACAGATGATAATATAGTCTTAGTGTTGTAAACTAAGTTGGATGATTTGGAAATGAACTAGAACAACCTATTTATAGAGGAATTCAGCAGCTTGCAAAGACTATGGTGCCCTTCAACTTCTCCTTAGTGGAAACGTGAAATGCAAAGGTGGCGCCTGCCACCCCTTCATGGCGCCCGCCATGTGTGTGAATGGGAAAGTTCATGGGATCGTGGCGGTTACCTCCTGGTTGAGGGCTGATGAGTAATGGCTTCTCCTATAGCGGCCGCCATGCATAACGCCATGTGTACATTATTTGCCGAAAAACCCTGATTTTTGGTCTTTTTGCTTCGTTTCTTCTAAAAAGGTCTTGAAAGAGCTAAATATCTAAAAACAACATAAAAGAGAGCATAACATAAGCAAAATGGTAATAAAGACCTAATAAACATGTGAAATCCGAGTAAAAAACGCGGTGTGATTCAGTGTGATCAGTTGTCCCTCTTTCTTGTTTCTTGTGGGAAAAGGAAACTTAATGATCGGCTTAGGCTCAATGACTTTTTCTTTCACCACTTGCTTTGGTGCAACCAATTCTTCCCTCACATCTTCATATTCTTTGATCTCAAGATCCACTTCGATCAATTGATCTTCCTCTTCAGCTGTCTCCTCAAGGGCTTCATGAGATTTACCGCTTCTTGTTGTCACATAACTCATATTATTATGCTCTCTAGGATTTATCACAATTGTACTAGGTAGAGAACCTTGTGCTTGAGCACTTGAGGCCAATTGTTGTGCTATTTGACCCATCTGGACTTCAAGATTTTTTATGGATGCAGTAGTGTTTTTCTGATTGTTTCGGGTTTCTTCTTGGAATTGAACATTATGAGCTGCCATTCTTTCAATGGCAATCTTCCAATCAGCTTTCTTAGGGGCTTGTTGTTGATGCTGTTGTTGATATTGAGTTTGGTATTGACCTTGTTGAGGAGCGTTCCCTTTCTGATCTTTCTGTAAGACCCCAATTTTGACCCTAAGATCCCTCATGGCATCATAACATTGCATTTGCATTGCCTCAAGGATCTTTAGCATCTTGGTTCCCTTTGCCTTTGGGTGGGACTCCTTGTGATTGGTTTGAGATCACCAAGCATGCTTGAATTATACATCATTTTTTCTCTTACTTTTGTTTACTAACCAAAAGCACAAAAATGTGTCACTAACATCTTTTGTTTGAAGCTTGAGTATGATCCAAGACACTTTGTGGGTTCTATTTAGATGATCAGTCAACACAAGGGAATGGCTTGAGAATCTTCCAACAGGTTCAAATGGGGTCTATTCGTCAGTCAAAACGTTAATCCTGAAGGAGCAAAAGTTTGTTCATGAGCTGTCATGCTCGCTAGGCGAGCAGAATGGGTCGCCTAGCGAGTCCAAAGAAAAGCCACCAGAATCACCTACGCTCAGAGGAATTTCTTGAACTGTCATGCCCGCTAGGCGAAACCCACGTGTTTAAAAAAAAAGAACGAAAAACGAAAAGAAAAAAAATGAAAAACGAAAAAGAAAAAAAAAATATAAAAATAAATAAATAAAATATAACAGAATTTTTTTGGACTTGGGCCTGTCTCATTTGAGCCCACAGGTCCACAAAAATCAGGTTATAAATTCAGAGTTTCAGTGAAACAAAAGAATTCTATTCCTATTACCCTGGCAGGAAAAAGATAGTGAGAGAAGAGCTAACAGAGTTTAGAGAAACCTCCAGAGACTGAAGGGAACTCATCTGCAAAGAACCAATTCCCTCTCATATAAACCTTAAGAGTGCTTTGCAAACCCCAACCGGGAAATTCAATTTCATTCGATCTCTCCAGTCAGGTTTGCCTTATTCCCATTACTTTATGCTTTTAATTTGAATGCTCTGAATGTATGAGGTATTATGGGTGAATTTGATGCCCTTTTGATGCATGTGTTTGACAAGAGGTTTAGGCCTCCTACCCTTGGTTGCTTTTTGTGAGCTTTTTGTGAATTTTAATGGCATGATTCATGTGGTTACATTTTGATTTGGGGGCAACTCTTGATTACCATATCTTGTTTCTCTAACATGTTGGTTGAGTTTTGTTTTGTGAGGGCTCATATGACTCTTGCAGAGATGGCTTGCCTGGTGTTCCACTTTATTTGTGGGATACCACCTGGAGGTTTATTCCGATTACCTGTACTGACTCACTTTCTTTGATGGTGCTAGCTTGGAAGAGTCTTTGGGTTTCTTATTTATCTAATTGCTGTTACTTCGTATCTTTATCCGTACGGTAGATCTCTCAATCCCTTTACTTTTCCCGCATGTTACCGATTTCTTAGGTTTCGTATAGCCTCTCGTGGCATGTCATTTAAGGTAGCGCGGTTCCTTCATCTAGGACTGCCTTTTTGCATGAGCATCCCTAAACACCCCAAACTCATTGATTTTTCTTCTCCTAAGAACACGTTATCTCCTTCTACTACAAGCGAGTAAGCCTCCAAAGGTCGAGCATCCGGTAGATTGCGTAGTAACGTCGTTCACCCCAAAATACAACCCTTACCCCAGAGGTAGTCGAACTACGTTTTGCTCTGATTTTCATCCCAGATGAGATACGTAGGCATAAGACGCGATGTCTTAGCGACCACACTCCTCTTTAACCCATAGGTAGCCGAGCTACGAAGACTCTGATTCTCAGATTCAGATGAGATACGTATGCAGTGGATGCGACATCCGTGCGAGTCATCTTCTTTTGACCCTTCTTTTAGTAAGTAGTACATTAGATAAACATACACGCTTTTCTCATCCCTTCAATCATGTTTGCACAAATAATTTTCACAAAAACAACAACCTTTGCAACAAATGTGAAAAGGGCTCCCTAGGAGTACCTAGAATGTTTTGGGTGCCTAACACCTTCCCATTGCATAACCAACCCCCTTAGCCAGATCTCTGACATTTTTTCTAGTTTTTGATTCGATAAAACTTTTAGGTTTTTGTTCGCTTTCTAACCATTCCTTTGGATAAATAGAAGTGCGGTGGCGACTCGACTTATATGATTTACCTTGGATTTAGTCAATATCTCTAATGGTAACGAATACCCCGCTACAGAAAAGTGGCGACTCTGCTGGGGATAATATCCTTGTGGGTTTTGCCTACTTTTCATATTTGTTGTATTGTATTGTATTTTTTTTGTGACATATTTTTGTGCAATTTGGGATTACTGTATTGTATGTAATGATTGAATTGCTTGATATTAATTCCTTGTATGCTTGGTGATCTTTGTGAGATGAGTTCTGTACCCGGACTCGAGTGTACTTAGGATAGGAGAATGGCGTAGTCTTGTTGACTTGTGTGGAGTTATTCCTTAGCAAGTTGACTTGCAAGTCCATTCACTTGGTGGAGGTTATGTTGGGATCAATAATGTCACACAAGTAAGTTGTGGTTAGATATTACTCTTTCCAATATAGACCTTAGAAGCCAAGGACCTTAGTTTACCAAGCCCATCTTGGCCTATTCTTAGGATGTAGTGCGAAAGTCGTTCAAGTGTAAGATTTGATACGATTGTTACGCGATACTACACTCATAAGAGTCTCTCTTGAGAATATTTTCGGAATACGAGTAGTCGTTTCTCCAATAATATCCGAAAGATGGGATGATGACTATGGGAACCTCTTGTAGAACATGTTTGGCAGGTTTAAACCCTAGTACACTCCCTTTTGGGTGGTTCTTAACCTAACTCCATGCTCGTGACTTACAACAAACCCTTGATTCATGGTTGTTCCGTTCATGAATCCTTAATATCAATGGAACTTGGGTGTTGATAAGGTGTAAACCATAATCCACCAAAATGGATGGTTGATATTAAGGATAACATGATCCATCCCATGACCTTTGTTTGGTGTGCTTTGCTTGATCCTTGAGTGTGATTGTTGCATTCATGCATTCATGCACCCATTTGTATCCATATCATCAATAAATAAGAAAATTTTCAAGGAACTTAAGGGGTTTATTTGCAAAATTTTCAGACATGGAAAGACAAAGAAGGAATACAAAGAAGTACAGTTTCAAACAACCAGACTTGAAAGAGTTAAGGAATTTGACATCTTATGTATTAGATCCCGTGGGTTTCAAAGCTCGTTTTGGGAAGCTTCTTCCTCTTCTGACTACTCAGGTGGATGAAGGATTGGTGAGTGTATTGGTGCAGTTTTACGATCCTTTGTACCATTGTTTCACGTTTCCGGATTTTCAGCTTTTGCCTACCCTTGAGGAGTATGCTTACCTTGTGGGTATACCTATTCTAGACCAGTTGTCGTTCAGTGGCTTGGAGAGTATTCCTACTTCTCAAGAGATAGCTGACATGTTGCACATAGATGAATCTCTAGTTGGTGCTCATATGACTACCAAAGGTGGAATTCAAGGTCTCCCTTCTGAGTTCCTCATTGCTCAAGCTACTATGTATGGGAACGCCATGAGTGAGGATGCCTTTGAGGCCATATTTGTACTTCTCATCTATCGGCTAGTGTTATTCCCCAACATCGACAAGTTTGTGGATGTGAACACTATTAGGATTTTCTCTACTCTTAATCCCGTTCCGACTCTGTTGGGCGATACCTACTTCTCTTTGCAATGGGGAATGCAAAGGGTGGTGGCGCCATTGTGTGTTGTTTGCCTCTGTTGTATAAGTGGTTTATTTCTCACTTACCTCAGACGGTCGCTTTCAAGGAGAACAAGGAATGTCTACGGTGGGCCACGAGACTTATGTCTCTCACTAATGATGATATCTCTTGGTATAACCATGTGTATGATGGTGTGCGGATTATTGACTCTTGTGGCGAATTCTCCAATGTACCTCTTCTTGGTACATGTGATGGGATTAACTACAATCCTGTTTTGGCACGTCGGCAACTTGGGTTCCCCCTAAAGGATAAACCCAATAACATTATGTTGGAGGGTTTATTCTTTCAGGATGGTAAAGATCCCCAAGGCTTGAAAGCTAAGATGGCCCGCGCTTGAAGCAAGATTCATAGGAAAGGAAGGAAAGAGTTGGTTCCTAAGAATTGCATCGCTTTGGAGCCTTACACTGTTTGGGTTAGGAAGAGGGCGTCTGAGTATCTCATGCCTTACGAGTATCTGAGACCTACACCTATGATTATGACTGGGCCTTCAACCCTCCCTAATCAAGGATCAGAGGAGTTGAGAGACGAAGACCGTTCACGTGCCTAGATCCGTGAACGTGAAGAGTTGCTTCAGCAGATTAAGGAGAAGGATGCATTGGTTGAGTTTCTTGAGCATCAGGTTATTGATGACCCTGATGATGTATGGACTTCTCTACTTCCTCAGTCTTCTAAGTTCTGGAAGAGGAGGTATGATCGACTCGCCAAAGAGAATGCCAATATGGAGGCAGCCTATGAGAGGGAGGTGAAGAGGCTTCGCGCATCTTATCTTCCTGTGTCCCGAGCTTTAGATGATTGTTTCTAGGGATCCATAAGACGATTATTTTCCTTTTCTCTTGTATATGATTGACGATGCTGCACTTCTTTTCCCTGATATTATTTGATGAGATATTTCTATATGTGATAAAATGCTTAATATTTCCAGAATTTGCAAATAAAACTCTAAAGTTCCTTTGAAATAAAAAACAAATCATATGCATAAGCATTGCATGCATCATATGCATAAGTAGGTTTTGTTTCCGGTCCCTTGCCCTGTGGTCTAACTCTGTGTCCTTCATTTATTTTGAAGACAAGCTGACTCACCGGTACTACACTAGAGCCAACATTTCAAGACTGATGGATCACTTAGAGCAAGAGAACCGCGAACTGTGATTGGGGAAGTTGATCTCCCAATCAAGATCGGACTAAGTAATTTCCAGATTACCTTCCAGATTATGGACATTCACCCATCATACAACTGTCTCTTAGGCAGACCATGGATTCACGAGGCAGGCGTCGTGACATCCACCCTACACCAGAAATTGAAATTTGTGAAAAACAAGAAGCTGGTGGTGGTAGGGGGAGAAAGGGCTCTCCTGGTTAGCCATTTGTCTTCCTTCTCTTATATAGATGCTGAGGTTGAAATTGGAACTCCTTTCCAAGCTTTATCTATAGCTGAGCCTATTGAGAAGAGAACTCCTTCATTTGCTTCCTACAAAGATGCAAAGCTGGCCATTGAGCGTGATGCAACCACTGGTTTAGGAAAAATGATTGAGTTAGAAAACAACGAGTCCCGGGCTGGCATAGGTTTTTCTTCTGGTACTTTCAACAAGCAAGGGTTATTCAAGAGTAGAGGTTTCATCCACACTGGTCTAGATGAGTAGGTTGTTGCCGTTTTAGAAGAAGATACAAAGGATTCTGGCAATTTCATCATCCCTGGAGGGGTCTGCAACAATTGGGTCGCTGTGGATATTCCAACAGTTGTCCATAAGTCAACATAATGATCACTTTGTTTGAAAACCCTTCTCCCATGCCAAAAGGAGGAGTGATGACATTGTTGGCGCATAAATACAATGATATTTTCATTCAATAAATTCATGTTAAATGTTTATTTCCAATTATTTTCCCTTTTTGCTTTTGCATGAAATTGGTGATCACATAAAATTCTAAAAAATAGAATAAAAAAATCGATCTTTTTCATATGCATAATGATTTGCCTTGTTTGAATTCTAAATCTTTTCATATCCAAAAATCATTATGCAGGTTGATTTCTAAACCCATTGAACATAATGACCCAACACCATCTCCCAATTTTGAATTCCCTGTATTTGAGGCAGAGGAAGATGATGTTGAATAGATTCCTGATGAGATCACCCGGCTACTTGAGCATGAAGAGAAGATCATTCAGCCGCATCTTTAGAATCTGGAAACAGTCAACTTGGGGTCTGAAGATTCTGTGCGAGAGGTAAAGATTGAGGCACTTCTGGAAGAATTTGTTAAGAAGGGGTTGATTAAGTTGCTACGAGAATATGTTGACGTCTTTTCCTGGTCATATGAAGACATGCCTGGTCTATATACAAATATTATGCAACATTTCCTACCTCTAAAGCCTGAGTGCGTGCCTGTGAAGCAGAAGCTCAGAAGAACTCATCCTGATATGGCAGTGAAGATCAAAGAGGAAGTTCAAAAGCAAATTGATGCGGGGTTTCTGGTGACTTCTACATATGCTCAATGGGTGGCCAATTTTGTGCCCGTGCCTAAGAAAGATGGAAAAGTCCAGATGTGTGTGGACTATAGAGACTTGAATAAAGCTAGTCCGAAAGATGATTTCCCTCTACCCCATACTGATATGTTGGTAGATAATACAGCTAAATTCAAGGTCTTCTTATTTATGGACGGATTTTCCGGATATAATCAAATTAAAATGGCACACGAGGATATGGAGAAGACAACATTCATCACACCTTGGGGAACATTCTGTTATCGAGTGATGCCCTTCGATTTGAAGAACGCCGGAGCCGCGTATCAACGAGCTATGACCACCTTGTTTCATGATATGATGCACAAGGAGATTGAGGTATATGTTGACGATATGATCGCTAAGTCAAGAACATAAGTTTAACATGTAGAGCATTTGTTGAAGCTTTTCCAGCGTTTGAGGAAATATAAGCTTCGCCTGAATCCCAACAAGTTTACATTTGGAGTCCGTTCTGGCAAGTTATTGGGTTTCATTGTTAGTGAAAGAGGTATTGAGGTTGATCCTGCAAAGGTCAAAGCAATACAAGAGATGCATGCGCCCAAACCTGAGAAGCAAGTCTGAGGTTTTCTTGGCCGCTTGAATTATATCTCTAGATTCATATCCCATATGACTGCCACATGTGCGCCTATATTCAAGCTCCTCCGGAAAGATCAAGCCCATGATTGGACCGAGGATTGCCAAAAAGCTTTTGACAGTATTAAAGAATATCTGTCTGAGCCTCCGATTCTGTCTCCGCCTGTAGAGGGAAGACCTTTGATCATGTATCTGACTGTTGTTGAAGACTCGATGGGTTGTGTCCTTGGTCAGCAAGACGAATCAGGGAAGAAGGAGTATGCTATTTATTACCTGAGTAAGAAGTTCACTGATTGTGAGTCTCGATACTCAATGCTTGAAAAGACATGTTTTGCTTTGGCTTGGGCTGCTAAGCGCTTACGCCAGTATATGATAAATCATACAACTTGGTTGATATCCAGAATGGATCCAATCAAGTACATCTTCGAGAAGCCTACTTTAACAGGGAGAATTGCCCGTTTGGCAGATGTTGTTATCTGAGTATGATATTGAGTATCGAGTTCAGAAGGCTATTAAAGGTAGTATCTTGGCTGACCATTTGGCACATCAGCCTATTGAAGATTATCAGTCAGTTCAGTATGACTTCCCGGATGAGGAAATTCTGTATTTGAAAGTGAAAGATTACGATGAGCCTACACTTGATGAAGGGCCAGAGCCTGGTTCCAGATGGAGTATGGTGTTTAATGGGGCTGTAAATCAGTATGGAAATGGTATTGGGGCCGTGATTATTACTCCTCAGGGCGCGCATATTCCTTTTACAGCAAGGCTAACTTTCAAATGCACGAATAATATGGCTGAGTATGAGGCCTGTATTATGGGATTGGAGGAATGTATTGATCTAAGGATCAAGCATCTTGATGTATATGGTGATTCGACCGTCGTTGTTAATCAGATTAAGGGTGAATGGGAAAAGAATCAGCCTGGCCTCATTCCATACAGAGATTATACGAGGAGGATTTCAACGTTCTTTACTGAGGTTGACTTCCATCATATTTCTCGAGATGAGAATCGGATGGCAGATGCTCTTGCTACGCTTGCTTCAATGATTGTGGTTAAATTGTGGAATGAAGTCCCCAATATCACCGTGATGCGCTTGGACAAACCAGCTCATGTGTTTGTGGTAGAGGAAGTAAAAGATGACAAACCATGGTATTATGATATCAAGTGTTTCCTTCAGAACCAGGTTTATCCGCCTGGGGCATCTGTGAAAGATAGAAAGACTTTGAGGAGATTGTCAGGAAGTTTCTACCTCAATGGCGATGTACTTTATAAGAGGAATTTTGACATGGTTCTGCTCAGATGCATGGATAGACACGAAGTAGACCTGTTGATGACTGAGGTCCATGAGGGTTCATTTGGTACTCATTCCAATGGATATGCCATGGCTAGAAAGATGTTGAGAGCAGGCTACTATTGGCTGACAATGGAGTCTGACTGCTACAAATTTGTGAAGAAATGCCACAAGTGTCAGATTTATGCTGATAAGATTCATATTCCCCCGACACTTTTGAATGTGATCTCATCACCATGGCCTTTCTCCATGTGGGGAATTGACATGATTGGCATGATAGAGCCGAAAGCGTCCAATGGACACAGATTTATTCTCGTAGCAATTGATTACTTCACCAAGTGGGTTGAAGCGGCGTCGTATGCAAATGTGACCAGGCAGGTGCTCGTGAAGTTTATCAAGAATCAACTCATATGCCGATATGGTGTGCCAGATAAGATCATTACTGATAATGGATCTAACTTGAATAACAAGATGATGAAAGAGTTGTGTAGCGAGTTCAAGATTGCACATTATAATTCTTCTCCTTACAAACCCAAGATGAATGGGGCTGTTGAAGCTGCTAATAAGAACATCAAGAAAATTATCCAGAAGATGGTTGTTACGTACAAAGATTGGCATGAGATGCTACCATTCGCTTTGTATGGCTATCGTACATCTGTCCGCACTTCAACAGGGGCAACCCCTTTCTCTCTTGTTTATGGCATGGAGGCTATACTCCTAGTAGAGGTGGAGATCCCATCAATGAGAGTCTTGATGGAGGCCAAGTTGACTGATACTGAATGGGTTCAGAGTCGTTATGACCAGCGAAACTTGATTGAAGAGAAGAGATTGACTGCCATGTGCCATGGTCAGTTATATCAGCAGAGAATGAAGAAAGCTTTTGATAAGAAGGTCAAGCCTCATGTGTTCTGAGAAGGTGACCTTGTGCTCAAGAAAGTCTTGTCTTTCGCGCCCGATTCCAGGGACTCCGAACTATGAGGGTCCGTATGTTGTTAAGAGAGCCTTTTCAGGCGGTGCTTTGATACTTACAACTATGGATGGGGAAGATTTCACTCGTCCTGTGAATTCAGATGCAGTCAAGAAATACTTTGCCTAAAAAAATAATAAAAACTAAATAGCTCGCTAAGTTGAAAACCCGAAAGGGCGGCTTAGGCAAAAATGAGCGTCTCGGTGGATTGAAAACCCGAAAGGGTGGTCCAGGCAAAAGTTAGAGACATGAAAAATGAATATAGGTATCCCGCTAGATTGAGTACCTCATCCTGGGGAAATCTTGGCAAAAATTAGGGATTTGGCAAGTAACTGCATCCTGACAAGACTTTGTTCTACAACTGTCGTCCGCCAGAGATCCTTGCTCATTATCAGCCAAAGCTTCCAATACATCAGATTCAGAATTGGTGGAGAAATGGTCATTATGTTCAATGTAGCCCTTTTCCAATATATATCACCAATTTCAAATTTGTAAAGATCTATGGAGTCTTGCCGTTCTCAGACTACCATTCTATCAAATAAATTTGAGCCTTTTATCCAATTATTGGCACTCTTATCTGTTTCTATTCAACAAATGTTTTGCATGTTTTGATTAAGAAAATATCATTGTTTTAAACGATCAAATTTTTTATAATTTGTTTTTAAACAAAGTGAACATTCACAATGACGAAAGGATACTTAAGAGATCCTCAGTGCTCTCCCAAGGGTGGTACGATCCCCAACAGGGTATGATTTTTGTCCATATTCCTGGCATGACTGTATCTCCTCCCTCCGGAACCCCTTGTGGTTTATTCTACCAAGTGGACTGCTTGCTGAGAGTCACCTCTCTTCCCTTCAGCAGAGTAGCAATCTTTCTTCCTCAGCAGCTTGGATCTCTTTGGGCAAGAGCGGTATTTGGTGGTTGATCCCGATAAATCCTTTATCTCCTCGGATAGATTCCCCAGTAGAGTTGTTGGTGTGGTGGACCTTGTCTGTGATAACTCTCGTCCGCAGCTGGAATGATTGATGATTCATCACTTGCGGAGTTCTTTGCTTCCTGGTATCTCTGATCCCCAGCAGATCAGATACTCTCCGGTGAACTTGGCTTTCTCTCTTGAGATGTAGTACCGGGTGGTTGATTCCTGGACCTGGTTGTGTTAGATATGTCTGTCTGTCAGCATACATCATACATAAACCACGCATATTCATGCATAATTATAACATTCAAATATTCATGTTGCATTCTTTGCCATATATCGTTGTTTGCTGTCTCCTGCTATTTGGTGATATACTTCCCCGAGCAGATGTGTGTGTCTGATCTCTCCATATAGATTCAACTCCATAAGCAGAAAGCGTCTATCCTTTCTTCCATATTCCCCACCGGGTTATATCCTCGTGGATGTTGATTGTTTTTGTTCCTTCCCAACACATATACTGGGATGGTTTTCCCCATTGAGTTATATCCTCGTCGGGACAAGTCTTGATTTGGTGTGCCTATCTAGTTTGATCCTAGATCGGTTTCTTGAGACTCTTTTCCTGTTTCCCTGTGGTAAATGAATAATTGCTCAATAATTAGTAATTATTATCCCCGGCGGAGTCTGCGGTTCTCTACCGTCATACCGGTAGTTGTAAACCTTATTTCTTCCCTTTTTACAGAGTAACTATTTTTGCTCATCTTTAATTGGTGACAGTTATCTTCATCCAGTATTCGATGATGATATCCCCTCATCTGCTTGGATAATTGCCCTGATTACGCAATTTATCCCCAGCGGGTCATTTCTCGTCTACCTTGTTGTTGTTGGTAACGATTGTTTCTCCCCTGAATTGGTCATCATTATATACCTAGTTTCGGTATCCCGATGCCTTTTCTTTTCAGTCGATTTATCCTTTATTAACCCAGTAACCGGTTATGGATAATCGTCCATGCGAGTATATTATCTACATTCTGACGGTAATAGATATTATATCTCATGCACTCTCGGGTCTGAAGCCTTTTGTTCTTCCCCAGTTGAGTAAGATTCGTATCCCCTTTGTGGAGTCGAATATCCATCCTGTAATCGAGTTTGCTTTTAGCCCTCTTTTGGATGATGAGTGTTTTGGGAATATTCCCCAATTCACGCCTTGGTTGGTCACCTATTATATGCCCAGTAACCGGTATCCCTGGTGTTCCTTCCTCTCTGCTCCCTATTATGAATTTTTGTCCCCTGTGGAGTCAGAATCCCTGAGTTGAAGTATACCTTTTAGGTCTTCCTCAGATGTTTTGAAGTCTTGATATCTCTCACCCTTATACTAGTCTTGGATATTCATCTCTTCCTCTGCATGTTGTATCTCTCACCCTCATACCTGGCGTTCAGATCACATGTCTCTTTGAGCTTATTACCCAGTAACCGGTAATACCTCGTCCTGCTGCTTCCCCAGGAGTGTCCTTGTGGACATCCCCAGCGAAGTCCCTTAGTGGATTGTTTTCATCCGGATTTTATCCGAAGTATCCGTTGTGGATAGTTTTTTGCTGTATTGGCATATTCCCCAATACATGCATCTTCGAGTCAGCTCGAGTCTTTCCATTAGATCTTTTCCCTTTGGAATTTTGTTCCCCACGCTTGGAGTCGTGACCTGCTCGCACATTTTTATCTCTTTTCTATCCCCAGGAGAGTCCCCAGGGTCTTGGTCCCATGGAGTGAATTGCTCATATGGATTATCAGTGGCTTCTGATTTCTTTGCTTTTGTGGACACATATCTCCACAGAGTGCTACCATTTTTCATACCCACATTTGCATCATGAGGTCTCTTAGGGACCAAAATTTGTCTCTTTATAATTATTTAAGCCCATTCTACCCCGTCGAGACGAAGATTTTAACCTTCACTTCTCCGGCTAGAATGACCTTAAATAGGGGCATCTGTAAGACCCCAATTTTGACCCTAAGATCCCTCATGGCATCATAACATTGCATTTGCATTGCCTCAAGGATCTTTAGCATCTTGGTTCCCTTAGCCTTTGGGTGGGAATCTTGTGATTGGTTTGAGATCACCAAGCATACTTGAATTATACATCATTGTTTCTCTTACTTTTGTTTACTAACCAAAAGCACAAAAATGTGTCACTAACATCTTTTGTTTGAAGCTTGAGTATCATCCAAGACACTTTGTGGGTTCTATTTAGATGATCAGTCAACACAAGGGAATGGCTTGAGATACTTCCAATAGGTTCAAATGGGGTCTATTCGTCAGTCAAAACGTTAATCTTGAAGGAGCAAAAGTTTGTTCATGAGATGTCATGCTCGCTAGGCGAGCAGAATGGGTCGCCTAGCGAGTCCCAAGAAAAGCCACCAGAATCACCTACGCTCAGAGGAATTTCTTGAACTGTCATGCTCGCTAGGCGAAGCCCACGTGTTTAAAAAAAATGAAAAACGAAAAACGAAAAAGAAAAAAAAGAAAAAAGAAGAAAAAAAAAAGAAAAAAAAAGAAAAATAAATAAATAAATAAAAATATTATAGAAAATTTTTGAACTTGGGCCTCTCTCATTTGAGCCCACAGGTCCACAAAAATCAGGTTATAAGTTCAGAATTTCAGTGAAACAAAAGAATTCTATTCCTGTTACCCTGGCAGGAAAAAGATAGTGAGAGAAGAGCTAACAGAGTTCAGAGCAACCTCCAGAGACTGAAGGGAACTCATCTGCAAAGAACCAATTCCCTCTCATATAAACCCTAAGAGTGTTTTGCAAATCCCAACCGGGCAATTCAACTTCATTCGATCTCTCCAGTCAGGTTTGCTTTATTCCCATTACTTTATGCTTTTAATTTGAATGCTCTGAACGTATGAGGTATTATGGGTGAATTTGATACCCTTTTGATGCATGTGTTTGACAAGAGGTTTAGGCCTCCTACCCTTGGTTGCTTTTTGTGAGCTTTTTGTGAATTTTAATGGCATGATTCATGTGGTTACATTTTGATTTGGGGGCAACTCTTGATTACCCTATCTTGTTTCTCTAACCTGTTTGTTGAGTTTTGTTTTGTGAGGGCTCATATGACTCTTGTAGAGATGGCTTGCCTGGTGTTCCACTATATTTGTGGAATACCACCTGGAGGTTTATTTCGATTACCTGTACTGACTCACTTTCTTTGATGGTGCTAGCTTGGAAGAGTCTTTGGGTTTCTTATTTATCTAATTGTTGTTACTTCGGATCTTTATCCGTACGGTAGATCTCTCGATCCCTTTACTTTTCTCGCATGTTACCGATTTCTTAGGTTTCGTATAGCCTCTCGTGGCATGTCATTTAAGGTAGCGCGGTTCCTTCATCTGGGACTGCCTTTTTGCATGAGCATCCTTAAACACCCCAAACTCATTGATTTTTCTTCTCCTAAGAACACATTATCTCCTTCTACTACAAGCGAGTAAGCCTCCAAAGGTCGAGCATCCGGTAGATTGCGTAGTAACGTCGTTCACCCCAAAACACAACCCTTACCCCAGAGGTAGTCGAACTACGTTTTGCTCTGATTTACATCCCAGATGAGATACGTAGGCATAAGACGCGATGTCTTAGCGAGCACACTCCTCTTTAACCCATAGGTAGCCGAGCTACGAAGACTCTAATTCTCAGATTCAGATGAGATACGTATGCAGTGGATGCGACATCCGTGCGAGTCATCTTCTTTTGACCCTTCTTTTAGTAAGTAGTACATTAGATAAACATACACGCTTTTCTCATCCCTTCAATCATGTTTGCACAAATAATTTTCACAAAAACAACAACCTTTGCAACAAATGTGAAAAGGGCTCCCTAGGAGTACCTAGGATGTTTTGGGTGCCTAACACCTTCCCATTGCATAACCAACCCCCTTACCCAGATCTCTGACATTTTTACTAGTTTTTTATTCGATAAAACTTTTAGGTTTTTGTTCGCTTTCTAACCATTCCTTTGGATAAATAGAAGTGCGGTGGCGACTCGACTTGTATGATTTACCTTAGATTTAGTCAATATCTCTAATGGTAACGAATACCCCGCTACACTTTCCATGAGAAATTGGGATGATTCTTCCAACCTGGATTATACGTGTTGGAATATGGATTATTCTGCTTCAAAAATTTGATTTTCTCAACTTATTGAGGAGTTGCAAAACAATACACCGTTTGGTGCGGTCCATTACAAATCTCACAACAAACAATAGGAGCAGGTTGGAATTGTGCCCCCTGTTGGGTACCTATATTCATCCTCTTCAGTTTCTTCTCAACTTCAGCAGCTATAGTATCTTCTATACAGATCTTATTGGTTTCCAACTTCAAATCAATAACACCTTCCAGTTTACTTACACATCTATCGTACAACTCCAAGTGCTCATTAGCAGCAATAGCTTCAATGATCTTTTTGATACTGGTGGCTGTTGAAAAATTAGTAGAGCCACCGGATGCGGTATCAATCAACTATTTGGTCTTTATTTTGAGACCATTCACAAACATCTGCATCTGTTATGTTGGATCCATATTATGAGTTGGGCAGGCTACCGGGACTTTTTTGAATCTCTTATAGGCGTCTCCCAAGGATTCCCCGTCCTCCTGCTTAAAAATCAGAATTTCATACCTCTTCCTCAGAAAAACCGACACTAGAAAATACTCATTCAGGAAGGCTTTTTCCATATCTTCCCAAGATGTAATGCTACCGGCTAGGAGAGAATAGAACCATTAATCGGCTTCTTCCGCTAATGTGAATGGGAATATTCTCAACTTCTTAGCTTCCTCGGTGTGACCATCAATTTTTAGAGTGTTGCTCATGGTCATAAACCTCTGCAAATGCTTGTTTGCATCTTCATTTACCTTTCTAGTAAAATGCTTTCTTACAAGTTGATTAATAGTACTAGGATGTAACTAGAAATTAGCCGCAATCACTGGTTGGTTGGCAATTGTTAATCTGCCGGTTGGTGCATTTGCGCCTCCGTAGTCACCCAACAATCTTTCTGGTGGCGGTGAGTTCTCCCTCATTATTTTGATCTCTCTCTCTCTGAACCTGAATGAATGGAAGGTTGTTGTTCTTCTGATTCTAGTCTTTCGAATCGAGCTTGTCTGAGTCTTGCCCGCAAAGTTCTTTCGATTTCTGCATCAAAAGAAAAATCAGCTGAGGCCTTACCTCACCTACAAATATCAGACACAAATTAGTTGATAATGATCGAAATAAATAATTAAAATAACAAAGAATAAATTTTAGTTATAGAGCAACAAAATTTCAATTAAAATAATTTAAACTTTATATTTTCCAGTCCCCGGCAACGATGCCAAAAACTTGATCAGGTAAATAGCAACTGTACTATTTTGCCAATGTAGTAATAATAGGGACGTTTCCCAAATATCGATCTCGAAGACTGTGCATCAATATTAGTTTAAATTGTGATTCAATTGAATAAAACAAATAGTTGAAGGTTTGTAATAAGTCACTGTCTAATGGAATGAGAAATGAAACAGAATAAATTTTGTACACAATTTATAATATTATGCCAAGGATGGTGTATGAATATCTCCTATAATGACCTTGAATGTATATCTCCTCAAATAGTTCAAAAGTGCAATTACCAGATCTTAAAATTGTTTCCTCCTAAAACCTTAGAGGAAAACCTTTGGTCATTCATTCTAGTCCTTAAGTCCTTAGGTGATTATAATGAAACCAAGCCTTTTGAAATAACAAGATACAACCAATAACCATAGGGTATCCCTAGTTCTAGGGGATATCTACTACAGTTTCACTATGCAAAAACCTTAACAATTGCAACCCCACAAATTCTTAACCATATAACAATCCTTATTTTTCTGATAACGAAAGCATTAAAAACATTGCACAATGAAATTAACAAACATAACATTGAGGGATTTACAAATTCACAATCATTACACGATCAAATCAGGGACACCCCATGGCATTGGGGGGTTTAGCCACTCATATTATTCAAATAAGATACAATATATAATTTAGACATTACAAGAATAAGAGGATTCCATTGATCTTCAACCGCATCCGCTCTTGAAGGACCTCCGTTCTCCGCAACTCTTGATTGTTCCAATCTCAATCGTACCAATTCTTTGTCGTGTAAAAGTCCCCATTCTCTGTCTCCAAAAGTACCCCAAGTAGTTACTGATCAAATATTTGATGTAGCAAATGTCCAAAATCCCCTCCGAGATCAGCAAAGCCAAAGAACTGGGAAAAATAGAAAATGAGGGGTCCAAGCCAACACTGGATGTGTTGGCTTACTGTGCCACTCTCTCCAACACGCCCCTGCAAGGGCTACTGACATGGACCATGTTAGCTGACACGGGCACCCGTGTCAGCTCCCTGTTTTTGGCTCTGGGCTCCTCCTTCTTCCTTCCCCTGACACGGGTTGTGTCAGGAAACACGGGTGGCCGTGTCAGGGCTACTATACCTTCAAAATTCTTCTTCCGATGAGCCTAGAACGCCCGATTCCCCCGACGACTCTTTGGGTATTCTTGCTTGCATCTGAAACCAATCAAACTACCAAAAGGAGGCATAAAATGGAGTACATTGATGAAAACCAAAGATAATAGTCAAAATAGAATGGAAATGCAAACATCTAATTTACTAAACAAAAGAACATAAACAGGTAAAATAATGTGTTACCGACTTCGTGAATTTATGCCGAATGAGTGTCAGAAAACAAGTAGAATTGAAGACCGATCAGCCTATCAAGGCACATGATTATGATACTGGGCGTGTCATTCCAACGATTTACTTTATACATAGAAGACAAAGTAGCCAAAACATCTGCTATCTGATTCTCTTCATGAGGTATATGATGAAACTCAAATTTGTTGTAGAAAGTCAACAACCTCCTCGCATAATCTTTGTAAGAAATCAAGCTAGGATGACGAGTCTCCCATTATCCTTTAATCTGATTAACCACTAAGGCTGAATCTCCATACACATCAAGGATCTTAATTCTTAAATCAATGGTTTCTTTAAGACCCATGATACAAGCTTCATATTATGCCATGTTGTTCGTACAATCAAACATCAATCTGGAAGTTAAAGGGATATGAGAATCCTGAGGAGTAATGATGATTGACCCAATTCCATTACCATAAACATTAATAGCTCCATCAAACACTAAATCCCACTGGGATCCAGGCTCTGGTCCCTCTTCAGGAAATGGTTCATTATAATCTTTAGCTTTTACATACATAACATCTTCATCAGGAAAGTCAAACCTGATGGAATGAGAATCATCAATTGTCTGGTGAGCCAAATGATCTGCAATAATACTTTTTTTAATCGCCTTATGAGTATGGTAATTAATATCATATTCAGACAATAACATCTGCCAACGAGAAATCCTCCCAGTCAAAGCAGACTTTTCAAAAATATACTTGATTAGATCCATTTTATATATCAACCAAGTGGCATGATTAATCATATATTGGCATAGACGTTTGGCTGCCTAGGCTAAAGCACAACAAGTATTCTCAATCATGGAGTACCGATACTCACAGTCTGTAAACTTCTTACTCAGATAGTAGATGGCATGCTCCTTTCTACCAGTTTCATCTTGTTGTCCAAGTACACAACCCACGGACTCTTCTAACACATTTAAGTACATGATCAAGGGTCTTCCTTCCACTAAAGGAGATAAGATAGGAGGTTCAAGAAGATACTCCTTGAAGTTGTCAAAAGCTATCTGACAGTCTTCTATCCAAACATAACCTTGATCTTTATGGAGAAGCTTGAAGATTGGCCCATATGTGGCAGTCATGTGCGATATAAACCTCGAGATGTAACTCAAATGCTTGAGGAATCCTATGAATTGCTTTCTGGTCTTTGGTGTAGGAATATCTTGAATAACTCTGACTTTATCAGGATATACCTCAATAACTTTCTGGCTAAGAATGAAGCCCAATAACTTTCCTGAACGGACATCAAAAGTACATTTATTTGGATTCAAGCGGAGTTTAAACTTTCTCCAACGCTAAAACAACTTCAACAAATACTCAACATGATATTTTTAGTCTTCGACTTAGAAATCATATCATCAACATAGACCTCTATCTCTTTATGCATCATGTCATGGAAAAGGGTAGTCATGGCTCTCTAGTACGTTGCACCAACATTCTTTAAACCGAAAGGCATCAATCTATAGAAGAATGTTCCCTAGGGTGTAATAAATGTTGTCTTTTACATGTCCTCGGGTTCCATCTTGATCTGATTATAACCAGAGAAACCATCCATAAAGGAGAAGACATTGAACTTAGTTGTACTATCTCCCAACATGTCAATGTGTGGTAGAGGGAAATCATCCTTTGGGCTAGCTTTGTTCATATCTCTATAATCAACACACATCGAAACTTTGCCATCCTTCTTTGGAACAGGAACAATGTTGGCCACCCATTGAGGGTACTCAGAAGTAACAAGGAAACCAACATCAATCTGCTTCCAAACCCCGTCTTTGATCTTAACAGCCACATCAGGATGAGTTCTTCTCAACTTCTGTTTAACTGAAGGACGTTCTGGCTTCAATGGTAATTTATGCTTCACAATATCAGTATCAAGACCTGACATATCTTGATAAGACCAAGCAAACACATCTACATATTCTCTAAGAAGCTCTACCATCCTCTTCTTAACATGTGGGCAAAGCAGTGCCCCAATCTTGAATTATTTCTTGTTCTCTTAAGAACCCAAATTAATCACTTCTAATGGTCTTTATGAGGCTGAATGGCCATTTCCTCGTACTCAAGAAAATGGGAAATCTCATAGGAATCTCTTCAACATCCTCTTCTTCCCTTTCAAACACAGGGCATTCAAAGTTAGGAGAGGGCATAAAGTCATTGTTTTCAATGGGTTTAACAATCAATCTGCACAATGATATTATGCTTGATTTTAGAATATGAACAAAAAATTCACAAGTATGATGCAAATATAAAAAATGATTATTATCTTGGTTTTTCATGTTACCATTTTTTCAGAAAAAGCAAAAAGAGAAAACATAGTATGGATAAATAAAATAACATTTTATTAATGATGCTAAAACATGAAACAAATCCCCCAAAGATTCGCTTTCACCTTGGTCATAATGAAAGGATTTGTTTTTGAAAATAAAAAAAACATATTACTTTGACAAGTGAGCAATAGAGGGAACGCCAAGAACAGTCCAATTCTGGCACATCAATCGGTGCGTCACAAAGTTTGGTGCTTCTAGTTCTTGATCATCTTCCAGAATTGCAACAACAGATTTATCTTTGGAGTGGATGAAGCCAACACTGTGAAAAACTTCTTGAATACACTTCAAATCTCTACGGGTTGAACCAGGCGAGAAGCCTAAACCATCTTTGTTTTTGTTCTCAGCAAGTTTAACCACTTGGCCGCATCTAACAGATTGACTGTTCTCCATAACTTGTTGGTCATCTTTCAAAGAAGTCATGGATGCCCCATTCTTCTTAGTAGCATTATCCACAACAAAAAGATCTTATACCGGAGTTCCCGTAGCCTTGTTAGCATCAATATACGAGAAGAAAGAGAGATGGCTTACCAATATGGCTTGTTCGCCACCCACAATCACTAACTTTCCGTTTTTTACAAATTTTAAATTCTGATGGAGGGTTGACGTCACTGCCCCAAATTCGTGAATCCATGGACAACCTAGGAGACAACTATAGGTGGGATGAATATCCATCACTTTAAATGTAATCTGAAATGAGCACGAACCTATGTTTAACAGGTGATTAACTTCTCTAATCACAATCTTCTTCGAGTCGTCAAAGGGTTTCACAACAACCCCACCGAACCTCATCGGAGCACCTTGGTAAGAGATCTTGGACATAGTAGACTTTGGCATAACATTCAGATAAGAGCTAGTGTCAACCATCACATTGGACATAACATCTTCTTGACAATTCATGGAAATGTGCAAAGCCAAAGTATGATTCCTCCCTTGCTCAGGAAATTCTTCATCACTAAAGCTCAAGTTGTTCCACGTAGTAATGTTAGCCACAATGCCATTGAACTGACCAATTTTTACATCATGATCCATATAGACTTGATCAAAGACCTTCTACAAAGCCTCTCCGTGAGCTTCCGTATTCATCAACAAAGACAAGACAAATATTTTGGATGGGGTATGCAATAATTGATCGACCACATTAAATTCACTTCTCTTAATCAACTTTAGTAATTCATCATGACCAGATTTCTGGTTTACACTATTGGACTGGCTAGACTGCATAACATGAGTTTCTAACTGAGCTTGCTTACCCACCAAAGTATCTTCAATTCTTTTAGGGGGCGCATAAACAAATACTCGACCACTTCGGGTCACACCACTTACATCAACAATATTCACAACATAAGAAAGGGAAGGGATGAGAACTTCCTTTCCATCTTCAATCATTGTAGCATTGTATTTGCAGGTACAACTCTATCAGATTCATAGGATGTAGGACTTGCCAGAAGAATAACCAAAGGAGAAACGACAGACTTTTAACTATTGTAGGCAATCAGAACTGGTTCGGGGATATTGAGATGAGGAACTATGACATTCACACCATTCTCATCTTCATCCCTGTCTCTGGTAATCTGAATAAGATTTCCATCTGGTATCTCTTATAAATCTCTCTTTACCATATCACACCCTCGAGGGTTTCTTGAACAAATATGGCAAGAAACATGATCGTGCTCATAATAACTCAACTCGCACAAAGTTGCATGCATCTCAACCAAGGATCTTCTAATCAGATTGACATCAAAGACACAATACTTTCCAGGACATCCCTTGACCATATTCACAGTTGCACCACCATGTTTAGGCAACGGATTGACTTGCACATTAGGGTCGGAGTCTTGAAAAGACAAAGTACCGCTTTCCACTAGTCTCTTCACCTCAACTTTCAAAGCAAAACAATTTTCAATGTCATGACCGGGTGCACCTTGATGGAATGCAAAATGATGATCAGAATTATACCACCATGGAAGTTCCTTTGGATTATCTGGTGGAGTCCTAGTCTATACCAAATTCTTTTGTATCAAATCAGGATATAGTTATGCATAGGACATCGGAATGGGATCAGATTTCACTTGTCTTTGGACACGGTTCTATTGATGAGTACGTTGTTGAAAACGTGGTTGATAATTTGGTGCTACTTGAACAACTGTAGTAGGATTAATAATCGGGGTAACTGATGCCACATGCTGATGACATTGATTACTTCTCAGAGATCTCCTATGCTTCTCTTGCGAAATAGCATTAGCATCATGTTCCTTCTTTTTGGACAAACTATTCCCATACTTCCTGGAACTGTCAGACGAACCACTCTCTTTCAATCATCCCTCGCAGATGCCCTATTCTAGTCTCATCCCCATGTTGACCATCTCGGTAAAATCACTGGAAGCACTTGAAACCATTATGTCATAGTAAAACAGACTCAAATTCTTCAAAAACAACTTTGTAATCTCTTTCTCTTCTAGCGGAAGACTGACCTGCGCGATAATATCGCGTCATCTTTGCGCATACTCTTTGAAAGTTTCCTTATCCTTTTGGGACATAGCACATAGTTGATCTTGGTCCGACACCATGTCAACATTATACTTGTATTGACGAACAAAAGCTTCACCTAGATCATTGAAAGTACGAATTTGGGTGCTATCAAGTCCCATGTACGACTTCAAAGCAGCACCATTCAAACTATCTTGAAAGTAATGAATCAAAAATTGATGGTTATCAGTTTGAGTTGACATCTTACGAGCATACATCACCAAATGACTCAAAGTACAAAAGTTACCCTTATAACCAAAAGATAAGCATACTCCTCCATGGTAGGCAACAATTGATAATCATGGAAAGTGAAGCACCGGTAGACAGGATCATATAATTGAACTAGAGTACAAAGAAAACCATCTTCTACATCAGTAGATAGAATTGACAAAAGCCTCCCAAAACGGTCTCTGAAATCCTTAGGATCATCCACAAAAAATGCTAGCTTTCTCAATTCCCTAAGATCAGGACATCTACAATTGTACTTCCGAGTATTCCTTCTTCTAATATCCATGGTCAAAATATCTGCAATGTTTGCAAAGAGAATCTCTAAGTTCCTTGAAAACTGAGAAAAATGCTCATGAATACAATGAGTGCATGATGCAACAACCACAAACAAGATCACATAAGGCACACAAGCAAAGTCCAAAGGTTCAGAATCACGAGCGTGGAGCCAAGGGTAAGAACCAACCCACAAGGTATGTACTAAGGGTATAATCACCTATAGAACAAGGTTCTAAAAAAAGTTCCCAGAGTCATAATTCCATATTTTGGATATTACCGGCTTAAACGACTACTTACCAACCAATAATATTCTCAAGAGAAACTCGTCTGAGTGTAGTATTGCGCAGCAACTAATTCAAGTCTACACTTGAATAGCCATCACACTACGTCCTAAAAGGCCAAGATGGGTTAAGGATTCTAAGGTCCTCAACTTCTCAGGCTCCCAGGTCGTAAAAAGTAATGCCAATTATGACTACACATAAAACATCACTAATCTTAAAGGGGCCTCCATTGAGTGGGAGATCTCAAGTCAGATCATTAAGGATTAACTACATGTAAGCTAAACAAGACCATACCACCCTCCTATCATAAGAGCACTCAATTCCGGGTATAGGACTTATCTCACCACACAGAGATCACTAAGCACCCAGACAAAACAAACAATAACAAATAATATCAAAAATAATATACACAAATAAACAAAGATAGGCTAAACCCGCTAAGGACTACTCCCCAACAGAGTTGCCACTTTTCTGTAGCGGTATTTTTTTTGAGTTTAAGCTATTGATTAGCTTAACTCACAAAGAAAGAGTCGCCACCATAGTTTTATTATTTCCAAAGGAAAGGGAAAAAGAACGAATAAAACCCAAATAGGTTTTAAAACAAAACTAATAAAAAGAGATAAGGGTCTGGGGGTTAGTTATGCAAAGGGAAGATACTAGAACCCCCAAACATCTATAGTACTCTATAGGAACCTCTTTGAAAACCTGTACATTTTGGCTTAAAAATGGTGTTGTTTGCAAAAGATTAGGAAGATGAGAAGAGAAATGTTTTTTTTTTTTATTTTTGTGTTTGCCAAGACTTCTTGAGCCTCATGCCTACGTACCAACAAAGTGCAATGGAGGATCAAAACCTAGTAGTTCGTGGTAAAAATAACAAAGATGTTTGTTTTGATTCATTTTTTAATGAAAAGACATTTTGTCATTTTAAGGAGAACACTCAAGTAGTTACCCATAAGTATGAGAACTTTACATCACCAAAGAGAAGGGCTCCAACTTGGATAAAGATCAACAAGTATGTCATTAGCTCTCTTAGGTGGAAAATAATTATCATCAATAATATAGGGATAAGAGAATTATATCTCAACTATAGAAATGACTTGTGTCTAAACTTTGAGAAATAATTTTAAAAGAAAAAGTGCACAAAGGGCACAAAATAGTTTGAATGAGATATGTATTTTTTAGTCTTTTGAAATTGATTTTTAATATGCCTAAGATGTATTAACATTTATTAAGAAAATATTTTGAAAATCACTTGACAAAAGTCAAGGTTTATTGAGAAAGTGGTTCATGTTTTAAAATAAGAAGGTTTTTGAAAAGAAGAGAGAAGATTTTTGAAAAAGAAAGAAGGTGAGGAGATGGAAAGACTATCCTAGAACATAAAGCAAAAGATAGGGAGGAAATATCTAACAAAGAGATAGCAAGCTTTATGAGACGAGTCAAGCAAGAATTCCCTCATTTGGATTAAGTCTCAAGCCAACAAAATAAGAAAAGAATAATCCATGTCTCAGATGAAATCAAAATAGCCAAGCCAAGTCTTCAGAAGAAGTCCAAAATCAAAGGTACCAGATGAAACCCAGGGTCTCAAATCACAAACTCCCAAGGCAAGGGTCAAGATCCTAGTTGTAAGTCCATAACTCCACAATAATGCTAAGGATAGTTATCTCAAGTCCATGAATCAAGAGCACCAATTTTTTTAGGGTTTTTTCCTTTATTAATGTCTTAAAAAGATAAAAGAAGTCCAAATGGACAAAGAAAAAAGAGCATAAAAATAAAGAAAGGTCCAAGTGGACAAAGAGAAAATAGCATAAGCACAAACAATATGATATGAGATGTTAAAATAAAAACATAAAGTAAAAAGCATAAGATCAATGACATTAAAGTAAAGTTCATACAATAAAACGTTAGTAAGTTGTGTTAGTAATCAAGAATAGAAAGCCAATTTGTCATTTTTTTGGAGAACACTCAACTATTCACCCACAAGTATAAAAATATGGACCTTTACATCACCATGAGAAGTGCTCCAACTTGGATAAAATCAACAAGTATGCCACTAACTCTCTTAGGTAAAAAGGAAACAATATTTTTCACACAATACCATGGGGAGTAAGAGACTTACAATCTCACCTATTAAAATGACTCACTTTCAGATTCGGGACAAATTTAGCGCTATGTTAAGCAATCCTAATTGGACTTATATAGAAGTCACAACTATATAAGGCCGGTCAATAATAATATTTATGTTAATACATGCTAGAGAAATGATATGTAAATCATTCTCCTAAAGTTATGCCACAAAAAAAAAAGGATGGATCAAGCACAAAGGCTAGGAGAGTGGTTCATTACATCAATCAATACTTCATATTAGGACAAATTTATGCATCAATCCAAAGTACCTTAAATGATCCATAATTAATTAAGAGGTAGATTTGAAATGATGAAAGTTCATCAAGTACCAATCCATACATCATGAACAAGATAGACACAAACCATCCAATTGATCAAAGGGTAAAAGGGAAGAGAAAAGGAAGAAGAAGAAGAAGACAAGAGAAACTAAATCAAAATTGGATTAAAGGCTTGATCAAGTCATCATCAAAATAAATTATCCATTTTGGTGGATTAGGGTTTTCACCCCATCAACACCCAAGACCCATTGAGTTTGATGAGATCAATGATCAAAATAGCCAAGACCCAAGGCCAACAGAAGTCAACAAAGGTCAAACAAACATAAAATGCAAGAAAATAAAATAAAATACATTAAAAATATTTTTAAAAGGGAAATAAAAGAGAAAATCCATAAAGGCCTTCAAATAACCAAATAAATGGCTAAGAAAATTATGGAAGGTTCGAAATAAACTAAGAAACATAACCTAAATTTTTCAGAAATTTAAAATGCATAAAAGTATTTTTAAACCAATTAAAACAAAGGAAAAAAGAGAAAATTCACGGAAAATAGAAAATCAAGAAAATAAAATATGAAAAAATAAAAATCAGATAAAGAAAAATAAAATAAAATTTTAGAAATTATTTTGGGATTTTTTGGATAAAAGATGCATTTTTTTTATGAATTTTAAGATAAAATGAAATTTAAAATAAACAAGGAAAAATAAATAAAATCAGAAAAAACACGGAGCGTTGGATCTGGCCCCGTTATTTGACATGGTGCAATTTAGCCAAAATAAAACCCGGAATCGAAATCAAAATGGACCAATCAGACCATTCAAATTGCCAACGTGTTTGGCCAAACTCAGATCACCTGAAACACTTCGATCATCTTCTCTGGTGACCCCTCATCAAAGTTTCATCATTTGACAAATTCAGACCATGAGACTACCACCAATGTGATTGCCTCCTCATCATGAATTCAACCTCATGCTCAAAATTCATTTATCTAAACTGAGTATGGAGAATTTCAGAGAAGTTTCAGAAAGACTTACTATCCTTTTTGGTCCCATATGTTAACTCTAAGGTTCATTTTTCCTTAACTTAAAAAATGTTTATATTGATCCCTTAACTTTTCAAAATGTATCATTTTAGTTTTTTTCATCTAATTTGTGACAAAAAAACTTAGAATTTGGTCGCTAAATCCATCGTTAATTAGACGAAAACGACTAACATAGTACGTTTTGAAGAGTTAATGGACCAATATGGTTCTTTTTTAAGTTAAGAGACTAAAATGAACCTCAGGATTAACATACAGGACCAAAAAGGATATTAAATCTTTCAGAAACAAGCAAGTCAGGACAAATAAAATTAAATGATGAACATGATCAATAAACACCAAATAAGTTAGGGGAAAGCATCAGAGAATGATTGGCTCTCAAAAGATTGGGAATAAAGCAAACATGTTGCTATATTTACAAGGAAGTGATTGGTGATCTCATACGTCCCAAATGATGCTCAATTCGTGCAAAACAAATTCGATCATGATGTGTGAAAAGTGTGACTTACAAACCATCAAAACTCAGCCAAATCATGCGTTTTAGGAGTCATTTAACTTATGGAGCCTTGATTAAACATGTTTAGGTCCAAAACACAAGGTAAATTGGCTTGTAATTGAGATTAGTGAAGTTTAAAATTCGGATCATAGTGATTTCTTAAGTTCCAAGTCACCATGTTTAACTCAATGGGGCATCTTGCTCAAGAGGCTTTTTGATCCCATTCTTCTTGAAATTGGTTGACATCCTATCAAAGATCACGACGTGCCAAGAAAGACGACATTTGTATGCTTGTGCACAAAGTTATGACATGTTTAAGTTGGCACGAAAATCTGGTAATGTACCTTGGAAAATTCTATGTCCCAAATGGCTGAAAATGACCTATAATGTTTCAAAGAATTCCATGGCCTTCCAAGCATAATTTGATTTTGATCCTTGAAGAAAACTTGTAGAGTGCATCACAAAGTGAAAAAATAATCAAGCTCAAATGTTAAAAATTGAAGAAGTTATAATCTTTGAAAGTTGAGAAAAAGTCACTTGAAAATATGTCAAATTTCACCAAGTCCACAAATGAACTATAATGTCTTCAAAGTTTTGATGATCCTCTAAGCATAATTGGATCTTGTCATGTAAAGATAAGTTGTAGAGGGTATTGATAAGAGTCATATTCAAAAATAATCACTCAAAAATATTGAGAATTGAAGAAGTTGTGATCCTTTGAACTTTGACTTCAAGTGTTGACTTTTTTGGTCAAACCTCTTGGAATAAACTTGTGTACTTGGACTTTTCTTGCATTTCAAGGTACATGGATGATCATATGAACTAAAAATGAGGTGTCCTTAAATGTCTCTTGACTGAATTGCTCAAAGTTTGAGGTAACATGTTGAAGAAGGCATGGAAATAAACACATGAACCTTTGACTTCTCTTGAGAAATAAGCAACAAAAATTTGAGTTGCTATTGGTCAAAATGAGATTGAAAGATTCTTGAGACATTAGAGATCATGTTTTGATAGATTTGCCCCCTTGAGAATCAATGGTTCACCACACTTTTGTCATACCTTCAAATTTGCCCTACCCCATATCACCTTCTTAATCCTTAATCCATGAGAATACATACTACACATATCATCTCATATGCATCAATCCACAAAAATCCATAAATTCAAGGCATGGGATTATCTGTGAAGAATCAAGTTCCTCAAGCCATGTTAAGGTGTGCTCAGGCCACATTAGCCCTAATCTCATACTCAAGCATCCCACAAAGCTTAGAGGATCACTCAAGTCATCTAACTCACTCCCCAAACCCAATTTGGGTAGTGAGTCCCCTTTGAAGAAGCTTCAAGATTCATCTGGTCAACTAAGGACCAAACCCTAGTTCTTGACCTCTTTTGGCTTGTACAAGTCATGGATCACTATGGACCTTGGCCATGCCATTGAGTGTCCCTCAAATACAAAGTTTGTTCATACCCCACACCTCTTAAACATATAAATGTGACCCTTGCATCTTAAACCCTCATTCATATGGCTTTGGTTCTTGACAAAACTTGTGGCCCAAGAAACCCTAATTTGGGGATCCTTCAACCATTGACATTACTTCATTTTGATCATCCAATCATACTGCCATTCACCCAACATAATTTTATGTCCATTACAATCAAAATCCATCATTTAAACCTCCATTCAATCCATGTTACAAGTAGTTGGTTTGTTCATGATTTTTCAACTTTCAATGCTTTGATCCACCCATTAACTTGACCTAAAATCATCCCACAAAGGTCAAAATCTTATTTCCCATCATGGTATGATCATATGAACTCAAAACATACACCATTGTGCCTTGGAAATCAAGAAATCACAAAATCCCATTTTTAGGTCATGTTGGTTGGTTGCATTTTGGCAAGAATGGCTTATGGGAAGTTCCAAAGACCATAACTTTCTCATTTCTCAAGCTTTTTAAATTCCACTTTGATCCAAATATCCTAAATAACTTCCTCTCCAACTTTGTTCCAAGGTCCAAGACCTAATTCATTAAGGAAGGACTTCAAATTTGCTATTGGCCAAGCTGGTCCACCATGCCCACCATGCCCTAAATCATGTCATGACCACTACTTTGACACATTTCCATTTCCAAACCACAAAGCCTTTTAACCTGTTTATTTTTGAATTCAATCAAGGACATGGTAATGAGAAAATGGCACAAAATTGAGGCAAAATGCACGAGCCAATTTCATCTGGCCTTTGTTCAAAGTTGCTGACTTGCCATGATGCACAAACCAGACACACCTTAGCCAGATTTTGCAAATTGGTTCACCAAGGTTTTAATCCACTTCAATCTGATTCCTTTTGACTTGTAACATGTTATGCAACATACCAAGGCCCAAATGGAAGTCAACTTTGGTGTAGAAACCTCCCAAATCATGAAACCCGATGCCATGTGATTTTTTCAGAAATTTCCCAAATTGGCTAAACTCCAAATGCATAGTAGACCATTTCAATGCCTTTAGTTGTTCCTATAGGTGCTAAGGATCAAAACCAAGTGGTTGGTAAAGGAAGCTAGTTCAGAATGTACCATTCTATGTCTCCTCAAAGCCGATTTCGAGTATGCTGCAAGTCACATGTGCTTTATGAGTAAACCACCTCTTTTCTCCCTCCAACCCACTCCATCACATTCCCTATAAATAGGGGAAGGTGTTCCACTTTAGAACCAAGCTTGAAAAGCCCTAAAACCTTTGCTTCACTTTTGAACCAAATCTCAAATAACAGAGAATCATGTTTTGATTTTCAGAGTGTTTCAATCCCAAATAACCACCCATAAACCTTCACTAACATCGATTCAAACTTCCCAAAGCTCTAACTCGTCTTCTAAAAGCCTCACCTGAGATTAGTTGTGTCATCGAAAAACCTCCCTGAGTTGTTTCTAATCAGGTAGTTCCCTTTACCCCCATCATCCAAACGAGTTCCTAACCACTTCGAAATGTTCTTCTAATCATTTCCCTTAATCTTGTAGCTTTGATTATCCCATATTCAGAGTTTAATTTTTAAGCCAGGTCAAATGTGTTCATCTGAATCGTGGTGAAATACTCCACACTCAGAGCCAATCAATGGTTCATGATTGTGGATGATGATTTGTTTTTGATCATACAAGCTATCTCCATGCTTGAATCTGATTGAAAACATAGATTTTTGAGGTTTTATTTTGACTTTTCTCGAGGTAGAAGATGACCGTTGGCACGCGCTTTCGGATTCAAAAATAAGTGTTGTCATGTTCTGATTGGCTCGTTGGCGCGCACATCCCACTGTTTTTGTTTATTTTATTTATTTGTTTAAACGTGTTTGGTTGACACTACTGAGCGTTTGTCCCAGTGGGTGAGGGGGTTGATCCCCAAGGACCCCAAGGTTAGGGGTTCAACCCCTAGTGTGTGCAAATCCCTTGATTTAGTTTTCACTTATTTCATTTTACTTATTTGTTTTACCATTTTATTTTCCATTTTCATTTTGTTTTTTACCCCCCATTTATTTTATTATTACGAAAATATTTTGAACATTCACCCCCATTATTTTTGTCTCTAGAATTTATTGGTGTCTTATTTTAAGTCATTTGAATATTTTTTGAGGGACTTATGGAGTCTTGAACTTATGGGCTAATGAAATCCACCTAGGTCATGATTTGTTTGGTTTAAGGTTGATTAAACCTTCCATACTTCAAACCTACCATTGGATGATCAAATGTTCATCCATAGTACTTAGAAGCATGGATGGGTTGCCCCTATTTCAAACAACTTGGATCATTTGACTTGTGGATGAAGCCATACTTTTACATATGCTAACTTGTGATTTCATCTGATATATTGTTATTTCTTTTGGTTCATACTAACCCACTAACACCTTATATTTACTTATTTATACCATACACTAACTTTTATTACCTTGTTAAAATCATACCTTGATCTTATAACTTGCTAACTTAACAACTTAATCAATCAAAAGATTTCAACCTTGGGTTTGTTATAATCTTCCTTTTGTCATTCTATTGATAGATGGACTTGGGGTTGAATAACTTTCATTGCACCAAATCTATGGTAAGTTGATCCATTGATCATCTTCCAAACTTTACATCAGTGATAAGTTATCCCCTGATACGCCATATTTTGAATCTATTAACCTAAGGATAAATAATCCTCAAGTGTTGGTCCATTATTCATAATCCCAACATAACTTAAGTTTAACTTTTGATTACAACTAACCTTTTGTTATTGTTATTATCATTTTTATACTCATTGTTATTTACTTTTATGTCATTTACATTTAAGTACTCATCATCACCATATTCATTGTACAAACTAATCATTCATACTTTATCATTTGTCCTTACTTTATTATTATCATTACATTTAAAAATAACAAAAACATGGTAAAATTATAAGACCAAAAATAACATATCTCACTTAATCCACTTGGACTTAGAGGATATATTCCTAGGACCTTTGCTTGGAGGCCTTTTTCCATTTATTTTTATGATACTTTGTTTCAAACTTTGGGTTTCATCTGTACTTACATACCTGTTGTAAGAATGGCATCATGGCACCGCCTTATGGGACATGTTTGTAAGACCATTATCCTTTGTTTAACTTAGGTCACTCTTTGCACACACAAGGCTTTCTCTTGGGCTACCTTACAATAAGACCCACTTAATTCTGTAGTGGTAAATTCATGACTATCAAGCTACGGATAAACTTGACGTCAGTAAAACCAGAGTCGCCACCGCGCTTTTATTGTTTCCAAAGGAAAATGGAAAAGCATGAACAAACCCAAAGATAAGAAGTTTTCAAATCAAAACTAATAAAATGCCAGATATTACAAGTAAGGGGGTTGGTTACACAGAGGGAAGGTGTTAACACCCAAAGTGTCTTAGGTACTCCTAGGGAGCGCTTTTTGTGTGCATATGTTTTTGGTATAAATGATGTTTGATAAAATATAAAGTGAGGGGATGAGAAAATAATTCATTAATTATATTTTTGTGTTTTACAAGACCTTCGGTCTTATGCCTACGTACCAACATAAAAATGAGGGATCAAAACCCTGTACTTAGTGGTAAAATTTTCAAAGAAGTTGGTGAATTGATTTTAATAAAAGTTTAGATGAAAAGACACAAAAGGCCAAAAATTTGAATGAGGTTGTTAATTCTTTTTGTCCTTTTGAAATTTAAGTAAATATGGTTAAGTTTGTTTACAAGATTGATTTAAGAAAAAGTTTGAAAAATTCAATGGAATAAGGCCAAAGTTTATAATCATTAAAACGTGTCTAACTTTGAAATCACAAGCCAATAAAGTTTTTGAAAAGTGAGAAATATTTTGAAATTTAAGAAGTGGGAGGAGATGAAGAGACTACCCTAGACAAAAGTTAAAATTTAAGAGTTGAGAAGATCTGACCAATGGGATGCAATCCAACAGACAATAAGGTCATATAGAAACCCATTTTCCTTTGGACTTTGAAAATAAATAAGCAATAAGAAATGAGCAATATCCAAGCATCATATGAAGACTAGGGCATTAAATAAAGATAACCATAATATCCAAACAAGCATTCCAATAGCTAGCAATCTTCAGTATCTTCCAATGTATCATATGAAATATTCCTTGATCAACTTAGAATAAACATTAGACATAGGCAATAGTAACAATAAAAATTAAGCATAGAGAAAAAGTAGAAAATGAATCAAAGGGATCCAAGACCTTGCATCAGATGAAGGCACAAGTAGAGATAACTCAATCTCAAATGTTGGAATTGGCCAAGTCCTTTAGCATAGGAAATGCTGCCTAATTCTATGTCCTAAAGGTCAAATCAAATCCCAATAGTCCAACCATATTTTTTTAGGGTTTTTGTTATTATTAGGTGTTTTAAGGTCCTAAGAATGATAAAGGATATGGCTCAAGTGAGCAAAATGAAAAGGGCTGAAACATAAACAAGTTGCATGAAATGTAAATAGCAATGAATGATAAAGGTACTAAAATTTAAATTGCATAAAGTAAATGACTTGAAAGTAAAGCAATATTAATTAAGAAGTTAGCCAATGGTTAGTAAAATGTTAGTGATGAGTTTTAATTGATTAAGTCATTCTTTGAAGAACACTCAACCATTCATTCACAAGTATGAATTCTTGAGCCAAGACATCATCCAGCATAAAGGCTCCAACTTGGATAAATCAACAAGTAGGCCACTAGCTCTCAGGAATGGAAAAAAGGTCAAGTTTCCACACAATGCCATGAAGAATGGGATACTTACAATCTCACTTACTAGAATTATATGCCTTGAAGGACAAATTTAGCTCAATGTTAAGCAATCGTAATTGGACTTATGTAGAAGTCACAACTATCTGAGGTCGGGCAATAAAAATATAGGTGTTAATGCATGTTAGAGATTTGGTACAAGGAACCAAACTCCTAAAACATACCACACACTAAAATAAATGGGGGGGAAGACATATCTCAATCTGGCACATGTTGATTCATCTGACACAAGGTCACTGATGAATCAACTAACATTAGACATGAAGAGATTTCTTTGGTCAATGAGGGATTGGTAAAGAATAGAGATGAAGATGAAAAGGGAAGGGGAAAATAGAATCCCAAATTGATCATGAGAGGAATTTCATACGATCAATACCATTCATTCATTTTGGGAGATGAAATGTACATTTCATCAATCCCCTAAATCCAATGGTATTGATCAAACAAAAGTTAAATCAACCATGACCAAGGCCCAAACAGAAAGTCAAACATCACAAGACCATAAATATGGCTCAACATAATTTTTAAACATTTAATCAATTAAAAACCAAATTAAAAGTGAATTAAAATGCATTTTTAAATTGACAAAACCTTAAATCCCTTCAAAACACCAAATAAATGCCAAGGGATTTATCCTAGGTCAAACAAGGTCAAAGGACCTTAGACAAAAAATTTCATGATTTTTGGAAAGTCATAAGTATTTCAAAATAATTGAAAATATATACAAAAACACTTAATTCATGAAAAATATCAAAATTAATCCAAAAAATAATTTTAATTCAAAATATGAAAGAGGAAAATATTTAAATATTTTTGGTGAAAGTCCCATATTTTTTAAATTAAAAATGAAATTAATATGAATAAAATAAAATAAAGGGATTAAATGAAAAATCAGAAATTAAAAAGAAATTCAAAAGAACAAGGGACATCAGATATCCCTCATTAAATTAAGGTGGCAAATCTGATGGCCAAGCATGCGCTTCACACCATACACCTCAGTCAACGCGTCATAGGGATGATAATTACAAGGAATGGTCAAGATTTAAAAAAATTAAACAAATCAAGTGGCCAAGAGACACACCAATGCATCACCGAAGCCCTAGCTCCGATTGTCTTCTCCGGTGGACCTCACCGGACAGGTCCACCACGAACCACCACTAAAATAAAAAGTGAGTACACTATTTAAAAGAAAAAATGCTTAGGAGCTTGAATATGGCCTCAATTTTGTCCAATTCCAAATATATTGAGAAGTATGAGAAATTGAATTTTTAGGTACACGATCTGAGTTGCTTCGATTTGGCCTCAAAGCAATTCAATTTTGTTGCCTACATTGGTAGGTCTTCAGACAACCAATAATCAATCAAAATAGTTGAGAAATGAGGGAGAATCGAAGAAGATAAGTTTGAGAAAATTCACCTTCGAGTAGAAGTGATTTGGCTTGATCTTGATCTGAATTCACTTGATTCTTCCTCCTCTTCCTTGTAGTGACCAAATGAGATGAAAATGACAATGAATCCTTGGAGTTTGAATCTCAAAACAGAAGGTGAAATTCAAAATCAATTTCAAAGAAACCTTCAAAGAATTATATGGAGTAGGATTCTCAAATATCTTGGCAAGGCTTGGGCAGGGTGTGTCTGTTGATCTTGAGGCAATACAGTTGTATTTATAGGCTATGGAATTCAATTTTGCACCTTTTCAATTTTGGCCAAAAATAGCAACATTGGTGCATGGTTGCATGGGTATTGAATTATGCCCAAATCATGATGCAATCCAACTCCAATTCGTGCATAATGAATACTAAAGTCATCACATGGAAGCATGCAAAAGGAAATAATCATTTGAGTTCAAATGTTGCCAAAATAAGCCCACCAAAGGAACCATGCACAAGTCCCTCAATTCTTGTCGAAATGAGGTGATATTTGACTTTCTGGAAATGTGACATCAAGGGGAGTAAATTTTATGTTGAACACTTTTTCATTTGGAGCTTGGATCATGATGAATTTTGAGGTGGGAGTTGGAGAAATCAAACATAGTTGAAAATTTTCTAAGAATAAAGTTCAATGACCACTTTTTCCACCTTGAGTAACTTTTTCTATGAGTTCCAAATGGAAATGGTTTCTTCACCAAAGTTGTAGCTATTTAATTTATATTGAATTTGGTCACAAATGTGACATCATTTGGATTTGGCATGAGGTATTTATGTATTTTAGAAGTTGAGGAAAATTGCTTGTTTAATGGTGATGGCCCAAAATGACCTATAATGTTTCCTCTTGGAACATGCCCTTGCAAGTTGAATTTTACATTTCTCAAAGAATAAAAGTTGGAGAAAAAAATTTAAATTGATCCTTAAACTTGGATGGCCTTGATATCATAAAAATTGAGAAAGGTATGGTTCTTGGAAGTTGACCTCCTAACTAGGGCACATGCAAAATAACCTATAATGTTTCACACTAAAAAATGATTTCCAAGCAAAACTAGATCTTTATTCAAACATTAAAGTTTTTTGGAATGTCATAAAGAGTAACTTTTCTCTTTGAATCATTTTAATATGACCAAAATTGTAGGAGATAGGGTCTAGGGAACCCTAGTTTTGACTAGTTGACTTTCGTTGGTCAACCTCTTTGAACCAACTTGCAAACTTGAAGTTCTATTGATATTTAGAGCTCATGGAGGATCATATATGCATAGTATGATGTATAATTAAGTATACATTGATATATTTGATATATCTTTGAATAAACTTGCTGAGAAAGTCACACAAGATACCCAGATGAATTAGGGCTTCCAAGGCAAAGAAGCTTCAAACTCTTGAAGAATTCTTGACCAAAATGATGAATGAAGAACACGGGGATCCATATATGATGTTTAGAACCAATGGTGAACCATTTCCTGATTGATCTCTTTCCATGAGGGTCTGAAACCCTAGTTGTGAGCTTGATAGGGCATATGTGCATGCACACACTACCTACAAAAGAAACAAAGCTATACATAGTCATATTTTTGGTGTTTTGGTTAGTAAAAAAAGAAAATAAAGTATGATACAATCAAATGTGCTTGGTGATCTCTCCCAATGCAAACCTTATGAATGAGGGGTAAGGAGGATGCCAAGGTGTGATCCCAAAGCCAATGCAAATGATGAGATAACATGAGGGATCTTAGGGTCAAAATTGGGGTCTTACTCAAGCCAAAAGGGAATTACATTTCACAAAGAAATACAAACTCAAACTTAACTATGGAAGAAAAACTTCAGCACAGTGTAAGACCCTAATTTTGACCCTAAGATCCCTCATGGCATCCTACCATTGCATTTGCATCTTGCCTCAAGGATCATAGCATCTTGGCTCCTTAACCCTAGGGTGGGAACTTTTGTGAGTTTGGTTTGAGATCACCAAGCATGCTTGAATTGTATATTATTGCTTTTCTTATTTTGTTTACTAACCAAAAGCACAAAAATATGTCACTAACATCTTTTGTTTGTAGCTTGAGCAGTCACAAGATTCAAGGCTCCTAGAGGGCCCTATGCTCATTGATGTGGCCAAGAGAAGGTGAGAGCAAGCATGAAAATGGTTCACAAGGCTATAATTCATCAAATATGCCTCCCAAGTATCTCAATTCATCATTTTGATCAAAGCAAACCAAAGGGCTTGAGGCTTGTTTCCCTAGGAAACCCTAATTCATTTATTCATCAACTATGCCTTGCTCATGAAGCAACCTCAACCCATGATCAAATACAATCAAGGGAAGTTCTTTAATTCATCATTTCATGCATATTTGAGCTTATTTGAGTGTCCTAAATCATCAATTCAACAAGATATGAGGTTTGGACTTGAGAAGTTGATCAGTCAATTCATCTAACTATTTTGAAGTACACTGAGACCTAACTTTTAATGTGTTTGTCAAATGGAGATGACCCCAAGAGAAACAATGTTCTTAAGAACCATATGAACAACAATCATGTTCATACAAAATTTATTTGAAGCTTTGAAGGTCATCATCCATTTCAAAACATTATAGGTCATTTTGACTGAAACCCTAATTTTGGGTCAACTTCCCAAGGACATAACTCATTCATTTTTCATGATTTTGAGGTGGGATTAAATGCATTGGAAATTTTCATATGTCTAATTCATTTGTTATGTTGAACAAAATTTCATAATCCTAAAATAAATACATGTGATAATACAAAATATTATAGGTCACTTTAGACCAAAGGCATTGAAATGTGAAAAAGTCCAACTTCAACTGCCCATAACTTCTTCATAAAAAATCCAAATGATGCAAAATTTAAGTCCAAATTTATTTTCTTGGAAAGATATACAACTATGTTGTTGAAGATATTGTCATTTTGGAGCTTGCATCATTGAAGCAAAAGGGCTTGACGTTTGGCCATTTTTGAAATTTTCACATGTACATGTTTTGCACCTTACACTTCATGATCAATTTTCACCAATTTCCAAATTTCAAATGAAGTTTTGGTCAACATAACAATTAATCCTCATGCCAAAATCTTTCCAACCATTACCCATAAGGCTATGTTTCAATTTTGGAAATGCCATTTTCGAAGGGATGAACAATTTGGTACAATTTTGGAAACTCATTGAAATTGCATTGCATGAGCTCAGCACACATAATCTGCACGTCCATTTTGATTCTATCTGATATCAGCTTGCAAAACCAAGTGGAATTGAGCCCTCCATGCACCTATATAGGCCCATGCATGGAGGCCCTTTCCATCCATGCACATGAAATGCTCATGCATTCAGCCATCCTTTGCTATAAATAAGTGCTCCATGCTTCTCATTTTCACAACCTAAGGGCACCTGTTATGCTGCACGAATCATTCCATAACTACACTCAATGGAACTCACTCTTTCTTTCAAAATTTTCAGATCTAAATTTCAATTTCCTTGATTGATTTTTAGATCTATAGTTCCTAAGCCTTGCTCACCTTGATCCATAGAACACACTGCAAGCATATGCATCAAGAGATCGTGCTCTCAAACTCCTCATTTTAGAGGTTTACATCCAAACTTGTTTTCTTCGAATCTCTTTGTATATAGCTTCTTTCTTGTTGTTGTTGGGTTGTCTGAAGTCCTCTCCATAGAGGCAATCATTTTGTACTTTAAATTTTCAAATTACATCAAGTTTCAGTTGAACACCACAAAATTCAAGCTCTGATTTCTTTCTCCATGAAAGTCTAGAGTGAAATTGGTTGGTACAGGGGTGATGTACATCACCCCATCTTTCATTTGATACCTGAATCGTGGCATTTGGTGGAGTTTTAATCTCTGCAACTTTTGGCCGGCGCCGGAAGTTTGGTCGGAGAAGACGGTGGTGTACACCACCGCCTGGTCTCCAGATTGAATCATGGCGACACGATCACTTTTCCAGATTAGATCTGAGCCACTCAATGTTATGACCTATTTAATGGCAAGGTATTATGCATTGACTGATGTGCATGGTAGGCGCGCACATGAGATCCACATGATTTTCCAGCTCAATTAATGAGCTCCATCCAACGCCTCCTGTTTTTCCACATTTTTTATTTCTGATTTCAATTTTCATTTTATTTTTTTAAATTCCATTTCATTTTAAAAAATCATATCTCACTCATTATTGGTCCAAAAAATGTGAGACCAAATGCATTTTTCTTCTCTTAATTTCTAGTTTCTAAAATTTATTTTTAATATTTTTTATTTTATCATCTGATATTTTTTATGATTTTTCTCTTTTCGGGTTATTTTTAATTCATTTAAAATAGTTTTTTATATTCAAAAAATACAAAAATATTTTCCCAACCTCTTTGAATGATGATGGATCTATGAAGAATATTCTCATCAATTTATTAATTAATTTGAGATTTTAATTCAATTAGGTCATTTTTATGCATTTTTAATTGATTAAAAATAGTTTCTGACTTCTAAAAATGCTGAAATTTTTTGTCAAACTTTGTTTGACCTTGTTGAACTTAGGATAATTCACTTGGACTTTTCAAAGTTGATTTAAAGTGAATTTGAAGTTTGACCTTTCTTTATTATTTTAATTCAAGTATTATTTTACTTTTGAAAAATACCAAAAATATTTTATTTGTTTCTTGACTGCTAATCTTCATCTTGCTTCTGTTTACTAATGTTTGACCTTGATTTCATATATCTTTGGTCAATGCTTGTTGATTACCTCATCTCATTTCCATTAATGCACTTTATTATTCATCTTCTTCTTTTTCTTCTTCTTTTTCTTTTTTGATCAATGGGTTAAAGATTGGTGGTTAGCCTTGACGTATGGGAGGTTTAACCTTCCTTGATTCAAATCTTATTCATCTTGATCATGGATCAAGTGAATGGCTTTGCATTAAGGATAGGTTGCTTCCTAATCAAGCAAATAACTTAAATCAATACAAGATCATTTTTCATCTTCTTTTGGCATGGCAAGTTGTAGGAGATTGATTCACTAATCAAGACATCTAACTTGTGTTGTTGCCTACATTATTATTGACCGGCCTCAGATAGTTGTGACTTCTACATAAGTCCAATTACGATTGCTTAACATAGCGCTAAATTGCCTTATGGCACACTAACTCTAACACTAACCATTAACCATTAACATTTAATTTTTGCACTTTACATTTATGCAATTTACTATTCTTGTACATATTATTCATTTGCTTTTTCCCTTTGCTCATTTGAGCACATGTTTATGTTAATGCAATTTGCCTTTTGCTCACTTGAGCACATGATTGTGTATATACTATTGTGCTTGTGTTTTGTTTTGATTGTTGTGGACCAAATGCAAAAATGGACAAAAAGGACTTAGATTCTAGGACATTCCCTATGCAAAATGGAGTAAAAATGCTTAAATGTTGAAGATGGATCAGAAGGCCCAAATCTCTAAACTCACTCTTGTCCATTCTTGATTTGTTTCATGGAACTTTTTGATGTGTGTGCTTTTTGTGCTAGGGATTCCTATTTGAGCCAAATGGAAGAACCATTGTCATCTAAAGTAAGAGATACAAGAGCCATTGGAAGATTCCTAAGAGTTTTGCTTGATTGATTGATTGCTTGAGTATACACTTATTTGCTTTCTTTTTCCAAAGGATGGGAGCTACTTGGATCATCAATATGATCTCAAGAGAGGAACTCCATTTGTGGTCTTATTTCTTCTCCTTCATCTCTTGTATGTTTAGGACTTAGCCGTTCTTCTTCTTCCCTCCATTCTAACCCAAGCCAAAACTTTTGTGCAAACATTAACACTTGTTTTCAAACATTAGAAACCTAAGCACTATGCTTTTGATTTTCAAACTTTCTTTTCATAACACTTATTTTGAATTGAATCTTTAAGTCAACTTTGACCATATTTTGTAAATACTTTTCATTTGTAAATATAACTCATTCAAATGCGTTTGTGGTTCCAATGGCCACTTTCTTATCAAAACTTTTCATAACATTTAGCTATTAGGTTTGAGTTATCCTTGAGATAGATATAATACTCACCTATATCCTTAGTGATGGACAATGAGTCTTCCATGCTTATTATAGGGTTAACCCCTCACTAGCATGTTGAAGCTATCCTCACATGGTAGATTTGTGGTTTTAGGTTGAGCTTTCTCCCTTGGATAACAAAAGACCTTAAGGCTTTTGGACCAATCAATTCACCAATTTGTTTTGAGATTTTTACCCCGAACTACGAGATTTTGATCCTAATCTTTTTCAAGATGGTACGTAGGCAGTGGGTTTATCCATTCAAACACAAAAAAAAATTGTAAATAATTTGTACATTCTTCTCTCATCTCCCCAATCATGTTTGCACAAACAAATTTTCACAAAATACCAACCTTACAACAAGTGTGAAAAGGGCTCCCTAGGAGTACCTAGGATGTTTTGGGTGCTTAAAACCTTCCCATTGCATAACCAACCCCCTTACCCAGATCTCTGACATTTTTATTAGTTTTTGATTCGATAAAACTTCTCGGTTTTTGTTCGCTTTCTAACCTTTCCTTTGGATAAATAGAAGTGCGGTGGCGATTCGACTTGTATGGTTTACTTTTGATTTAGTCAATAAATCTAAAGGTAATGAATACCCCACTACAGAAAAGTGGCGACTCTGCTGGGGAGATTTTCCTAGTGGGTTTTGCCTACTTTTCATATTGTTATATTGTATTGTATATATTATTTTTGTGACATATTTTTGTGCAATTTGGGATTACTGTATTGTATGTAATGATTGAATTGCTTGATACATTAATTCCTTGTATGCTTGGTGATCTTTGTGAGATGAGTTCTATACCCGAACTTGAGTGCACTTAGGATAGGAGAATGGCATAGTCTTGTTGACTTGTGTGGAGTTATTCCTTAGTAAGTTGACTTGCAAGCCCATTCACTTGGTGGAGGTCATGTTGGGATCAATAATGTCACACGAGTAGTCATGGTTAGGCATTACTCTTTCCAATATAGACCTTAGAAGCCAAGGACCTTAGTTTACCAAGCCTATCTTGGCCTATTTTTTAGGACGTAGTGCAAAGGTCGTTCAAGTGTAAGATTTGATACGATTGTTACGCGATACTACACTCATAAGAGTCTCTCTTGAGAATATTTTTGGAACACGAGTAGTCGTTTGTCCGATAATATCCGAAAGATGGGATGATGACTATGGGAACCTCTTGTAGAACACATTTGGCAGGTTTAAACCCTAGTACACTCCTTTTGGGTGGTTCTTAACCGAGACTCCATGCTCGTGACTTGCAACAAACCCTTGATTCATGGTTGATTCGTTCTTGTATATCCTTAATATTAATGGAACTTGGGTGTTGATAAGGTGTAAACCATAATCCACCAAAATGGATTATTGATATTAAGGATGACTTGATCCATCCCATGACATTTGTGTGGTGTGCTTTGCTTGATCCTTGAGTGTGATTGTTGCATCCATGCATTCATGCACCCATTTGCATCCATATCATCAATAATGAGAAAATTGTCAAGGAACTTAAGAGGTCTATTTGCAAAAAATTTAGACATGGATAGACAAAGAAGGAATACGAAGAAGTACAGTTTCAGACAACCCGACTTGAAAGAGCTAAGGAATTTGACATCCTATGTATTAGATCCCTTGAATTTCAAGGCTCGTCATGGGAAGCTTCTATCTATTCTGGTTACTCAGGTGGACGAAGGTTTGATGAGTGTATTGGTGCAGTTCTATGATCCCTTGTGTCATTGCTTCACATTTCCGGATTTCTAGCTTTTGCCTACGCTTGAGGAGTATGCCTATCTTTTGGGTATTCCTATCCTATATCAGTTGTCGTTCAGTGGCTTAGAGAGGGTTCCTACTTATCAAGAGATAGCTGATATGTTGCACATAGATGAATCTCTGGTTGATGCTCATATGACCACCAAAGGTGGAATTCAAGGTCTCCCTTCTGAGTTCCTCATCGCTCAAGCTACTTTGTATGGGAAGGCCATCAGTGAGGACGCCTTTGAGGCTATATTCGTACTTCTCATCTATGGGCTAGTGTTATTCCCCAACATGGACAAGTTTGTAGATGTGAACGCTATTAGGATTTTTGCTACTCTTAATCCCGTTCCGACTCTGTTGGGCGACACTTATTTTTCTCTGCATATGAGGAATGCAAAGGGTGGTGGTACCATTGTGTGCTGTTTGCCTCTGTTGTACAAGTGGTTTATTTCGCACTTGCCGCAGACGGTCGTCTTCAAGGAGAACAAAGGATGTCTATGGTGGTCCACGAGACTTATGTCTCTCACTAGTGATGACATCTTTTGGTACAACCGTGTATATGATGGTGTGCAGATTATCGACTCTTGTGGTGAATTCTCCAATGTGCCTCTTCTCGGCACATGTGGTGGGATTAACTACAACCCTATTTTGGCACGTCGTCAGCTTGGGTTCCCCCTAATGGATAAACCTAATAACATTATGTTAGAGGGTGTATTCTTTCAGGAGGGTAAAGATCCCTAAGGCTTGAAGGGCAAGATGGTTCGTGCTTGGCGCACGATCCATAGGAAGGGAAGGAAAGAGCTTGGTCCGAAGAACTGTATTGCTTTGGAACCCTATACCTCGTGGGTTAGGAGGAGAGCTTCTGAATACCTTATGCCTTATGAGTATCCGAGGCCTACACCTTTGGTTGTGGCTGGGCCTTCAACCCTCCCTAACCAAGGAGTAGAGGAGTTAAGAGACGAAGATCGTTCACGTGCTTGGATCCGTGAACGAGAGGAACTACTTCAGCAACTTAGAGATAAGGATGCATTGATAGAGTTTCTTGAGCATCAGGTTATCGACGAGCCTGATGACGTGGTGACTTCTCTTCTTCCTCAGTCTTCCAAGTTTTGGAAGAGGAAGTACGATCGACTCGCCAAAGAGAAGGCAGACATGGAGGTGGCCTATGAGAGGGAGGTGAAGAGGCTTCGTGCAGCTTATCTTCTAGTCTCCAGAGCTTTAGATGATTGCTTCTAGGGTTCCATAGGATGTTCATTTTCCTTCTCTCTTGTATTGTATTTCGTTACCAAGATTGTGCTTCTTTGTTTGGTGTAAGAATATTTTCCAGATATTATTGATGTGATATTTCCATATATGTCTAAATGATTAATATTCTCAAATATTTGCAAATAGGACTCTTAAGTTCCTCTGATAAATAAAATAAATCATATGCACAAGCATTGCATGCATCATGTGCATAAGCAGGTTTTGCTCAAGGCTTCTTGTTCATTAGTCTAACTCTGTGTTCTTTATTTATTTTGAAGACAAGCTGACTCACCCGTACTACACTCAAGCCAACACTTCAAGACTGATGGATCACTTAGAGCAAGAGAACCGTAAACTCAAGGAGGAAGTGGCCAGATTGACTGCCCTGTTGGAGTCTTTCATGGCCGCCCAAAGCCAGTCGTCTCCGATGCCTTCAACTCCTCCCCAGAGGACAGTCATCTCTGAGATTGCCTCTTCAACAGTGCCTACGGCCAGCTCCCATTTTGCACCAACTGCTATGCCAGCCGGGTTTCCCTGGGGGATGCCCACCAACTTTGTTCCTGAGGGTCTTGCCCCCACATTTGCTTCTCTGCCGGCATCTAGCCCGGTTCTCGCCGTTCCACCTCCTGTCGTGCATACTATGCCAAGAGTAGATGACACCATCTACCACTCTGAGCCGTCTGAGGGCACAGATGTCTATGAAAAGATGGATGCTATGAACGATCAGTTTCTTGAGCTCCGCAAGGAACTAAAAACTCTCAGAGGAAAGGACCTCTTTGGTAAGTCTGCTGCTGAACTCTGCCTAGTCCCAAATGTTAAAATCCCTATAAAGTTCAAAGTACATGGCTTTGAAAAGTACAAGGAAAATACTTGCCCTCTCAGCCATCTGGTTATGTATGCGAGGAAGATGTCGAATCAGACCGACAACGATCAGCTCCTCATTCATTATTTCCAGGACAGCTTGTCTGGTGCTGCCCTGAGATGGCATATGGGCTTGGACAGCACAAACATCCGATCCTTTAATGACCTTGGCGAAGCTTTCGTCAAGCAATACAAGTATAATGTGGATATGGCTCCCGATAGGGATCAATCGAGGGCCATGTCCCAGAAGGACAAGGAAACTTTCAAAGAGTACGCCCAGAGGTGGCGAGAACTAGCAGCACAAATTGTGCCTCCGCTAGAAGAGAAAGAAATGACCAAGATCTTCCTGAAGACCTTGAGCTCATTTTATTATGAGCGGATGATTGCCAATGCTCCTTCTGATTTCACCGAGATGGTGAACATGGGGATGCGTTTGGAGGAAGGAGTCAGGGAAGTTCGCCTGACTAGAGAAGAAGGCTCTTCTGCCAAACGATATGGGGTGTTTGGAAAGAAGAAAGATGGCGAGGCACATGATGTGATCTCCCATGTTAAACTAAGAAGACCCTCAGTGAGGAGGAAGACCATGCGTCCCGCCGGTAATCAGCATTAGGTGGCTTACTTAGCACCTGTTTTCAGGGAAAATCAGCACTACCAGCGTAATAACCAGCAACAACAACATCAACAATATCAACAACAACAACACTGCCCTCAACAGCAGGCCTATCAGCCTCGAAACAACAATCAGACTAGTACCAGCTATGAGAGGAAGAGGGTCACTTTTGATCCTATTCCCATGACCTACGCAGAGTTATATCCCTCTTTGATAGAGAGGAAGCTGATTACTCCACGCGACCCACCGGCTAAACCTACCAACCCTCAGTGGTAGTATAAGCCAGAGCTACATTGTGTTTATCATTCCGGTGCCCCCGGACATGACGTGGAAAATTGTTACCACTGAAGACCAAGGTTCAAGACCTTGTGAGAAGTGGTATCTTGTGTTTCGAGGACGTAGGTCCCAACGTTAAGAAGAACCCATTGCCCGAGCATGGGAAATCTGTTGTCAACATGGTCCAGGGCTGCCCTGGTAAATATAAAGTCAAATATGTCAGCCATATTCGACAATCTTTGGTCGAGATGCACAGATTGTTGTGTGAATACAGTCATTACGAGCACGACCATGATTGATGCCGAGTTTGCACTGTCAATCAGAGAGGATGTCGCCAAGTCCGTAAAGACATCCAAGAAATGCTGGATGAAGGTGTAATTGAAATACTTCAGAATCACAACATTGATGATGATGAAGTCAATGTGATATCACCAGTATTTCGGATCCCAGAGCCTGTTGTTATCCGGTATGATGGTAGAAAATAGAAGGTTTCTCCCTCTTTGATAATTAAACTAGTTGGCCCTGTGCCATATTCTTCTATTAAGGATGTCCCCTATCATTAAAATGTTGTGGCATTGTAAGATGGGAAGGAGATGCCCCTGCCCTCTACTTCTGTTGTTAATATCACTGATGTCAGCGGCCTGACCCGTAGCGGTCGTGTTTTCTCGGCTCCGCCGAAACCCCAGGCTGACATCAGGAGGACTGATATTGCTGATTGTGTTGTGCGCCCGGTTGGGAATGTTATTATTACTCCGAATCCGACACTTGTTTCTAGTAAACCTGCCACCGTTGTAAGAACTTCTGTCTCTGCTGGCCAGAGTGTCACAATGAAAGGAGACTTTTATGAGATGCTAAGGCTCATCAAGAGGAGTGAATAAAACGTAGTAGATCAGCTTCTACAAACGTCGTCAAAGATCTCTGTGCTATCTTTGCTTATGAACTCGGAACCACACCGTGAAGCTCTACAGAAGGTGTTGGATGTGGCGTATGTAGATCATGACGTCACAATAGAACAATTCGATAGTATTGTTGCAAACATCACCGCTTGCAACAATCTGAGTTTTTGTGATGCTGATCTCCCTGAGGAGGGAAGAGACCACAATTTGGCACTTCACATATCTATGAGCTGCAAGGATGATGCCATGTCTAATATGCTGGTAGACACTGGATCATCACTGAATGTGTTGCCAAAATCCACTCTAGCTAGATTGTCATACCAGGGGCCTCCCATGAGGCAGAGTGGAGTAGTAGTAAAAGCTTTTGATGGATCCCGCAAAACGGTGATTGGTGAGGTCGAACTCCCAATCAAGATTGGACCAAGTGAATTCCAGATCATTTTTCAGGTCATGGATATCCACCCATCATATAGTTGTCTGTAGGGCATACCATGGATTCACGAGGCAGGCGCCGTGACATCCACCCTACACCAGAAATTGAAATTTGTCAAGAACAAAAAGCTGGTGGTAGTAGAGGGAGAGAAAGCTCTCCTTGTTAGCCACTTGTCTTCCTTTTCTTACATAGATGCTAAGGATGAAGTTGGAACGCCATTCCAAGCTTTATCTATTGTTGAGCCTACTAAGAAAGGAACTTATTCATTTGCGTCCTACAATGATGCTAAGTTGGCCATTGAGCATGGCACAACTACTGGTTTGGGACAAATGATCAAGATGGAAGACAAAAAATCCCGGGCTGGGATAGGGTATTCTTCTGGGGTTTTCAACAAGCATGGGCTGTTTCAGAGTGGTGGTTTCATCCACGCCGTCCAAGACGAGGAAGCTGCTGCTATTGTGGAAGAGGATGCAGAGGAGGATTCTGGCAACTTTGTCATCCCTGGAGGGGTCTGCAATAACTGGATCGCTGTTGATGTTCCAACAGTTGTCCATAAGTCAACGTAATGTTCATTTTGTTTAAAAACCCTTCTCCCATGCCAAAAGGAGGAGTGATGACATTGTTGGCTCATAAATACAATGATATTTTCATTCAATAAATTCATGTTAAATGTTTGTTCTTCCAATTATTTTCACTTTTCGCTTTTTGCATGAAATTGGTGATTACATAAAACCTTAAAAATAGAATAAAATCAATCTTTTCATCTACATAATGATTTGCCTTGTTTGAATTCTAAAATATCTTTATATCCAAAATCATTATGTAGGTTGATCAAACCCGTTGAACATAATGATCCAACACCATCTCCCAATTTCGAGTCCCCTATATTTGAGGCTGAAGAAGATGATGTTGAAGATATTTCTGACGAGATCACCCGTCTACTTGAGCATGAAGAGAAGATCATTCAGCCATATCTTGAGAATCTGGAAACAGTCAACTTGGGGTGTGAAGATTGTGTGCGAGAAGTGAAGATTGGGGCACTCCTTGAAGAATCTATTAAGAAGGGGTTGATTGAGTTGCTACGAGAATATGTCGACGTCTTTGCCTGGTCATATGAAGACATGCCTGGTCTGGATACCGATATCGTGCAACATTTCCTGCCTTTGAAGCCTGAGTGTGTGCCTGTGAAGCAGAAGCTTAGAAGAACTCATCCTGACATGGAAGTGAAGATTAAAGAAGAAGTTCGGAAGCAAATTGATGCGGGGTTTCTGGTGACTTCTACATATCCTCAGTGGGTGGCCAATATTGTGCCCGTGCCTAAGAAAGATGGAAAAGTCTGAATGTGTGTGGACTATAGAGACTTGAATAAGGCTAGTCCAAAAGATGATTTCCCTCTACCACATATTGATATATTGGTAGATAATACAACTAAATTCAATGTCTTCTCGTTTATGGACGGATTTTCTGGATATAACCAGATTAAAATGGCACCCGAGGATATGGAGAAGACAACACTCATCACACCTTGGGGAACATTCTGTTATCGAGTGATGCCCTTCGGTTTGAAGAACGCTGGAGCCACATATCAACGAGTTATGACTACCTTGTTTCACGATATGATGCACAAGGAGATCAAGGTATACGTGGATGATATGATTGCAAAGTCGAGAACGGAAGTTGAACATGTAGAACACTTGTTGAAGCTCTTTCAGCGTTTGAGGAAGTACAAACTTCGTCTGAATCCTAACAAGTGTACATTTGGAGTCCGTTCCGGCAAGTTATAGGGCTTTATTGTTAGTGAAAGAGGTATTGAGGTTGATCCTGCAAAGGTCAAAGCAATACAAGAGATGCATGCGCCCAAAACTGAGAAGCAAGTCCAAGGTTTTCTTGGCCGCTTGAATTATATTTCCCGATTTATATCCCACATGACTGCCACATGTGCGTCGATATTCAAACTCCTCCGGAAAGATCAGCGTCATGATTGGAATCGAGGATTTCCAAAAAGCCTTTGATAGTATCAAAGAGTATCTGTCCGAGCCTCCAATTCTGTCTCCGCCTGTGGAAGGGAGACTATTGATTATGTATCTGACAGTTCTTGAAGACTCAATGGGTTGTGCCCTTGGTCAGCAAGACGAATCAGGAAATAAAGAATATATTATCTACTACCTGAGTAAGAGGTTCACTGATTGTGAGTCTCGATACTCAATGCTTAAGAAAACATGTTGTGCTTTGGCTTGGGCTGCTAAGCGCTTACGCCAGTATATGTTGAATCATACGACTTGGTTGATATCCAAAATGGATCCAATCAAGTATATATTTGAGAAGCCTACTTTAACTGAGAGGATTGCCCGTTGGCAGATGCTGTTGTCTGAGTATGATATTGAGTATCGAGCTCAGAAAGCCACTAAAGGTAGTATCTTGGCTGACCACTTGGCACATCAACCAATTGAGGATTATCAGTATGTTCAGTACGACTTCCCAGATGAGGAGATTCTGTATTTGAAGATGAAAGATTGCGATGAGCCTACGCTTGATGAAGGGCCAAAGCCTGGTTCCCGATGGAGCATGGTGTTTGATGGCGCTGTAAATCAATATGGAAACGGTATTGGGGCAGTGATTATTACTCCTCAGGGCACACATTATCCTTTTACAGCAAGGCTAACTTTCAAATGCACGAATAATATGGCTGAATATGAGGCTTGTATCATGGGATTGGAAGAATGTATTGATCTTAGGATCAAGCATCTTGATGTATATGGTGATTCAGCCCTTGTTGTTAATCAGATCAAGGGTGAATGGGAGACGAATCAGCCTGGCCTCATCCCATATAGAGATTATGCGAGGAGGATTTCAACTTTCTTCACTGAAGTCGACTTCCATCATATTCCTCAAGATGAGAATCGGATGGCATATGCACTTGCTACACTTGCATAAATGATCATGGTGAGACTCTGGAATGAGGTTCCCAATATCACTGTGATGCGCTTGGATAGACCAGCTCATGTATTTGCAGTTGAAGAAGTGAAAGATGATAAGCCATGGTATTGTGATATCAAGTGTTTTCTTCAGAGTCAGATTTACCCGCTTGGGGCATCTGTGAAAGATAGAAAGACTTTGAGGAGATTATCAGGCAGTTTCTACCTCAATGGCGATGTGCTTTACAAAAGGAATTTTGACATGGTTCTGCTCAGATGCGTGGATAGACACGAAGCAGAACTGTTGATGACTGAAGTCCATGAGGGTTCATTTGGTACTCATTCCAATGGACATGCCATGGCTAGGAAGATATTGAGAGCAGGCTACTATTGGCTAACAATGGAGTCTGACTGCTGCAAATAGGTGATGAAGTGCCATAAGTGTCAGATTTATGCAGATAAGATTCACATTCCCCCGACACTTCTTAATGTGATTTCATCACCATGGCCTTTCTCCATGTGGGGAATTGACATGATTGGCATGATAGAGCCGAAAGCGTCCAACGATCACAGATTTATCCTCGTAGCAATTGATTACTTAACCATGTGGGTTGAAGCGGCATCATATGCAAACGTGACCAGGCAGGTGGTTGTGAAGTTTATCAAGAATCAACTCTTATGCCATTATGGTGTGCCATACAACATCATTACTGATAATGGATCTAACTTGAACAACAAGATGATGAAAGAACTGTGTAGTGAGTTCAAGATTGCGCATCATAATTCTTCTCCTTATAGACCCAAGATGAATGGGGTTGTTGAAGCTGCTAATAAGAATATCAAGAAGATTGTCCAGAAGATGGTTGTTACATACAAAGATTGGCATGAGATGCTGCCATTTGCTTTGCATGGATACCCCTTTCTCCCTTGTATATGGCATGGAGGTTATGCTCCCAGTAGAGGTGGAGATCCCATCAATGAGAGTCTTGATGGAAGCCAAGTTGACTGATGCTGAATGGGTTCAGAGTCGTTATGACCAACTGAATTTGATAGAAGAGAAGAGATTGACCGCCATGTGCCATGGTCAGTTATATCAGCAGAGGATGAAGAAGGCCTTTGATAAGAAGGTCAGGCTTCGCGTATTCCGAGAAGGTGACCTCGTGCTCAAGAAAGTTTTGTCTTTCGCGCCCGATTCCAGGGGCAAGTGGACTCCAAACTATGAAGGTCCATATGTTGTTAAGAGAGCCTTTTCAGGCGGTGCTTTGATACTTACAACTATGGATGGGGAGGATTTCACTCGTCTTGTGAATTCAGATGCAGTCAAGAAATACTTTGCCTAAAATAAAAACAGAATAGCTCGCTAAGTTGAAAACCCGAAAGGGCGGCTTAGGCAAAAATGAGCGTCTCGAAGGATTGAAAACCCGAAAGGGAGATCCAGGCAAAAGTTAGAGACATAAAAATGGATATGTATCCCGCTAGATTGAGTACCTCACCCTGGGGCAATCTAGGCAAAAATTAGGGATTTGGCAAGTAACTGCATCCTGACAAGACTTTGTTCTACAACTATCATATGTCAAAGATTCTCGCTCAGTCATCGTCAACTGAAGCTTCAAATACATCGGATTCAGAGTTGGAGGAGAAATGGTCATTATGTTCAATGTTACCCCTTTCCAATATATATCACCAATTTCAAATTTGTAAAGATCCATGGAGTCTTGCCATTTGCAGACTACCATTCCATCAAATAAATTTGAGCCTTTATCCAATTCTTTGCACTCTTATTTGTTTCTATTCAACAAATATTTTGCATGTTTTAATTGATAAGTATCATTGTTTTAAATAAACAATTTTTTTATAAATTATTTTAAACAAAGTGAACATTCACAATGACAAAATGGATACTTGGGACGTCTTCAGTGCTCTCCCAAGGATGGTATGATCTCCAAAAGTGTAAGACAGTTGTTCATATTCCTAGCGTACTTGTATCCTCTTCATTACCTTTCAGGTTGCCTCCTCCGCGAGTGCAGAAGAAAATTAAGCCCCACCAAATCCCCAGAGAGTTTGGGAGTCTGGTCGTAAACTCCTAGGTCCCCAAGTGAGGTTGGATTTAGCATTTGTGTCATCAATTATATGGTTGTCATCCCTTGCATGGATTGACCTAAAATCCCTTATAGATTGATAAATTGAATATGCTTAATCTTTTCGAAGGAGTTGGTTTTCCCTCACTTCAAGTTAGAAATCTCTCCGCTAGAGTGAGCAGGAAATCCCCAGCATAAGCGGAATTATCATCAAGTTTGGTTTGTAGCTTTTCCTCTGCGGACTTGTCTACTTTGATCTCCAGCAGATTTGCTCCTCGACCATCCTCAGCAGGGTTGACACCACTTTTACTCCCCAGTATGGTCACTAGTAGGGTATCCCCAGTAGATTTCCTACAGGTAATCCCCAGTTCGGTCGTCAATAGTGTTTCCCCGGTGGAGTTGTCTGATCAAAGTCCGTTGTTGATTCCTCCCGAGCAGGGCAGGTGATGAAAAGGTTTTATCTTTCTTTCCCCAGTGGAGTAGTGTTCTCTTCTCCTCGGCAGATATAATTTATCCAGCAAGTGCAAGGAAATGTGTTGATTGGTGGTTCTTCCCCACAGAGTTTCATCCTTCCCCTGGATAATTTCCCCGGTAGATTGGCTTTCTACAATGGATCGTGTCCATGTTCGGTTCCCCAGCCAAGACTTTGCCTAACTTCAGAGTGGCGTGGGAACTTCTGAGTAAGATGTGTTGGTCCCTTCCCAGTGGAATGACTAATTCCCCTTTCCTTGCAGAGATCTTTGTTGCCTAGTATCTGTCACCCCCCATCAAATTGGATGTTCTCCAGAGGGCCTAGCTTTCTCTTTTGAGATGTAGTACCGAATACTTGTTCATTGATTCCTGGACCTGGTTGTGTCTGATCTCTCCATATAGAGTCAGCCCCATAGGCAGAAAGTACCTATCCTTTCTTCCGCATTCCCCACTGAGTTATGTCCTCGTGGATGATTATTATTTCAGTTTCCTCCCAAAACACGTATTGGGATGGAGTTTTTCCCCTGAGTTATATCCTCATTGGGTTGAGTCTTATTTCATTGTGTCTCTTTAGTTTGTTCCTAGACTGTCTGCTCTTGTTATTTCCCTTGCACTTACCCGCAGTTTAGATGAATGGTTGCTCAGTAACCAGTAATTGGCCATCTTTTCCCCGGCGGAGTTCTGTAGCCTTCTACCTAGTAACCGGTAGTTGTAAGTCCTTTTGCCTGTGGTTTTCTACCCTCGTACCGGTAGTCGTAAACCCAATTTTATCCCCTTGCAGAGTTAACCTTATTTTGCTCATCCTAACCGATGGCGGTTACTCTTCTGTGGTTTTCTACCCCAATATCCGGTATATGTAATCCCCTATTTGTCGGTTATCTTTATCCAATATTCGATATCGATATTCCTTCACTCTTGAGTATATCTCCTAGTAACCGGTGATATATCTCCCGGATGATTGCTCTAATAAAGCAATTTATCCCCAACAAGTCATCTTTCACTTACCCTTGTTTTGGTAATGATTGTTTCTCCCTTCGATTGGTCATCACTTTATACCTAGTATTCGGTATCCCGACGTCCTTTCCTTTTGGTCGATTTATCCTTTATTAACCCAGTAACTGGTTGTGGATAATCTTCCATGCGAGTATATTATCTATGTTCTGACGGTAATAGATAATATATCTCATGCGCTCTTCAGTCCAAGTCTTTTTCTTCCCCAGTCGAGTAAGATTCGCATTTCCTTATGGAACCAAATGTCCATCCTGTAATCGAGTTTTCTTTTTAGCCCTCTTTTTGGATGATGAGTGTCTTAGAAATATTCCCCAATTCACGCCTTGGTTGGTCACCTATTATATGCCCAGTAACCGGTATCCCTGGTGTTCCTTCCTTCTGCTCCCCATTATGACTTTTCTTTTTTTTGTCCCCTGTGGAGTCAGATTTCCTGAGTTGAGATATACCTTTTTTAGGTTTTCCTCAGATGATTTGGTTGATGGATATCTCTCACCCTTATACCGGTCTTAGATATTTCTTTCTCCCCGAGCGTGTTGTTCTCTCACCCTTATACCGGTGTTTTAATCACATGTCTCTTTGAGCTTATTACCCAGTAACCGGTAATACCTCATTCTGTTTGTTTCCTCAGATAAGTCCTTTTGGACATTCCCCAGCGAAGACCCTTAGTGGATTTTCCCCATCTGAGTCCGGATTTTCATCCGAAGTATCCTTTATGGATAGTTTTTGTTGTATTGGCATATTCCCCAATACATGCATCTTGGTGTCAGCTCGAGTCTTTCCATTTATTTATTTTCATGGAATTCCCCTCGTGTCTCTCAGCAAGTTTTAAGTCGTGACCTGCTCACGCATTTTATTCCCTTTATTCCCCATTAGAGTCCCCAGAGTCTCTGTCCCATTTATGAGTGTATTACTCATATGGATTTTCAGTTTCTCTTGATTTCTTTTCTTCTTTGTGGACACATATCTCCAGAGAGTATTACCTTTTTCATAATACATTTGCATCATGAGGTCTCTTAGGGACCAAAATTCGTCTCTTTGTTATTATTTATGCCCATTCTACCTCGTTGAGACAAAGATTTTAAACTTCACTCCTCCGGCTAGAATGACCTTAAATAGGGGAATCAATAAGACCCTAATTTTGACCCTAAGATCCCTCATGGCATCCTACCATTGCATTTGCATCTTGCCTCAAGGATCATAGCATCTTGGCTCCTTAACCCTAGGGTGGGAACTTTTGTGAGTTTGGTTTGAGATCACCAAGCATGCTTGAATTGTATATTATTGCTTTTCTTATTTTGTTTACTAACCAAAAGCACAAAAATATGTCACTAACATCTTTTGTTTGTAGCTTGAGCAGTCACAAGATTCAAGGCTCCAAGAGGGCCCTATGCTCATTGATGTGGCCAAGAGAAGGTGAGAGAAAGCATGAAAATGGTTCACAAGGCTCTAATTAATCAAATATGCCTCCCAAGTATCTCAATTCATCATTTTGATCAAAGCAAACCAAAGGACTTGAGGCTTGTTTCCCAAGGAAACCCTAATTCATCTATTCATCAACTATGCCTTGCTCATGAAGCAACCTTAACCCATGATCAAATAAAATCAAGGGAAGTTCTTTAATTCATCATTTCATGCATATTTGAGCTTATTTGAGTGTCCTCAATCATCAATTCATCAAGATATGAGGTTTGGACATGAGAAGTTGATCAGTCAATTCATTTGACAATTTTGAAGTACACTGAGACCTAACTTTTGATGTGTTTGTCATTTGGAGATGACCCCAAGAAAAAACCTGTTCTTAAGAACCATATGAACAACTTTCATGTTCATCAAAAATTGATTTGAAGCTTGGAAGGTCATCATCCATTTCAAAACATTATAGGTCATTTTGACTGAAACCCTAATTTTGAGGTGGGATCAAATGCATTGGAAAGTTTAAGATGTCTACTTCATTTGTTATGTTGAACAAAATTTCATAATCCTAAAAGAAATACATGTGATAATGCAAAACATTATAGGTCACTTTGGACCAAAGGCATTGAAATGTGAAAAAGTCCAACTTCAAGTGCCCATAACTTCTTTATCAAAAATACAAATGATGCAAAATTTAAGTCCAAATTGATTGTCTTGAAAAGATATACAACTCTGATGTTGAAGGTTTTGTCATTTGGAGTTTGCATCATTGAAACAGAAGGGCTTGAAGTTTGGCCATTTTTGAAATTTTCACATGTACATGTTTTGCACCTTACACTTCATGATCATTTTTCACCAATTTCCAAATTTCAAATGAAGTTTTGGTCAACATAACAATTAATCCTCATGCCAAAAGCTTTCCAACCATTACCCATAAGGCTATGTTTCAGTTTTGGAAATGCCATTTTCGAAGGGATGAACAATTTGGTACAATTTTGGAAACTCATTGAAATTACATTGCATGAGCTCAGCACACATAATCTGCACGTCCATTTTGATTCCATCTGATATCAGCTTGCAAAACCAAGTGGAATTGGGCCCTCCATGCGCCTGTACAGGCCCATGCATAGAGGCCCTTTCCATCCATGCACATGAAATGCTCATGCATTCAGCCATCCTTTGCTATAAATAAGTGCTTCATGCTTCTCATTTTCACAACCTAAGGGCACCTGTTATGCTGCACAAATCATTCCATAACCACACTCAAAGGAACTCACTCTTTCTTTCAAAATTTTCAGATCTAAATTTCAATTTCCTTGATTGATTTTTAGATCTACAGTTCCTAAGCCTTGCTCACCTTGATCCATAGAACACACTACAAGCATAAGCATCAAGAGATCGTGCTCTCAAACTCTTCATTTCAGAGGTTTACATCCAAACTTGTTTTCTTCGAATCTCTTTGTATATAGCTTCTTTCTTGTTGTTGTTGGGTTGTCTGAAGTCATCTCCATAGAGGCAATCATTTTGTGCTTTGAATTTTCAAATTACATCAAGTTTCAGTTGAACACCATAAAATTCAAGCTCTGATTTCTTTCTCCATGAAAGTCTAGAGTTAAATTGGTTGGTACAGAGGTGATGTACATCACCCTAGCTTTCATTTGATACCTGAATCGTGGCATTTGGTGGAGTTTTAATCTCCGCAACTTTTGGCCGGCGCCGGAAGTTTGGCCGGAGAAGACGGTGGTGTACACCACCGTCTGGTCTCCAGATTGAATCATGGCGACACGATCACTTTTCCAGATTAAATCTGAGCCACTCAATGTTATGACCTATTTAATGGCAAGGTATTGTGCATTGACTGAAGTGCATGGTAGGCGCGCACATGAAATCCACATGATTTGCCAGCTCATTTAATGAGCTCCATCCAACGCCTCCTGTTTTTCCACATTTTTTATTTCTGATTTCAATTTTCATTTTATTTTTTTAAATTCCATTTCATTTCAAAAAATCATATCTCACTCATTATTGGTCCAAAAAATGTGAGACCAATTGCATTTTTCTTCTCTTAATTTCTAGTTTCTAAAAATGATTTTTAATATTTTTTATTTTATCATCTGATATTTTTTATGAATTTTCCCTTTTCTGTTTATTTTTAATTCATTTAAAATAGTTTTTGATATTCAAAAAATACAAAAATATTTTCCCAACCTCTTTGAATGATGATGGATCTATGAAAAATATTCTCATCAATTTATTAATTGATTTGAGATTTATTTGAAATTTTAATTCAATTAGGTCATTTTTATGCATTTTTAATTGATTAAAAATAGTTTCTGACTTCTAAAAATGCTGAAATTTTTTGTCAAACTTTGTTTGACCTTGTTGAACTTAGGATAATTCACTTGGACTTTTCTAAGTTGATTTGAAGTGAATTTGAAGTTTGACCTTTCTTTATTATTTTAATTCAAGTAATATTTTACTTTTGAAAAATACCAAAAATATTTTATTTGTTTCTTGACTGCTAATCTTCATCTTGCTTCTGTTTACTAATGTTTGACCTTGATTTCATATATCTTTGGTCAATGCTTGTTGATTACGTCATCTCATTTCCATTAATTCACTTTATTATTCTTCTTCTTCTTCTTCTTCTTCTTTTTCTTTTTTGATCAATGAGTTGAAGATTGGTGGTTAGCCTTGATGTATGGGAGGTTTAACCTTCCTTGATTCAAATATAATTCATCTTGATCATGGATCAAGTGAATGGCTTTGCATTAAGGATAGGTTGCTTCCTAATCAAGCAAATAACCTAAATTAATAGAAGATCATTTTTCATCTTCTTTTGGCATGGCAAGTTGTAGGAGCTTGATTCACTAATCAAGATCTCTAACTTGTGTTGTTGCCTACATTATTATTGACCGGCCTCAGATAGTTGTGACTTCTACATAAGTCCAATTACGATTGCTTAACATAGCGCTAAATTGCCTTATGGCACACTAACTCTAACACTAACCATTAACCATTAACATTTAATTTTTGCACTTTACATTTATGCAATTTACTATTCTTGTACATATTATTCATTTGCTTTTTCCCTTTGCTCATTTGAGCACATGTTTATGTTAATGCAATTTGTCTTTTGCTCACTTGAACACATAATTGTGTATATACTATTGTGCTTGTGTTTTGTTTTGATTGTTGTGGACCAAATGAAAAAATGGACAAAAAGGACTTAGATTCTAGGACATTCCCTATGCAAAATGGAGTAAAAATGCTTAAATGTTGAAGATGGATTAGAAGGACCGAATCTCTAAACTCACTCTTGTCCATTCTTGATTTGCTTCATGGAACTTTTTGATGTGTGTGCTTTTTATGCTAGGGATTCCTATTTGAGCCAAATGGAAGAACCATTGTCATCTAAAGTAAGAGATACAAGAGCCATTGGAAGATTCCTAAGAGTTTTGCTTGATTGATTGATTGCTTGAGTATACACTTATTTGCTTGCTTTTTCCAAAGGATGGGAGCTACTTGGATCATCAATATGATCTCAAGAGAGGAACTCCATTTGTGGTCTTATTTCTTCTCCTTCATCTGTTGTATGTTTAGGAATTAGCCATTCTTATTCTTCCCTCTATTCTAACCCAAGCCAAAACTTTTGTGCAAACATTAACACTTGTTTTCAAACATTAGAAACCTAAGCACTATGCTTTTGATTTTCAAACTTTCTTTTCATAACACTTATTTTGAATTGAATCTTTAAGTCAACTTTGACCATATTTTGTAAATACTTTTCATTTGTAAATATAACTCATTCAAATGCTTTTGTGGTTCCAATGGCCACTTTCTTATCAAAACTTTTCATAACCTTTAGCTATTAGGTTTGAGTTATCCTTGAGGTAGATATAATACTCACCTATATGCTTAGTGATGGACAATGAGTCTTCCATGCTTATTATAGGCTTAACCCCTCACTAGCATATTGAAGCTATCCTCACATGGTGGATTTGTGGGTTTAGGTTGAGTTTTCTCCCTTGGATAACAAAAGACCTTAAGGCTTTTCGACCAATCAATTCACCAATTTGTTTTGAGATTTTTACCCCGAACTACGAGGTTTTGATCCTAATATTTTTCAAGATGGTACGTAGGCAGTGGGTTTATCCATTCAAACACACAAAAAAATTGTAAATAATTTGTACATTCTTCTCTCATCTCCCCAATCATGTTTGCACAAATAATTTTTCACAAAATACCAACCTTACAACAAGTGTGAAAATGGATCCCTAGGAGTACCTATGATGTTTTGGGTGCTTAAAACCTTCCCATTGCATAACCAACCCCCTTACCCCGATCTCTGGCATTTTTATTAGTTTTTGATCTTTATTGCCATATCAGGATGCGTTCTTCTCAACTTTTGCTTGACTGGTGGGCACTTTGGCTTCAATGGCAATCTATGCTCCACAATATCATAATCCAGACCAGGCATATCTTGATAGGACCAAGCAAACACATCTGAATATTCTTGGAGAAGATCAATCAACCACTTCTTAATGTCTGGACAAAGTCGAGATCCAATCTTGACTTCCTTCACATCATCCTCGGAACCCAAGTTGACTAACTCAACCTGCTCTTCGAATGATTGAATGGCTTTTCCTTCATGCTCAAAAAGACAAGACAATTCACCACTCACCTCTTCATCACTTTCCTCCTCAGCCTCAACATAGGGAATTCAAAATTTGGAAAAAGAGAAGGATCATTGTATTCAATGGGGTTAGAAACCAACCTGCATAATGATTTGATATTTTGATTTTAGAAAAGTGAATTTGTGACCAAATATTATGCAGATGGACAATTATATTATTTATTTATGTTTTTTGTGATTACCATTTTCAGAATAAAGCAAAAAGTAAAAACAAACATCATAGATGTGGATGAATAGAATTAATTTTATTGATGATCAAATTTGAAATGTCCAACAATGTTCACTCCCCCTTAGGCATAAGAGAAGGATTTTTAAAACAAATAAAAGAAATTACTTAGATCGATGCATAATAACAGGAATATCAACAACAGTCCAATTGTCGCAAGCCTTTCCATGCGTCACAAAATTGGTGCAGTCCTCCTCTTTGTCATCCTCTAGCACAACAGCTAAGTGTTGTTCATTGCCATGAATGAACCCTCCACTATGAAAGATGAGTTGCATATCCTCTGATCTAGCAGTTGATGAACCTTGCTGAAAACCCAGACCGATTCTATTCTTGTTATCGGAGACCTCTACCACTCGCCCCCACTAATCAGCAATGCCCTCTTCAACAATCTTCCTTGCATCTTTTAATGAGGACATAGGTGCCCCAATTCTCTTTTCAACAACAATAGATAAGGCTTGGAACAGAGTTCCAACCTCATCCTCAGCTTCAACGTAAGAGAAAGATGACAGGTGGTTAACTAACAACACCTTCTCCCCGCCAACAATGACCAATTTTCGGTTCTTAACAAATTTGAGTTTCTGATGTAATGTCGAGGTAACAGCTCCCGCCTCGTGAATCCATGGCCTTCCCAACAGACAAATGTAGGTCAGGTGGATATCCATTACTTGAAAAGTAATCTGGAAGTCACTCGGATCTATCTTCATTAGAAGGTCCACTTCACCTATCACTGTTTAGCGTGAACCGTCAAAAGCTTTGACGATTACACCACTATACCTCATAGGCGCTCCTTGATATGACAACTTTGATAATGTTAACTTTGGCAGCACATTTAAAGAAGATTCGGTATCAACTAGAACATTGGATAAAGCGTCATCTTTGCAATTCATCGAGATATGCAAAGCCAAATTATGATTCCTATCCTCCTCAGGGAGTTCCTCATCACAGAAGCTAAGATTATTGCATGAAGTGATGTTAGCCACAATATGATCAAACTGATCCACCGTAACATCATGTTCCATGAATGCTTGCTCAAGAACTCTTTGCAGTGCTTCTCTGTGCGCGTCTGAATTCATAAGCAGAGATAGTACTGAAATTTTTGAGGGGGTTTGGAGCAGTTGCTCCACCATATTAAACTCACTTTTCTTTATTAACTGAAGTAACTCATCATCATCATCATTAGTCTTCAAATTGCTTGATTCACCAGACTGACGCTTTGAAGCACTTACTGGATCTGCGGCAGGCACTTCGACTTTCTTACTAATTGTTGAAACTTCCACATCTTTTGGGAACACCAGCCCAAACACTCGACCACTGCGGGTCACTTTAGTAACATCAATAATGCTCACGACATAATTGATCGTAGGTAATGGAACCTCTTGACCATCCTTCACCATAGTTGCATTATACTGATAAGGAGCAGCCTTATCGGATGAGTACGGGACTGGACCCGCCAACCGTATGACCAACGATGATACCGATCTTTGGCTGATGCTGTTACTGTTGCTGCTATCATATTGGATTACCACCCTCTATGGTTTCTTAAACACAGGAACAATCACATTCACATCGTCATCTACATGACGAGATTGAACAATCTGGATCAAACCTTAATCCATCAACCTCTGGATGTTTCTTTTCACAATCTCACAACCTCTTGGATTAACACTGCAGATAGCACAACCATCATGGTCATGCTCATATTCACTAACCAAGCAAATATCCTTATGCATCGTCACCAAGGACCTTCTGTAACACCCCAAAATTTGCCCTCCTTATTCACGCATTCATTTTTAGGTCATTTAACATTAGATACATTGCATTTCATCATGTCAATCGGGATTAGCTCCAAGAAGCTTGAACATCATCCAGGACACTTTGTGGGTTCTATTTAGATGATCAGTCAACACAAGGGAAAGACTTGAGTTACTTCCAACAGGGGTCTATTCGTCAGTCAAAATGTTAATCTTGAAGGAGCAAAGGTTTGTTCATGAGCTGTCATGCTCGCTAGGCGAAGCCCACGTGTTTTGAAAAAAAAAACGAAAAAAAAAATGAAAAAAAAACAATTTTTTTTTTAATTAAATAAATAAATAAAATATAATAGAAAAATCTTGGACTTGGACCTCTCTAAGTTGAGTCCAGAAAGCCATGAAAATCAGATTATAAAAGAGGGAGAACAAACAGAAAAAGGAAGAGAAGCAAAACACTCTGAGGTTTCCTTGGAACAAAACCCTGGACAAAACCTGAAGAGAAACCTAGACAGAGAGAGTGAGAATTAATCTGCAGCAACCTCCAGGCAACTCTGAAAGGTTCATTATGACTCACACACTTTCAGCTCAAGCAAACCCTAACATTGGTTTGCAAATCCAGTCGTGCCATTTGATTTCAACCGATCTCTCCAATCAGGTTTGCCCTATATCCATCATCTTTATGCCTTTAATTTGAATGCCCTAAATGTATGAGGTATTATGGGTGAATTTGATACCCTTTTGATGCATGTGTTTGACAAGAGGTTTAGGCCTCCTACCCTTGGTTGCTTTTTGTGAGCTTTTTGTGAATTTTAATGGCATGATTCATGTGGTTACATTTTGATTTGGGGGCAACTCTCGGTTACCCTATTTTGTTTATCTAACCTGTTTGTTGAGTTTTGTTTTGTGAGGGCTCACATGACTTTTGCAGGGATAACTTGCGTGGTGTTCCACTTTATTTGTTGGATACCGCTTGGAGGTTTCATTCCGATTACCTGTACTGACTCACTTTCTTTGATGGTGTTAGCTTGGGAGGATCTCAGGGTTTCCTTGTTCCGTTAATTACTGTTACTTCAGATCTTTATCCGTGTGGTACTTTTACATTTTCCCGTATTTTTACCGCTTTCTTAGCTGGAAGACCTCGATAGGAGGCAATGTTTTGTGTGTTTACTTTATGCAGGTTCCTTCGTCTAGGATTTCCCTTTTGCCTGAGCGTTCCTAAAACGCAAACAAATTCATTGATTTTTCTTCTCCTAAGAACACGTTAACTCCTTCTACTACAGGCGAGTAAGTCTCCAAAGGTCGAGCATCCGGTAGATTGCGTAGTAACGCCGTTCGTCCAAAACCCAATCCATAACCCCGTAGTTAGCCGTACTACGGTTTGCTCTGATTCTCATTCCAGATGAGATACGTAGGCATAAGACGCGATGTCTTAGCGAGCACAATTACCCTTAATCCCTAGGTAGCCGAGCTACGAAGACTCTGATTCTCATATTCAGATGAGATACGTATGCCGTGGATGCGACATCCATGCGAGTCATTTTCTTTTGACCCCTTTTTTTTAGTAAATAACACATTAGATAAACTCACATCCTTTAGACAAGAACTACAAAAGTGGATCCTGTAGAGTACTACAGATGCGTAGGGGTGCTAATACCTTCCCTTCACATAATCGACTCCCGAACCCAAGATTTGGTTGCGAGACCCTGTCTTGTCCTTTCCTTTTTCCAGGTTTACTTCGAGCGTTTCCTTTCCCTCCTTTGGGATAAATAACGCACGGTGGTGACTCTCCTGTCTTTCTTTGCCGGTTGTTTCTTTTCGCATTCCATTTTTCAGGTTGCGACACCTTCGAATAAAACGGACATCAAACACTTTGAACTCCCTAGGGAAGTCGTCTACCATGTTAACAGATAAATTTCCATGAGCGGGCAGTGGGTTAGCTTTCACGTTGGGTGCATGGTCCTCAAAGGACACCATTCCATTCTTCACTAGCTTCTGGACTTCATATTTGAGAGGGTAGCAGTTCTCAATGTCATGTCCGGGTGCTCCTTGATGAAAAGCACATCGGAGATAAAGCTTATACCACCATGGAAGTGGTTCAGGAATTTGTTGCGGATTTCTTGGTTGTAACAGGTTCTTGTGAACTAGTGATGGATAGAGCTCTGCATATGTCAAAAGAATCGGGTAAAAAGAGACCTTCTTCCTCTCGAAAGTTTGTTGTTGAGGATTGTTGGTATTGTTGTTGTTGTAGGTGTTTGATCGTTGTTATGGTTGTTGTTGACGTTGTTGTTGTTGAACTGGTGTTGATTGACTAGCTGAAAAAATGGGGATTACGGAAGATACTTGATGATGATGTTGACAAGATGGTTGACTTCTTCTGATTGGAGGCCTGCTCTGCCTTCCACTAGAAATTGCGTTGGCTTCATTGTCCTTCTTCTTACTGAAACTGTTGCTCTATCTTTTGCTGGACGATACCTCCTCTTTTGACAACCGTCCTTCTCAGACACCTTCTTCTAGCCTCATCCGCATGTTTACCATTTCGGTAAAATCACTGGGGGAACTGGCGATCATCTTCTCATAGTAAAATGAGCTAAGGGTCTTCATAAAAATCTTGGTCATATCCTTTTCCTCTAAAGGAGGATTGATCTGAGCAGCGAGTTCTCTCCACCTCTGCGCATACTCCTTAAATGTTTCCTTGACCTTCTGAGATAGTGATCTCAACTGATCTCGGTCGGGAGCCATATCAATGTTGTACTTGTACTGCTTAACAAATGCTTCACCCAAATCGTTGAAAGTGCGGATGCTCGCACTATCCAACCCCATATACCATTTTAGCGCAGCGCCGGTCAGACTGTCTTGGAAGTAGTGGATTTACAGTTGATCGTTGTCTATTTGGGTAGACATCTTGTGGGCATACATCACCAAACAATTGAGCAAACATGTGTTCCCTTTGTATTTTTCAAAGTCAGGCACTTTGGACTTGACTGGAATCTTCACATTCGGAACCAGACATAATTCAGTAGCACTCTTCCCAAAAAGGTCCTTTCCACTCAACGTTTTCAACTCCTTGCGCAGCTCAAGAAATTGATCTTTCATTTCAACCATTTTCTCATATACGTCCGGGCCCTCATATGGCTCGGAATGATAAATGGTGTCTTCCACACGAGGTAAGGTATGCACTACATGCGGTGGCACAGACATAACCGGGCTAGATGCCAGCATGGAAGCAAATGTGGGCGCAAAGCCCTCAAGCATAAAGTTTGGTGGAATTCCCCACAGGAATCCGGTAGGTATGGCAGGTGTGAAATGAGCGGTAGCAGCAGGCATGGTAGAGGTAGCCACCTCTGAAATAACAGTCCTCTGAGGAGGAGGAGTTGCAGGTGATGGAGAAGACTGGCTCTGCGCGGCTAGAACTGACTCCATCATGGCAGTCAGGCGGGCGATCTCCTGTTTCTGGTTTCTATTCTCTTGCTCAAGATGTTCCATGATTTGAGTGATTGGTGCGAGTATTGTAGCAATGAGTCAGCTTGGCTGAATCACAGAAGAAACACCAATGAGACATCAAACGAAAGAGAAACCTACTTATGCAAATGATGCATGAAATGCAATGATCGATTGTTTTTATTTTTAAAGAACTTACTATATTATTTGAATATATATATATATATATATATATATATATATATATATATATATATATATATATATATCCATATATATATAACAATAATTGCAACAATTTGATATGACCAAAAATCTCTTTTATTTATATAATTGGAAGGATTACACTGAGTACAATTTCAGAAACCGAATGAAAAATACAAGAGAAAAGGAGACTAGTCATCCTTAGGATCCCTAACAACAACATCAGAAGATCTGGCTGCAGGTGCGTACTTCCTTCGAATGCGTCGAATCTCGGTCTCAAAAGAAGCCTTCATCTGAGTCTTCTCGAGGACAAGATGATCAACAATCTTCTTCCAAGCAACTGAAGGCTGAAGTATACTAGAAGATGAAACTTATGGCTCTCTCTGTCTCTTTGTCACTCGATCTTCAAGTAGCTCAATAAGTGCATCTTTGTCCTTAGACTCCAACTGCAACTCCTCATGATTTTTTCTCAAAGAATGGAAACGCTCTTCCCATATATCCTTCTCTTGGTTCATCTTGGCGAGCGCGTCTTCCAACTCCTCTACATCTTGGTTAAGATAGTTAATGGCTCAACCACAACCAGAGACATAGGTCTCTCACAAGGATAAGGCATCTTCAACTCCAAAGCTCTCTTCATCACCCAAAGAGTGTAAGCTTCCAAAGCTACACAATTGCGCGGACCAAGCTCATATCTTCCTTTCCTATGCACATTATTCCAAGCATGCACAATCTTCTGCTTCAAATGTTGGGGATCTTTACCCTCTTGATAGAAAAGACCTTCTAACAAAGTGTTATTAGGTTTGCCTCTCAAGGGGAACCCAAGTTGACAACGAGCCAACGCAGGGTTGTAGTTGATTCCTCCTTGTGTACCAATGAGAGGCACATTAGAGAATTTACCACAACTATCAATAATCTCCAAATTGCTCAAATAAGGATAACTTGCGTGGTGTTCCACTTTATTTGTGGGATACCGCCTGGAGGTTTCATTCCGATTACCTGTAATGACTCACTTTCTTTGATGGTGTTAGCTTGGGAGGATCTCAGGGTTACCTTATTCCGTTAATTACTATTACTTCGGATCTTTATCCGTGTGGTACTTTTACATTTTCCTGTATTTTTACCACTTTCTTAGCTGGAAGACCTCGATAGGAGGCAATGTTTTATGTGTTTACTTTATGCAGGTTCCTTCGTCTAGGATTTCCCTTTTGCCTGAGAGTTCCTAAAACGCAAACAAATTCATTGATTTTTCTTCTCCTAAGAACACGTTAACTCCTTCTACTACAGGCGAGTAAGTCTCCAAAGGTCGAGCATCTGGTAGATTGCGTAGTAACGTCGTTCGTCCAAAACCCAATCCATAACCCCGTAGTTAGCCGAACTACGGTTCGCTCTGATTCTCATTCCAGATGAGATACGTAGGCATAAGACGCGATGTCTTAGCGAGCACAATTACCCTTAACCCCTAGGTAGCCGAGCTACGAAGACTCTGATTCTCATATTCAAATGAGATACGTATGCAGTGGATGCGACATCCGTGCGAGTCATTTTCTTTTGACACCTTTTTTTTAGTAAATAACACATTAGATAAACCCATACCCTTTAGACAAGAGCTACAAAAGTGGATCCCATAGAGTACTACGGATGCGTAGGGGTGCTAATACCTTCCCTTCGCATAATCGACTCCCGAACCCAAGATTTGGTTGCGAGACCCTGTCTTGTCCTTTTCTTTTTCCAGGTTTACTTTGAGCGTTTCCTTTCCCTCCTTTGGGATAAATAACGCACGATGGCGACTCTCCTGTCTTTCTCCGCCGGTTGTTTCTTTTCGCATTCCATTTTTCAGGTTGCGACAGTTGGCGACTCTGCTGGGGAACCGGTTTCCCTAAGCGAGTTCCTCCTAGCTTTTGTAGGTTGTTTATTTATTGGGTGTTTATTCTTTTGTACAGTTATTTATCTTTCATCATTTACCTGCTTTATTGCATTGTGTACATATGACTGCCGTATCTGCTGGTTCTGTTTGTGAGATGAGTTCTATACCCAAACTCGAGTGCACTTAGGATAGGAGAATGGCATAGTCTTGTTGACTTGTGTGGACTTGTTCCTTATCAAGTTGACTTGCAAGCCCATTCACTTGGTGGAGGTCATGTTAGGATCAATAATGTCACACAAGTAAGTTGTGGTTAGACATTACTTTTTCCAATATAGACCTTAGAAGCCAAGGACCTTAGTTTACCAAACCCATCTTGGCCTATTCGTAGAATGTAGTGCGAAAGTCGTTCAAGTGTAAGATTTGATACGATTGTTACGCGATACTACACTCATAAGAGTCTCTCTCGAGAATATTTTTGGAATACGAGTAGTCGTTCCTCCGATAATATCCGAAAGATGGGATTATGACTATGGGAACCTTTTGTAAAACATGTTTGGCAGGTTTAAACCTTAGTACACTCCCCTTGGGTGGTTCTTAACCTAAACTCCATGCTCGTGACTTGCAACAAACCCTTGATTCATGGTTGATTCGTTCAGGTATCCTTAATATCAATGAAACTTGGGTGTTGATAAGGTGTAAACCATAATCCACCAAAAATGGATGGTTGATATTAAGGATAACATGATCCATCCCATGACCTTTGTTTGGTGTGCTTTGCTTGATCCTCTTAATTTCTCTCCAGGCAGTGCAACCTGACAGATGTTCAAGCGGATCCAGCAATTCTGATTGACATGCCATTGTATTGCATAACATCATCTGCATATTTGCATCCAACATCTCATGCTTATTCATTTACAGGGTATTCCCTTTTTAAAGGGGGGCCTTAAAATCGAATAAGCAGTGCATCGCATACCATACATACTAACCCTTGTTTGTTTTGCAGGTGTCACCGCAGTGTCTAATGTTTGTTCCCTGTTGCAGGCAGTTATTGGTCCCAAGCGAGTTCACAGGTACCCGACAAAGGAAAACCGTCCACGACTAGCAATGGACCAGATACAGAAAGAACTGGCTGATATGCGTGAAAGGATGGATCAGTTCATGACATTGATGACTCGTATGGCAGAAGGCCAGGCGAAGCTGAGGGAATTGGTTGAGCAACCGAGGCCCGATCCAGAGGTAGAGATACCAAATGCTGAAGGAAACCCTGGTAACCCTGGGAATGTTGATAACCCTGTGAACACTGGTAACGCAAATGCTGATGGAAACCCGGGTGATGTTGGCAACACGGGGAATGTCGGAAATGGTATTGGCGGAAGGTACAATGTGAATCAAGGAATTCGGATTAACGGGCGCCCCGTCACTGAAGATTGTCAGTATGATCAATTTTCTTTGCACGACGAGGCCCTCAAGACCACTCGCCGTATGGATGAGCTTGCTGAGAAGCTCAAATCTTTGGAGTCTCAAAATTCCTTAGGTTTTGATGTCACCAATCTTGGTCTGGTTCAGGGAGTAAGGATCCCTCACAAGTTCAAACCCCCTACTTTTGAGAAATACAACGGGGCTTCTTGCCCATGCACTCATCTCCAATCTTATCTGGGAAGGTTGGGAGCTCACACTAAAGATGAAAAGTTGTGGATATACTATTTTGAAGACAGTTTAACTGGAGCTTCTCGTGAATGGTATTCTCATTTGTCTCGTACTACCATCAAGAGCTGGAAAGACTTGGCAGAGGCTTTTGTCAAGCAATATCAATACAACTTGGACATGGCTCCAAATCGGACCATGTTGCAAGGAATGTCTCGGACTTCCAAGGAAACCTTTAGAGAATATGCTATGCGTTGGAGACAGATTGCTGCATCCGTCCAACCCCCTATGTCTGAAAGGGAGATGGCGGACATGTTCATGAACACTCTTCAAGGCAATTCTATCGAGAGATTGGCTGCTTGCCCGTCAATCAGCTTTGCAGAGATAGTGATTGCTGGAGAAAGGATCGAGAGTTTGTTGAAGATGGGCCGAATTCAAGACAACAGTGCTTCCAACTCATCAGTTCCCAAGAAACCGTTTGCTGGTAACGGTCAGCGAAGAAGAGAAGGTGAGACGAGCGTTGTATATGCCTGCAGAGGCAGGGGCAGAGGACACCCTAATTATTATCAAGATCAAGTGGCCGCAGTCACTATTCCAGCACATGTTCCTCAACCACAGTATCATCCGCAACAGCAACCCAGATACAACAATCAACAACAAGGAGGTAATCCGGGTCAGTAGAGACACTATCAACAACGTCCAAGGCAGGTGGACCGGGTCATTGAGCCAATCCCAATGCCTTATTCTGTATTACTTCCCAAGCTGATTGACATGAATCTGGTTACGTTGAGAACTCTGGCCCCACCGGTCGATCCCAACAATCTGCCTAGAGGTTATGATGTCAACGCCAGAGGTGCTTTTCACTCCAACGCACCTGGCCATACTACAGATAATTGCAAGGCTCTCCAGCTAAAGGTACAAGATTTGAGAGATGCCCAGGCCATCAATTTTTCTCCGGTGCCTAATGTTATCCAAAACCCGATGCCAGCTCACGGCGGGCAGAGGATTTATGTTGTTGATAGTGGGGAAACTTTGAATTTGGTTTCTGATGTGGCTAAAGTGAAGAGTTCGCTATCGGTGGTCAAAGACCAACTTTTGAAAGGACAGATTTTCCCGGGCTGTGGGGAAGAGTGCGAAAATTGTCAAGCTGCCGAGAACGGATGTGACAGTTTGAGAAAGGGTATTCAGCAACTGATAGATGAAGGATGTCTTCAGTTCGATCAAACTCGTCGAGTGAAGAATGATGTGTCGAAAGTAACGTTTTATTTCACTCCTGAAGAAATATATATTCCCGAGAGACCCGCTCCGACAATAATATATTTCCCAGAAAGTCCAGCACCAATTTACTCTGACAACCCTCAACCGACTTTGATTGGTCCGGTCACCATCACGGTACCAGGACCTGTTCCATATGAGAAAGACAGTGCTATCCCGTGGCACTATGGGGCTGATATCTACTGCCAGGGGCAGAAAGTTAACGAGGAAGACATTGACATTGTTGGAGGAATTGGTGGCTTCACTCGCAGTGGACGCCAATTTGCACCATCAACATTGCGCACGAATCCTGAAGCTGAGGCAGCTGCCAAGGCTAAAGGAAAACAGGTAGCCACCGAAGAGGTTACTACCGAGGAAGCTCCTCCTATGACCGCATTCGAGAAGGAAGCGGATGATTTTATGAGGATTATCAAGAAAAGTGACTACAAGGTAGTCGACCAGCTAAATCAGACACCCTCAAAGATCTCCATTCTCTCACTATTGATGTGCTCTGAGGCTCACAGAGCAGCCTTGTTGAAAGTACTGAATATGGCCTATGTTCCACCAGAGAGAACTGTTAACCAGCTGGAGTCGGTAGTTTCGAATGTACACACTAGCCATGCGCTAGGTTTCACCGATTATGACCTGACGTCTGAGGGCAGGAATCACAACAAAGCCTTGTATATCACAATGGAATTCAAAGGGACGGTGCTTTCCCATGTTTTGGTTGATACAGGCTCTTCTCTGAATGTTCTTCCAAAGAAAACCTTGATGAAGTTGGATTGCGATGACGCCACCCTAAGGTCGAGTAATTTGGTTGTGAGGGCTTTTGATGGCTCTAAGTGAGCTGTCTGTGGCGAAGTTGAGTTTCCAGTTAAGATTGGACCGCAGGTGTTCAAGAGCACCTTCTATGTGATGGATATCCAGCTTGCCTATAGCTGTCTGCTAGGTCGGCCCTGGATTCATGCTGCCGGTGCTGTTACTTCTACCCTCCACCAGAAGCTCAAATATGAACTAGAAGGTCAGATTGTCACTGTCTGTGGTGAAGAGGATATTTTTGTTAGCCACCTGTCTACGTTTAAGTATGTGGAGATGGATGGCGAGATGCATGAGATGCTGTGTCAGGGCTTCGAAGCCATAAACATCAGTGAGGTCGCGCCCGAAGCTGTCTTTTCACCTGAGTCTGAGAAGGTCGGGAATTCTATCTCTTCATACAAGCAAGTTGTTGAAGTGGTTAATGCTGGTAATGCCCAAGGATGGGGCAAATTTGTGGAGCCAATCATAAAAGAAGACAAGTTTGGATTGGGGTATACTCCGGGGTCTCAGAAGAATGAAGCCGGTACTTTCTCCAGCGGGGGTTTGGTTTCTCCCCACAGCGTCAATGCTGCAGAGGAAGACAAGACTGACAGCGACTGTGACTTAGATAGCTAGATTCGCCCGTGTGTCCCAGGAGAAAAGCTTGACAATTGGTCGTCTGAAAAAGTCGTCCGGTTTACTCTACTGAAGGAGTAATTTTTATTGTTTTCCTTTTATCACATGCATAATTAAGTCTTACACTTTGACCAAGGTGTAATGACTCATCTGTAGGACCATCCATTTAGTTACATTTCGCAATTATTTTCATCATCAATAAAGGACAGCTTTTGCAAACAATTTTGTGTTCTCTTTCTTTCAATTATTTTTACTTTTACAAAAACGACAATGTTTCTTTTTCATGTTTCGTTTTGGTTTTTCTTTCCAAAAAACACCTCGTAAAACTGATCACCCGGATCTCACTACTAACGACACTGCTATGGCCAAGTATGACTTCGACAATCCTATCTATCAAGTCGAAGAAGGGGTTGAGGAAGATTGTGAATTGCCTGAGGAGTTAGCTAAGTTGTTGAAACAGGAGGACCGAGCTATCACACCTTATCAGGAGGTGGTTGAGACCATCAACATTGGTACCGAAGACGACAAGAAAGAGATCAAGATTGGGGCCAGTCTACAGGCCGAGAGGAAAAGACCGTTGATCATGTACTTGACTGTGTTAGAAAGGTTAATGGGTTGTGTGCTCGGTCAGCATGACGAGTTAGGTCGAAAAGAGCATGCAATATACTACCTTAGCAAAAAATTTACCGACTGTGAACAAAGATACTCACTGCTCGAGAAAACTTGCCGCGCTTTGGCATGGGCTGCTCGCCGACTAAGACAGTATATGTTAACTCACACGACTCTATTGATATCAAAGATGGATCAAGTCAAGTATATTTTTGAAAAGCCAGCAGGGTTGCTAGGTGGCAAATGATGTTGACAAAGTATGACATCTAATACACTTCACAAAAAGCCATCAAAGGAAGTGTCTTGTCAGACTATCTTGTCGCGCAACCAATTGATGATTACCAACCTATGAGGTTCGACTTTCCTGATGAGGACATCATGTTTCTCAAATCGAAAGATTGCGAGGAACCACTCCCGGAGGAGGGGCCTGACCCTGAATCCAAATGGATTACGATGTTTGATGGGGCGGTCAACGTCAATGGTCACGGAGTTGGTGCAGTGTTGATCACACCGAAGGGGGTTCATATGCCATTTTGTGTCAGAATAACTTTTCCCTGCCCCAACAATGAAGTCGGACGAAGCAGAATGGGTCCGTTCTCGATACAATCAGCTAAGCCTAGTTGCGGAAAAGAGAGTAGTAGCTATATGCCATGGCCAGCTATATCAGAGACGGACGAAGAGAGCGTTTGATCAGAAAGTACGCCCTCGGGAGTATCGAGTCGGTGAATTGGTAATCAAAAGAATTCTTCCTCCCAACACAGATCACAGGGGCAAATGGCCACCGAGCAACGAGGGTCCATACGTGGTTAAAAGAGTTTTCTCTGGCGGAGCTCTGATGCTAACAACCATGGAGGGCGAAGACTTCCCGTCCCCTGTCAACTCAGACGCAGTTCAAAAATACTTCGCATAAAATAGACCCACTGGACAGTAAAAAGAATAGTCCAGGCAAAAAAGGGGCATCCCGACGAACCAAAAAAAAGAATGAAGAGGTTCGGGAAAAACATTAGGGATATAAAAAAAAAATGTACACCTGGTGAGTCCAAAACCCGAAAGGGCGGCTCAGGCAAAAAAGGGTATCCCGGTGGATTGAAAACCCAAAAGGGCGGTCCACGCAAAAGTTAGGGAATAAGCGAATAACTGGGATCTAAGTTCATCCGTGTGATATCACCGTTTCATTCAATCCGGCAATCTTCGAAGGTAAAAGATCGACTAATCATCCACTTCAGAAAGCAAGATGAGCAGAGCATCTTGAGGACATACGAGCCATAGCAGAGTCGAAACTCGGTGGGAGCCCGTTTCCACATTGCCATTAGGATAGTTTCTCTTGTTCAATTTATAGCGATCGCCTCTTTCCAGGGATCAGCTTCCTGATGTACTCGCCTATTCCTGCCACAAGTTTTTCAACCAATAAAAGTCAAATAATTCAGTTAAAAAAGCCTCTTTACTTTTCATTTATCAGTTTGTTTGCAAAAGATGTCTGAATTCTTGAGGAAACATATTGCATATGAATGTAATGGTGGCTTTTGCAGAAGACTTGCGCAGGAAAATAGTCAAAATTGCTTTGAATGTGCTTAATCCCGGACGGTGAATTCAAACCGAGTAATTCCCCGGGGCATACGTGTATTTTTTGGTTACAGGTCACAGGAACCGGATGCCAAGTCATGAATCCTCACCCCCAAGTGGTTGACAAAGCCTCTCCTCTGCAGAGCAGGTTGCCCAGTAGAGTTGACAGTATCCAGACTGTATATCCCCAGTAGAGTTGACAGTATCCAGACTGTATATCCCCAGCGGAGTCGACAGTGCCAGACTGTATCTTCCCAGCAACAGCGGAGTAGTCGCATACCCAACAGACAAGAGGGTGGTGTTCCCAGTGTTCATCTCGTCCCCAGCAGATTATTTTTTTAACAGATTTGTTTTAATCCCCAGCCTAAGGACGATTAGCAAGTTCATATCCCCAACAAAGGTCGATTCCTACGACATTTCCTCAGGAAGTGCTTTCCTCACAGACTCTCCTCGCAGAGCCTCGCCAAGCAAAGTTTCCATAGTTGATACTTCCCCAGCAAGGTCAACTTTTCAAAAAAGGCCGATTTATTTTCGGTGGCTCCCCGGTCCCGGTAGACGGATCGTTCCCCACAGAGCATTCAAGGATTGATACAGCGATCCTCTCCCTTCCAGAGTTGCTTCCCCAAGCAGATTTCTTTTTTTCTTTTGCACCATGCATAACATTTGCATGCATATCAAACATACACATAAGTTGATAAACAGGTTCTTCAAAGCAGACTGAAAAATTACTTTACAACCAAAGTCATGAGATTCGGCCAGAGGATCAAGTGTGTGTGTGACCCAGCATGAGGATCATTTCGAAGATTTAGCCTGAGAATCGTTTCCCAGAGATCCAGCCTGAGGGTCATTTGGAAGATTCAGCCAGAGAGTCGACTACGAGTGTTATTTCCCCAGCAAGCCAGCTGGAGGAATAGATTGACACCTCAACAGAAAATCAACCTACAAGAGGATCAAGCCCGCGGATCGCATTTAAAAAACAAAGTCTAATCGAAGAGTCGTTATAACATGTTCTAGCCTGAAGAATATGTACGAAGCCTAAAAGTGGGATATTCTCGAAACTGCATATCTAACATGAAGACTGTAGATTTCGAAAGAGGGTCAACCAGCGCATGCCCCAGATGCGAGTCCTAATTGATGGGAATTTATCATCAAAACAATCCAGATCTAGCCAGAAGATCAAAGTCAGGTCTAGCCCGAAGACCGAAAAATAGATAGATTCAGCCAGAGAATCAAAGAAAATAGATTCATCTAGAGAATCGAAACAATTCAGATCTAGCCAGAAGATCGAAGTAGATTCAGCCAGAGAATCAAAGAAAATAGATTCAGCCAGAGAATCGATACAAAGGAGATCTAGCCAGATGTCGCAACCTGAAAAATGGAATGCGAAAAAAAACAACCGGCGAAGAAAGACAGGAGAGTCACCACCGTGCGTTATTTATCCTAAAGGAGGGAAAGGAAACGCTCGAAGTAAACCTGGAAAAAGGAAAGGACAAGACAGGGTCTCGCAACCAAATCTTGGGTTCGGGAGTCGATTATACGAAGGGAAGGTATTAGCACCCCTACGCATCCGTAATACTCTACGGGATCCACTTTTGTAGTTCTTGTCTAAAGGGTGTGGGTTTATCTAATGTGTTATTTACTAAAAAAAAGGGGTCAAAAGCAAATGACTCGCACGGATGTCGCATCCACTGCATACTTATCTCATCTGAATATGAGAATCAGAGTCTTCGTAGCTCGGCTACCTAGGGGTTAAGGGTAATTGTGCTCGCTAAGACATCGCGTCTTATGCCTACGTATCTCATCTGGAATGAGAATCAAAGCAAGTCGTAGTTCGGCTAACTACGGGGTTATGGATTGGGTTTTGGACGAACGACATTACTACGCAATCTACCGGATGCTCGACCTTTGGAGACTTACTCGCCTATAGTAGAAGGAGTGAACGTGTTCTTAGGAGAAGAAAAATCAATGAGTTGGTAGGGTTAGGGATGATCATGCAAAAAGGAGTCCTGGACGAGGGAACCTGCAAAAAAAATAAACACACAAAAACATTGCCTCCTATCGAGGTCTTCCAGCTAGGAAAGCAGTAAAATGCGGGAAAAATATAAAAGTACCACGCGGATGAAGATCCGAGGTAACAATAATTAAAGGAACGATAAACCCTGAGATCCTTCCAAGCTAACATCATCAAAGAAAGTGGGTCAGTACAGGTAATCGGAATGAACCTCCAGGGGGTATCCCACAAATAAAATGGAATATTAGGCAAACCATCTCTGCAAGAGTCATACGAGCCCTCACAAAACAAAACTCAACAAACAGGTTAGAGAAACAAAATAGGGTAATCAAGAGTTGCCCCCAAATCAAAATATAACCACATGAATCATGCCCTTTCAATTCACAAAAAGCTCACAAAAAGCAACCAAGGGTAGGAGGCCTAAACCTCTTGTCAAACACATGCATCAAAAGGGTATCAAATTCACCCATAATACCTCATACATTTAGAGCATTCAAATTAAATATATAAAGATGATGGATATAGGGCAAACCTGATTGGAGAGCTTGATTGAAATTGAGTTGCACCCGTGAGGTTTACAAAACAATCTTTAGGGTTTATGTGAGGCAGAGGTGATTCTGTGCAGTTGAGTTCCCTTAAGGGTTTGGAGGCGGCTCTGAGTTCTCTGTCAGGCTTCTCTCCAGGTTTTGTCCAGGGTTTTGTTTCAAAGAAACCTTAGAGTATTTTGCTTCTCTTACTTTTTCTGTCTCTTTTCTGTGTGGCTTTTGTTTCAATGAAACTCTAGTATTTATAACCTAATATTGGTAGCTTAGTGGGCTTTTGAGAGAGGTCCAAGTCTGAGATTTTTTCCTTTTATTTTTATTTTTATTTTATTTTTATTATTATTTTTTGTAAATAAAGTTTCTTTGATCTGATTCTGATTGACATGATGAAATGTAATGTATCTAATGTTAAATGACCTAAAAATGAATGCATTAATGAGGAGGGCAAATTTTGGGGTGTTACAGCTGCCCCTATTCAGTCATCAGCTAACCCGAGCAGGATGAAAGCGAACAACTTATCAGACAAACAGGGTGAGCTGTGATTGAATACCCAAGACAGACCGAAAATTTGCGCTCCGAGAACACCACAAAAATGCTGAAATACACCACGCTGTTTATTTCTCTTCCGATCCTCTGGCTGAATCTGAATCAGTCTTCTGACTTAATCTGGAGTTTCGATCCTCTGGATGAATCTATATTCAATTTAGTCCTCTGGTTGGATGTTAATTTTGATCCTCGGGTTGGATACGGTTTCAATCTTCTGGCTAGATCTTCTTCGATCTTCTAGCCAGATCTTCTTCGATCTTCTAGCTAGATCTCCTTTGTTTCGATTCTCTGGCTGAATCTATTTTCTTTGATTCTCTGGCTGAATCTACTTCGATCTTCTGGCTAGATCTGAATTGTTTCGATTCTCTGGCTGAATCTTTTTCCGGTCTTCGGGCTAGACCTGACTTCGATCTTCTGGCTAGATCTGGATTGTTTTGATTCTCTGGCTGAATCTATTTCCGGTCTTCGGGCTAGACCTGACTTCGATCTTCCGGCTAGATCTGGATTGATTTGATGATAAATTCCTATCATCAGGATCTCGTATCTGAGGCATGCGCTGGTTGACCCTCTTTCGAAATCTACAGTCTTCATTTTAGATATGCAGCTTCGAGAATATCCCACTTTTGGGCTTCGTGCATATTCTTCAGGCTAGAACATGTTATAACGACTCTTCGATTAAAATTTGTTTTTTTAATGCGATCCGCGGGCTGGATCCTCTTGTAGGTTGATTTTCTGTTGAGCTGTCAATCTATTCCTCCATCTGGCTTGCTGGGGAAATAACGCTGGTAGTCGACTCTCTGGCTGAATCTTCGAAATGACCCTCAGGCTGGATCTTTGGAAAACGATTCTCAGGCGGAATCTTTGAAATGACCCTCATGCTGGGTCACACACACACTTGATCCTCTGGCCGAATCTCATGACTTTGGTTGTAAAGTAATTTTTCAGTCTGCTTTGAAGAACCTGTTTATCAGCTTTTGTGTATGTTTGATATGATATGCATGCAAATGCAAATGTTATGCATGGTGTAAAAAGAAAAAAAGAAATCTGCTTGGGGAAGCAACTCTGGTAGGGAGCGGATCGCTGTATCAATCTTTGAATTCTCTGTGGGGAACGATCCGTCTGTCGGGACCGGGGAGCCACCGAAAATAAATCGGCCTTTTTTGAAAAGTTGACCTTGTTGGGGAAGTATAAACTATGGAAACTTTGCTTGGCGAGGCTCTGCGAGGAGAGTCTGTGAGGAAAGCACTTCCTGGGGAAACGTCGTAGGAATCGACCTTTGCTGGGGATATGAACTTGCTAATCATCCTCAGGTTGGAGATTAAAACAAATCTGTTAAAAAAAATAATCTGCTGGGGACGAGATGAACACTGGGAACACCACCCTCTTGTCTGTTGGGTATGCGACTACTCCGCTGTTGTTGGGAAGATACAATCTGGCATTGTCGACTCCGCTGGGGATATACAGTCTGGATACTGTCAACTCTACTGGGGATATACAGTCTGGATACTGTCAACTCTACTGGGGAACCTGCTCTGCAGAGGAGAGGCTTTGTCAACCGCTTGGGGGTGAGGATTCATGACTTGGCATCCGGTTCCTGTGACCTGTAACCAAAAAATACACGTATGCCCCGGGGAATTACTCAGTTTGAATTCACCGTCCAAGATTAAGCACATTCAAAGCAATTTTGACTGTTTTCCTGCGCAAGTCATCTGCAAAAGCCACCATTACATTCGGATGCAATATGTTTCCTCAAGAATTCAGACATCTTTTGCAAACAAACTGATAAATGAAAAGTAAAGAGGCTTTTTAACTGAATTATTCGACGTTTGTTGGTTGAAAAATTTGTGACAGGAATAGGCGAGTACATCAGGAAGCTGATACCTGGAAAGAGGCGATCGCTATAAATTGAACAAGAGAAACTATCCTAATGGCAATGTGGAAACGGGGTCCCACCGAGTTTCGACTTTGCTATGGCTCGTATGTCCTCAAGACGCTCTGCTCATCTTGCTTTCTGAAGTGGATGATTAGTCGATCTTTTACCTTCGAAGATTGTCGGATTGAATGAAACGGTGATATAACACGGATGAACTCATATCGCAGTTATTGGCTTATTCCCTAACTTTTGCGTGGACCGCCCTTTTGGTTTTTCAATCCACCGGGATACCCTTTTTTGCCTGAGCCGCCCTTTCGGGTTTTCGATTCACCGGGTGTACATTTTTTCTTATATCCCTAATTTTTGCCCGAACCTCTTCATTCTTTTTTTTTGGTTCGCCGGGATGCCCCTTTTTTGCCTGGACTATTCTTTTTACTGTCCAGCGGGTCTATTTTATGCGAAGTATTTTTTAATTGCGTCTGAGTTGACAGGGGACGGGAAGTCTTCGCCATCCATGGTTGTTAGCATCAGAGATCCGCCAGAGAAAACTCTTTTAACCACGTATGGACCCTCATTGTTCGATGTCCATTTGCCCTTGTGATCTGTGTTGGGAGGAAGAATTCTTTTGAGTACCAATTCACCGACTCGATACTCCCGAGGGCACACTTTCTGATCAAACGCTCTCTTCGTCCGTCTCTGATATAGCTGGCCATGGCATATAGCTGCTAGTCTCTTTTCCTCAACTAGGCTTAGCTGATTGTATCAAAAACGGACCCATTCTGCTTCGTCCGGCTTCATTGTTGGTGCAGGGAAAGTTATTCTGGCACAAAATGGCATATGAACCCCCTCCGATGTGATCAACACTGCACCAACTCCGCGACCATTGACGTTGACCGCCCCATCAAACATCGTAATCCATTTGGATTCAGGGTCAGGCCCCTCCCCCGGGAGTGGTTCCTCGCAATCTTTCGATTTGAGAAACAAGATGTCCTCATCAGGAAAGTCGAACCTCATAGGTTGGTAATCATTAATCGGTTGCGCGGCAAGATAGTCTGACAAGACACTTCCTTTGATGGCTTTTTGTGAAGTGTATTGGATGTCATACTCTGTCAGCATCATTTGCCACCTAGCAACCTTTCCGGTAAACGCTGGCTTTTCAAAAATATACTTGACTTGATCCATCTTTGATATCAATAGAGTCGTGTGAGTCAACATATACTGTCTTAGTCGGCGAGCAGCCCATGCCAAAGCGCGGCAAGTTTTCTCGAGCAGTGAGTATCTTTGTTCACAGTCGGTAAACTTTTTGCTAAGGTAGTATATTGCATGCTCTTTTCGACCTGACTCGTCATGCTGACCGAGCACACAACCCATTGACCTTTCTAACACAGTTAAGTACATGATCAACGGTCTTTTCCTCTCGGCCTGTAGACTGGCCCCGATCTTGATCTCTATCTTGTCGTCTTCGGTACCAATGTTGATGGTCTCAACCACCTCCTGATAAGGTGTGATAGCTCGGTCCTCCTGTTTCAACAACCTGGCTAACTCCTCAGGAAATTCACAATCTTCCTCAACCCCTTATTCGGCTTGATAGATAGGATTGTCGAAGTCATACTTGGCCATAGCAGTGTCGTTAGCAGTGAGATCCGGGTGATCAGTTTTACGAGGTGTTTTTTGGAAAGAAAAACGAAAAAGAAACATGAAAAAGAAACATTATCGTTTTTGTAAAAGTAAAAATAATTGAAAGAAAGAGAACACAAAATTGTTTGCAAAAGCTGTCCTTTATTGATGATGAAAATAATTGCGAAATGTAACTAAATGGATGGCCCTACAGATGAGTCATTACACCTTGGTCAAAGTGTAAGACTTTATTATGCATGTGATAAAAGGAAAAAAATAAAAATTACTCCTTCAGTAGAGTAAACCGGATGACTTTTTCAGACGACCAATTATCGAGCTTTTCTTCTGGGACACACGGGCGAATCCAGCTATCTAAGTCACAGTCACCGTCAGCCTTGTCTTCCTCTGCAGCATTGACGGTGTGGGGAGAAACCAAACCCCCGCTGGAGAAAGTACCGGCTTCATTCTTCTGAGACCCCGGAGTATACCCCAATCCAAACTTGTCTTCTTTTATGATTGGCTCCACAAATTTGCCCCAGCCTTGGGCATTACCAGCCTTAACCACTTCAACAGCTTACTTGTATGAACAGATAGAAGTCCCGACCTTCTCAGACTCAGGTGAAAAGAAAGTTTCAGGCGCGACCTCACTGATGTTTATGGCTTCGAAGCCCTGACACAACATCTCATGCATCTCGCCATCCATCTCCACATACTTAAATGTAGACAGGTGGCTAACAAAAATATCCTCTTCACCACAGACGGTGATGATCTGACCTTCTAGTCCATATTTGAGCTTCTGGTGGAGAGTAGAAGTAACAGCACCGGCAACATGAATCCAGGGTCGACCTAGCAGACAATTATAGGCAGGCTAGATATCCATCACATAAAAGGTACTCTTGAATACCTGTGGTCCAATCTTAACTGGAAACTCAACTTTGCCACAAACAGCTCGTTTAGAGCCATCAAAATCCCTTACAACTAAATTACTCGGCCTCAGGGTGGCGTCATCGCAATCCAACTTCGTTAAGGCTTTCTTTGGGAGAACATTCAGAGAAGAACCTGTATCAACCAAAACATGGGAAAGTACCATCCCTTTGCATTCCATTGTGAGATGCAAGTCTTTGTTGTGATTCCTGCCCTCAGATGTTAGGTCATAATCGGTGAAACCTAGCGCATGGCTAGTGTGTACATTCGAAACTACCGACTCTAGCTGGTCAACAGTTATCTCTGGGGGAACATAACCCATATTCAGTACTTTCAACAAGGCTGCTCTGTGTGCCTCAGAGCACATCAATAGTGAGAGAATGAAGATCTTTGAGGGTGTCTGATTTAGCTGGTTGACTACCTTGTAGTCACTTTTCTTGATAATCCTCATAAACTCATCCACTTCCTTCTCGAATGCGGTCTTAGGAGGAGCTTCCTCGGTAGTAACCTCTTCGGTGGATACCTGTTTTCCTTTAGCCTTGGCAGCTGCCTCAGCTTCAGCATTCGTGCGCAATGTTGATGGTGCAAATAGGCGTCCACTGCGAGTGAAGCCACCAATTCCTCCAACATTGTCTACAGCGGAGCTACCAATGTCAATGTCTTCTTCGTTAACTTTCTGCCCCTGATAGTAGATATCAGCCCCATAGTGCCACGGGATAGCACTGTCTTTCTCATACGGAACAGGTCCTGGTACCGTGATGGTGACCGGACCAATCAAAGTCGGTTGAGGGTTGTCAGAGTAAATTGGTGCTGGACTTTCTGGGAAATATATTATTGTCGGAGCGGGTCTCTCGGGAATATATATTTCTTCAGGAGTGAAATAAAACGTTACTTTCGACACATCATTCTTCACTGGACGAGTCTGATCGAACTGAAGACAACCTTCATCTATCAGTTGTTGAATACCCTTTCTCAAACTGTCACATCCGTTCTCGGCAGCTTGACAATTTCCGCACCCTTCCCCACAACCCGGGAAAATCTGTCCTTTCAAAAGTTGGTCTTTGACCACTGATAGCGAACTCTTCACTTTAGCCACATCAGAAACCAAATTCAAAGTTTCCCCACTATCAACAACATAAATCCTCTGCCTGCCGTGAGCTGGCATCGGGTTTTGGATAACATTAGGCACCGGAGAAAAATTGATGGCCTGGGCATCTCTCAAATCTTGTACCTTTAGCTGGAGAGCCTTGCAATTATCTGTAGTATGGCCAGGTGCGTTGGAGTGAAAAGCACCTCTGGCGTTGACATCATAACCTCTAGGCAGATTGTTGGGATCGACCGGTGGGGCCAGAGTTCTCAACGTAACCAGATTCATGTCAATCAGCTTGGGAAGTAATACAGAATAAGGCATTGGGATTGGCTCAATGACCCGGTCCGCCTGCCTTGGACGTTGTTGATAGGGTCTCTGCTGACCCGGATTACCTCCTTGTTGTTGATTGTTGTACCTGGGTTTCTGTTGCGGATGATACTACGGTTGAGGAACAGGTGTTGGTATAGTGACTGCGGCCACTTGATCTTGATAATAATTAGGGCGTCCTCCGCCCCTGCCTCTGCTGACATATACAACGCTCGTCTCACCTTCTCTTCTTCGCTGACCGTTACCAGCAAACGGTTTCTTGGGAACTGATGAGTTAGAAGCACTGTTGTCTTGAATTCGGCCCATCTTCAACAGACTCTCGATCCTTTCTCCAGCAATCACTATCTCTGCAAAGCTGATTGACGGGCAAGCAGCCAATCTCTCGATATAATTGCCTTGAAGAGTGTTCATGAACATGTCTGCCATCACCCTTTCAGACATAGGGGGTTGGACGGATGCAGCAATCTGTCTCCAACGCAGAGCATATTCTCTAAAGGTTTCTTTGGAAGTGTGAGACATTCCTTGCAACAAGGTCCGATTTGGAGCCATGTCCAAGTTGTATTGATATTGCTTGACAAAAGCCTCTGCCAAGTCTTTCCAGCTCTTGATGGTAGTACGAGACAAATGAGAATACCATTCACGAGAAGCTCCAGTTAAACTGTCTTCAAAATAGTACATCCATAGCTTTTCATCTTCAGTATGAGCTCCCAACCTTCCCAGATAAGATTGGAGATGAGTGCGTGGGCAAGAATCCCCGTTGTATTTCTCAAAAGTAGGGGGTTTGAACTTGTGAGGGATCCTTACTCCCTGAACCAGACCAAGATTGGTGACATCAAAACCTAAGGAATTTTGAGACTCCAAAGAATTGAGCTTCTCAGCAAGCTCATCCATACGGAGAGTGGCCTCGAGGGCCTCGTCATCCAAAGAAAATTGATCATACTGACAATCTTCAGTAACGGGGCGCCCGTTAATCTGAATCCCTTGATTCACATTGTACCTTCCGCCACTACCATTCCAAACATTTCCCGTGTTGCCAACATTACCCCGGTTTCCATCAACATTTGCGTTACCCGCGTTTCCAGCGTTCACAGGGTTATCAGTGTTCACAGGGTTATCAGTGTTCCCAGGGTTACCAGGGTTCCCAGGGTTACCAGAGTTCCCCTCAGCACTTGGTATTTCCACCTCTGGATCGGGCCTCGGTTGCTCAACCAATTCCATCAGCTTCGCCTGGCCTTCTGCCATACCAGTCATCAATGTCATGAACTGATCCATCCTTTCATGCATATCAGCCAGTTCTTTCTGTATTTGGTCCATTGCTAGTTGTGGACGGTTTTCCTTTGTCGGGTACCTGTGAACTCGCTTCGGACCAATAACTGCCTGCAACAAGGAACAAACATTAGACACTGCGGTGACACCTACAAAATAAACAAGGGTTAGTATGTATGTTATGTGATGCACTGCTTATTCGATTTTAAGTCCCCCCCTTAAAAAGTGAATACCCTTCAATTGAATAAGCATGAGATGTTGGATGCAAATATGCGGATGATGTTGTGCAATGCAATGGCATGTCAATCAGAATTGCTGGATCCGCTTGAACATCTGTCAGGTTGCACTGCCTGGAGAGAAATTAAGAGGATCAAGCAAAGCACACCAAACAAAGGTCATGGGATGGATCATGTTATCCTTAATATCAACCATCCATTTTTGGTGGATTATGGTTTACACCTTATCAACACCCAAGTTTCATTGATATTAAGGATACCTGAACGGATCAACCATGAATCAAGGGTTTGTTGCAAGTCACGAGCATGGAGTTTAGGTTAAGAACCACCCAAAGGGAGTGTACTAAGGTTTAAACCTGCCAAATATGTTCTACAAAAGGTTCCCATAGTCATAATCCCATCTTTCGGATATTATCGGAGGAACGACTACTCGTATTCCAAAAATATTCTCAAGTGAGACTCTTATGAGTGTAGTATCGCGTAACAATCGTATCAAATCTTACATTTGAACGACTTTCGCACTACATCCTACGAATAAGCCAAGATGGATTTGGTAAACTAAGGTCCTTGGCTTCTAAGGTCTATATTGGAAAAAGTAATGTCTAACCACAACTTACTTGTGTGACATTATTGATCTCAACATGACCTCCACCAAGTGAATGGGCTTGCAACTCAACTTGCTAAGGAATCACTCCACATAAGTCAACAAGACTATGCCATTCTCCTATCCTAAGTGCACTCGAGTTCGGGTATAGAACTCATCTCACAAACAGAACCAACAGATACGGCAGTCATATGTACACAATGCAATAAAGCAGGTAAATGTTGAAAGATAAATAACTGTACAAAAGAATAAACACCCAATAAACAAACAACCTACAAAAGCTAGGAGGGACTCGCTTAGGGAAACCGGATCCCCAGCAGAGTCGCCAGCTGTCGCAACCTGAAAAATGGAATGCGAAAAAAAACAATCGGCGAAGAAAGACAGGAGAGTCGCCACCGTGCGTTATTTATCCAAAATGAGGGAAAGGAAACGCTCGAAGTAAACCTGGAAAAAGGAAAGGACAAGACAGGGTCTCGCAACCAAATCTTGGGTTCGGGAGTCGATTATGCGAAGGGAAGGTATTATCACCCCTACGCATCCGTAGTACTCTACGGGATCCACTTTTGTAGTTCTTGTCTAAAGGGTGTGAGTTTATCTAATGTGTTATTTACTAAAAAAAAGGGGTCAAAAGAAAATGACTCGCACGGATGTCGCATCCACTACATACGTATCTCATCTGAATATGAGAATCAGAGTCTTCGTAGCTCGGCTACCTAGGGGTTAAGGGTAATTGTGCTCGCTAAGACATCGCGTCTTATGCCTACGTATCTCATCTGGAATGAGAATCAGAGCAACCCGTAGTTCGGCTAACTACGGGGTTATGGATTGGGTTTTGGACGAACGACGTTACTACGCAATCTACCGGATGCTCGACCTTTGGAGACTTACTCGCCTGTAGTAGAAGGAGTTAACCTGTTCTTAGGAGAAGAAAAATCAATGAGTTGGTAGGGTTAGGGATGCTTATGAAAAAAGGAGTCCTGGACGAGGGAACCTGTAAAAAAAATAAACACACAAAAACATTGCCTCCTATCGAGGTCTTCCAGCTAGGAAAGCAGTAAAATGCGGGAAAAATATAAAAGTACCACGCGGATGAAGATCCGAGGTAACAACAATTAAAGGAACGATAAACCCTGAGATCCTTCCAAGCTAACATCATCAAAGAAAGTGGGTTAGTACAGGTAATCGGAATGAACTTCCAGGGGGTATCCCACAAATAAAGTGGAATATCAGGCAAACCATCTCTGCAAGAGTCATATGAGCCCTCACAAAACAAAACTCAACAAACAGGTTAGAGAAACAAAATAGGGTAATCAAGAGTTGCCCCCAAATCAAAATGTAACCACATGAATCATGCCCTTTCAATTCACAAAAAGCTCACAAAAAGCAACCAAGGGTAGGAGGCATAAACCTCTTGTCAAACACATGCATCAAAAGGGTATCAAATTCACCCATAATACCTCATACATTTAGAGCATTCAAATTAAAGGCATAAAGATGATTGATATAGGGCAAACCTGATTGGAGAGCTTGATTGAAATTGAGTTGCACCCGTGAGGTTTACAAAACAATCTTTAGGGTTTATGTGAGGCAGAGGTGATTCTGTGCAATTGAGTTCCCTTCAGGGTTTGGAGGCTGCTCTGAGTTCTCTGTCAGGTTTCTCTCCAGGTTTTGTCCAGGGTTTTGTTCCAAGGAAACCTCAGAGTATTTTGCTTCTCTTCCTTTTTCTGTCTCTTTTCTGTGTGGCTTTTGTTTCAATGAAACTCTAGTATTTATAACCTAATATTGGTAGCTTAGTGGGCTTCTGAGAGAGGTCCAAGTCTGAGATTTTTTCCTTTTATTTTATTTATTTATTTAATTAATTATTTTTTTTTAAAATAAAGTTTCTTGGATCTGATTCTGATTGACATGATGAAATGTAATGTATCTAATGTTAAATGACCTAAAAATGAATGCATTAATGAGGAGGGCAAATTTTGGGGTGTTACACCAGAAGATCGAAGAAGATCTAGCCAGAAGATCGAAGTCAGGTCTAGCCCGAAGACCGGAAATAGATTTAGCCAGAGAATCGAAACAATTCAGATCTAGCCAGAAGATCGAAGTAGATTCAGCCAGAGAATCAAAGAAAATAGATTCAGCCAGAGAATCCAAACAAAGGAGATCTAGCCAGAAGATCGAAGAAGATCTAGCCAGAAGATCGAAGAAGATCTAGCTAGAAGATTGAAACCGTATCCAGCCCGAGGATCAAAATTAACATCCAACCAGAGGACTAAATTGAGTATAGATTCAGCCAGAGGATCGAAACTCCAGATTAAGTCAGAAGACTGATTCAGATTCAGCCAGAGGATCGGAAGAGAAATAAATAGCGCGGTGTATTTCAGCATTTTTGTGGTGTTCTCGGAGCGCAAATTTTCGGTCTGTCTTTGGTATTCAATCACAGCTCACCCTGTTTGTCTGATAAGTTGTTCACTTTCATCCTGCTCGGGTTAGCTGATGACTGAATAGGGGCAACTGTAACACCCCAAAATTTGCCCTCCTTATTCACGCATTCATTTTTAGGTCATTTAACATTAGATACATTGCATTTCATCATGTAAATCGGGATTAGCTCCAAGAAGCTTGAACATCATCCAGGACACTTTGTGGGTTCTATTTAGATGATCAATCAACACAAGGGAAAGACTTGAGTTACTTCCAACAGGGGTCTATTCGTCAGTCAAAACGTTAATCTTGAAGGAGCAAAGGTTTGTTCATGAGCTATCATGCTCGCTAGGCGAAGCCCACGTGTTTTGAAAAAAAAAACCGAAACCGAAAAAAAAAATGAAAAAAAAAACGAAAAAAAAAACGAAAAAAAAAACGAAAAAAAAACGAGAAAATGAAAAAAATAATTAATTAAATAAATAAATAAAATATAATAGAAAAATCTTGGACTTGGACCTCTCTCAGTTGAGCCCACGAAGCCATGAAAATCAGGTTATAAAAGAGGGAGAACAAACAGAAAAAGGAAGAGAAGCAAAACACTCTGAGGTTTCCTTGGAACAAAATCTTGGACAAAACATGAAGAGAAACCTAGACAGAGAGAGTGAGAATTAATCTGCAGCAACCTCCAGGCAACTCTGAATGGTTCATTCTGACTCACACACTTTCAGCTCAAGCAAACCCTAACATTGGTTTGCAAATCCAGTCGTGCCATTTTATTTCAACCGATCTCTCCAATCAGGTTTGCCCTATATCCATCATCTTTATGCCTTTAATTTAAATGCTCAAAATGTATGAGGTATTATGGGTGAATTTGATACCCTTTTGATGCATGTGTTTGATAAGAGGTTTATGCCTCCTACCCTTGATTGCTTTTTGTGAGATTTTTGTGAATTTTAATGGCATGATTCATGTGGTTACATTTTGATTTGGGGGCAACTCTGAGTTACCCTATTTTGTTTATCTAACCTGTTTGTTGAGTTTTGTTTTGTGAGTGCTCACATGACTTTTGCAGGGATAACTTGCGTGGTGTTCCACTTTATTTGTGGGATACCGCTTGGAGGTTTCATTCCGATTACCTGTACTGACTCCCTTTCTTTGATGGTGTTAGCTTGGGAGGATCTCAGGGTTTCCTTGTTCCATTAATTACTGTTACTTCGGATCTTTATCCGTGTGGTACTTTTACATTTTCCCGTATTTTTACCGCTTTCTTAGCTGGAAGACCTCGATAGGAGGCAATGTTTTGTGTGTTTACTTTATGCAGGTTCCTTCGTCTAGGATTTCCCTTTTGCCTGAGCGTTCCTAAAACGCAAACAAATTCATTGATTTTTCTTCTCCTAAGAACACGTTAACTCCTTCTACTACAGGCGAGTAAGTCTCCAAAGGTCGAGCATCTGGTAGATTGCGTAGTAACGTCGTTCGTCCAAAACCCAATCCATAACCCCGTAGTTAGCCGAACTACGGTTTGCTATGATTCTCATTCTAGATGAGATACGTAGGCATAAGACGCGATGTCTTAGCGAGCACAATTGCCCTTAACCCCTAGGTAGCCGAGCTACGAAGACTCTGATTCTCATATTCAGATGAGATACGTATGCAGTGGATACGACATCCGTGCAAGTCATTTTCTCTTGACCCCTTTTTTTTAGTAAATAACACATTACATAAACTCACACCCTTTAGACAAGAACTACAAAAGTGGATCCCGTAGAGTACTACGGATGCGTAGGGGTGCTAATACCTTCCATTCGCATAATCGACTCCCGAACCCAAGATTTGGTTGTGAGACCCTGTCTTGTCCTTTCCTTTTTCCAGGTTTACTTAGAGCGTTTCCTTTCCCTCCTTTGGGATAAATAACGCACGATGGCGACTCTCCTGTCTTTCTTTGCCGATTATTTCTTTTCGCATTCCATTTTTCAGGTTGCGACACCTTCGAATAAAACGGACATCAAACACTTTGAACTCCCTAGGGAAGTCGTCTACCATGTTAACAGATAAATTTCCATGAGCGGGCAGTGGGTTAGCTTTCACGTTGGGTGCATGGTCCTCAAAGGACACCATTCCATTCTTCACTAGCTTCTGGACTTCATATTTGAGAGGGTAGCAGTTCTCAATGTCATGTCAGGGTGCTCCTTGATGAAAAGCACATCGGAGATAAAGCTTATACCACCATGGAAGTGGTTCAGGAATTTGTGGCGGATTTCTTGGTTGTAACAGGTTCTTGTGAACTAGTGATGGATAGAGCTCTGCATATGTCATAAGAATCGGGTAAAAAGAGACCTTCTTCCTCTCGAAAGTTTGTTGTTGAGGATTGTTGGTATTGTTGTTGTTGTAGGTGTTTGATCGTTGTTGTGGTTGTTGTTGACGTTGTTGTTGTTGAACTGGTGTTGATTGACTAGCTAAAAAAATGGGGATTACGGAAGATACTTGATGATGATGTTGACAGGATGGTTGACTTCTTCTGATTGGAGGCCTGCTCTGCCTTCCACTAGAAATTGCGTTGGCTTCATTGTCTTTCTTCTTACTGAAACTGTTGCTCTATCTTTTGTTGGACGATACCTCCTCTTTTGACAACCGTCCTTCTCGGACACCTTCTTCTAGCCTCATCCGCATGTTTACCATTTCGGTAAAATCACTGGGGGAACTGGCGATCATCTTCTCATAGTAAAATGAGCTAAGGGTCTTCATAAAAATCTTGGTCATATCCTTTTCCTCTAAAGGAGGGTTGATTTGAGCAGCGAGTTCTCTCCACCTCTACGCATACTCCTTAAATGTTTCCTTGACCTTCTGAGATAGTGATCTCAACTGATCTCGATCGGGAGCCAAATCAATGTTGTACTTGTACTGCTTAACAAATGCTTCACCCAAATCGTTGAAAGTGTGGATGCTCGCACTATCCATCCCCATATACCATTTTAGCGCAGCGCCGGTCAGACTGTCTTGGAAGTAGTGGATTTACAGCTGATCGTTGTCTGTTTGGGTAGACATCTTGAGGGCATACATCACCAAACAATTGAGCGGACATGTGTTCCCTTTGTATTTTTAAAAGTCAGGCACTTTGGACTTCACTGGAATCTTCACATTCGGAACCAGACATAATTCAGTAGCACTCTTCCCAAAAAGGTCCTTTCCACTCAAGGTTTTCAACTCCTTGCGCAGCTCAAGAAATTGATCTTTCATTTCAACCATTTTCTCATATACGTCCGGGCCCTCAGATGGCTCGGAATGATAAATGGTGTCTTCCACACGAGGTAAGGTATGCACTACAGGCGGTGGCACAGACATAATCGGGCTAGATGCCAGCATGGAAGCAAATGTGGGCGCAAAGCCCTCAAGCATAACGTTTGGTGGAATTCCCCACAGGAATCCGGTAGGTATGGCAGGTGCGAAATGAGCGGTAGCAGCAGGCATGGTGGAGGTAGCCACCTCTGAAATAACAGTCCTCTGAGGAGGAGTTGCAGGTGATGGAGAAGACTGGCTCTGCGCGGCTAGAACTGACTCCCTCATGGCAGTCAGGCGGGCGATCTCCTGTTTCAGAACTCTATTCTCTTGCTCAAGATGTTCCATGATTTGAGTGATTGGTGCGAGTATTGTACCAATGAGTCAGCTTGGCTGAAGCACAGAAGAAACACCAATGAGACATCAAACGAAAGAGAAACCTGCTTATGCAAATGATGCATGAAATGCAATGCTTGATTGTTTTTATTTTTAAAGAACTTACTATATTATTTGAATATATATATATATATATATATATATATATATATATATATATATATATAACAATAATTGCAACAATTTGATATGACCAAAAATCTCTTTTATTTATATAATTGGAAGGATTACACTGAGTACAATTTCAGAAACCGAATGAAAAATACAAGAGAAAAGGAGACTAGTCATCCTTAGGATCCCTAACAACAACATCAGAAGATCTGGCTGCAGGTGCGTACTTCCTTCGAATGCGTCGAATCTCGGTCTCAAAAGAAGCCTTCATCTGAATCTTCTCGAGGACAAGATGATCAACAATCTTCTTCCAAGCAACTGAAGGCTGAAGTATACTAGAAGATGAAACCTATGGCTCTCTCTGTCTCTTTGTCACTCGATCTTCAAGTAGCTCAATAAGTGCATCTTTGTCCTTAGACTCCAACTGCAACTCCTCATGCTTTTTCCTCAAAGAATGGAAACGCTCTTCCCATATATCCTTCTCTTGGTTCATCTTGGCGAGCGCGTCTTCCAACTCCTCTACATCTTGGTTAAGATATTTAATGGCTCAACCACAACCAGAGACATAGGCCTCTCACAAGGATAAGGCATCTTCAACTCCAAAGCTCTCTTCTTCACCCAAAGAATGTAAGCTTCCAAAGCTACACAATTGCGTGGACCAAGCTCAGATCTTCCTTTCCTATGCACATTATGCCAAGCATGCACAATCTTCTACTTCAAATGTTGGGGATCTTTACCCTCTTGATAAAAAAGACCTTCTAACAAAGTGTTATTAGGTTTGTCTCTCAAGGGGAACCCAAGTTGACGACGAGCCAATGCAGGGTTGTAGTTGATTCCTCCTTGTGTACCAATGAGAGGCACATTAGAGAATTTACCATAACTATCAATAATCTCCAAATTGCTCAAATAAGGATCATACCAAACCATATCATCATTAGTGAGAGACATAAGTCTCTGAGACCATCGTAGACATTGTTTGTTCTCCACAAAAGCAGGTGTCTGAGGCAAGTGCGAAATAAACCACTTATAAAGAAGAGGGACGCAACAGAAAATCGTTCCACCACCCTTAGAATTCCTTAGATGCAAAGATAAGTACATATCACCCAACAAAGTAGGCATAGGATTCCCAATCAAGAAAATTCTAATGGTGTTAACATCAACAAAACCGTCAATGTTAGGGAACAAAGTTAATCCGTAGATGAGCAAAGGAAGTAGCTTCCTTGACGAGGAAATCAGATGGCAACCCAAACAATCCTCCTTTCTTCACCCAATGAGCCTCTATCTCAGACTTCTTCAAGTGAAGAACTTCAGCAATAAGATGATATCCGGGAATCTCTTCCAATCCACTAAATGGAACCTTGTTAGAAACAGGTATTCCCAAGATATGGGCATACTCCTCCAACATAGGCACAAGCTGATAATCAGAAAAAGTGAAGCAACGATAGAGAGGATCATAGAACTGAACCAAGACACTCATAAGTCATTCAACCACATCAGCAGACAAGATAGATAGAAGCTTCCCATGATGTTGTTTGAAGTCCAAGGGATCTAATACAAAAGATGCTAGCTTCCTTAACTCTTTTAAGTCGGGACATCTGAAACTGTACTTCTTAGTGTTCCTTCGCCCACAATCCATGGTCTAAAAATATTTGCAAATAATACCTCAGTTCCTTGAAATTTTTGTGTGATGAATGTTATGGTGCGCATGAATGCATGAATGCATGAATGCAACAATCACAAATAAGGGATCACACACAAGGCAAACAAACAAAGTTCAAGGGATGAAACAAGTCATTGTCAAGATCAATCATCCATTTTGGTGGATTATGGTTTTCACCTTGTCTACACCCAAGTTCCGTTGATATTGACAAGACTTGATGGAACAACCAAGAATCTAGGGTTTATTGTGAATCACGAGCATGGAGTCTGGGTAAGAACCATCCTAAGGGAGTGAACTAAGGATAAAAACCTGTAAATCATGTTCTAAAAAGTTCCCAGAGTCTTAATTTCATCTATCAGATATTATAGGTTAAGATGACTGACTCATCGACCCATAATATTCTCAAGAGAAACTCGTCTGAGTGTAGTATCACGTAACAACTGTTATCAAGTCTACACTTGAACAGTCTCCGCACTACGTCCTAAGTAAGCCAAGTGGGGTTAAATGCTCTACGGTCCTCAACTTCTCGGGCCCCAAATTAGAGATAGCAATGCCTAACCACAAATACTTGTGTGACATTTCCAAATCCAAAAGGGTCTCCACTGAGCAGATGAATCTCAAGCCAACTTGTTAAGGACTACTCCACACAAGTTGAACATGACTATACCATCCTCCTATCTTAATTGCGCTTAAGTTCGGGTTAGAACTTATCTCACCACTCAGAGATCACCAAGAACAACAAGAATATTATATCGCACAAACAAATATACATACATCAAACATACAATTATATACACACAAAAAAGTAGGCTAAACCCACTGGAGACTACTCCCCAACAGAGTCGCCACTTAAATTCTGTAGCGGTAAATTCGTGATCATCAAGCTATGGATAAGCAAGACATCAAATAACAAGAGTCGCCATCGCACTTTTATTGTTTCCAAGGGAAAAGGGGAAAAGTACGAAGAAAACCCAAAAAATAAGAAGTTTTCAAATCAAAACTAATAAAATGCCAGAGATTACAGGTAAGGGGGTTGGTTACACAGAGGGAAGGTGTTAGCACCTAAAGTGTCCTAGGTACTCCTAGGGAGCCCTTTTTTGTGTGCCTTTCATTAATTATATTTTTGTGTTTGACAAGACCCTCGGAGTTGTGCCTACGTACCAACATAAAAATGAGGGATAAAAACCTCGTAGTTCGTGATACAAATTTCAAAGTGGATGCATTGCTTTTAACAAAAATTAGGTTTGAAAGGCACAAAAGCCTAGAAAGTGGTTTGAATGAGTTAGTTCTTTTTGGCTTTTGAAAATTTTAGGTCAAGTATAGTTAAGTTTATTTACAAGTTTGATTTAGGAAAATAATTTTGAAAATGCAATGGCATAAGGCCAAAGTTCCTAATTTGCAAAGGGTCTAAGTTTAGAAAAAAAAATAAGTACAAACAAAGAAGTTTTAAAAGGAGGGAGAAATTTTGAAATTAAATAGATGGGGAGGAGATGAAGAGACTAATCCTAAGCATAAATTTACAAGTTAAGAGTTGACAAGAATGTCATATAGAAACCCAAATTCCCTTGGACATTAGAATCAAGCAACAAACAAGGCACACAATATTAACTTGAAGAGCAAGGCACCAAATAAAGATAGCCACATCCAAGCTTAGCCATTCAATGATCTTCTTCAAATTTGCCCAGGAAGTAGATGAATTCCATAATGCCATAAGTCACGGGATCAAAATAACAGCCTCATAATGATCATGTTGTAGATGAGCTCAAATGGATCTTTCAAGGATGTATCAGATTATGTTTCAGATTACAAGCACTGGGTTACATGAAAGTTGGCATTGGTCAAGTCCTTTGCATATGGAGTGTTGCCTAAATTCTAAGTCCAATTGTCTCAGATCAAACCAACAGTCCACACAAAATGTTTTTTAGGGTTTTTATTCTTATTATGTACATTAATGGCCAAAGACCACACAAACACACACAATATACAAACGAAATATATCACAAAATATGGTCCAAATGGACAAAGTGAAAATGACACTAACATAAATAAATAGAATGATATGAATAATGGAAAATGAATAGGGCTTAAAAATAAAGTGCATTAAAGTAAATAAATTGAAAGTAACTGTTAGTTGTTAACGAGTTAGAGGTTAGTATTGTTTTTGCTTTTTGTTTTAAGACATTTTTTGGAGAACACTCAACCCACTTATCACAAGCATGGATCCTTGAACCAAGACATCTTCTAAAGGAAGGAAAAAAGGCCACGTTTCCACATAATACCATGAAAGAGGGGAGACTTACAATCTCACTAACTAGAATGTTGTGCCTTTTGTGTCAAAAATTTAGCTTTATGTTAAGCAATCGTAATTGGACTTATGTAAAAGTCACAACTATCTGAGGTCGGGCAATAAAATATAGGTGTTAATGGATGTTAGAGATTTGGTACAAGGAAACAAGCTCGCGAAGAATCTGAGATCTCCTGCCTATGTATCCTTATAGTGCAATAAGGAAATCAGAGCTTTTGTAGTTTAGCCCACTAGGGCTGACAGCAAGATGATTGAGGCAAGATGAGTGATTAATTGATTATAAAGAGACTTGATAGTTACTAGGTAAGAACCATACTAAAGTCTATAAGTAAAGGTGGATACGATGAGTAACTTGATCAAGCGTCCCGTACCCAAAGATATCCAGAATGAGGGTAGGAATTCTCCATTCTCATCCATTCTTTACTACTTAAGGATCGTGACATGTAATTCTCATCCTAACTTCCAAGTTGTTGGATAAGAATCTTTGTTGCTTCTTGTAGTGATGAAAACCTCATCAATCGTTTAATTCGACTTGTTCTAAAGTCTATGAATAAAGGTGAATATAATGAGCAACTTGGTCAAGCGTCTCGTACCCAAAGATATTCAGAATGAGTTAATGGAATCCTCCACTCTCATTCATTCTCTATTACGTAAGGCTCGTGTCGTACAACTTGAACCATGATTGATGAGTTATTGGTGAAGTCCTTTATTTGTTGCACAACTGATTTATAAAGGGAGAGACTTGCTAATCATATGATTTGAATTATGCAAAAGTCTATGAATAGAGGTACATACGATGAGCAATTGGGTCAAGTGTCCCGTACCCAAAGATATTCAGAATGAGTTAATGGAATTCTCCACTCTCATTCATTCTCTATTTCTTAAGGCTCATGCCATACAGTTCTAACTTTGATTAAACAATCTCTTGAAGAACCACCTTTGATGTGCCTTGTATGATCCATTGCTTGGTATGACTGAGGATGCCTTGATTGAGAGTATGACTTAAGGCTTCGAGCTCCACAATTTACATAAAAAGTCTTATCAAGTGACCAAGGGTCTTTTGGTCACTCCAATTAGATAGTGGGATTATACAAGATCAAAGAATTTAGTTTATCAAAATTTCTTTTGATCAACTTGAATAGCGGGTTTGCATTAGTTTTGAAAACTAGGTTAATCCTAATCTAATGGTTAGAATTTAACTCAAAGGCTACACCTAAGGGAACATGCAATTGTTAATCAAAACTTGGTTTAAAGCTGATTAAACTTCTAAGTCAAGATTAATCCTAGGGGATCATGTATTTATATGTTCAAAATACCAAAATAAACCCTAAAGAGGTCAAATGGTCATATTGCATTGTATGTTCAATTAGAGAATTAAAACTAGGACTAAATCTAATTAAAAAACAAATCATCCTAATTATTTCTAATCAAAACAATTAATTCTAATTAACTATTTAATCCTAATTTCCAATTAAATCTAACACGTTAATATGTCCTAATTACCCTAATTAACAATAATTAATAAGGCTAAACAACAACCACAAAATTTAGCAAAAACAAGGTTAAAATAATCAAAAGAAAATGGGCTTAAGGGTGTGCAGGCCCTGAAATAGGGGTAAAAGGAAGAATCTGGCGCATGGGTCTTCATGTTCAAGCCCAAACGACATTGGCTTCAGACTGGGGAGTGTGAGTCCAATGTTGGGATGAGGATGCAGTTTCACATTGGGCCTGAATGGAACAAGGCCCAGTCAGAGCAACCCAAGGCATTGACTATTAAATTGCACGTGGTCAAAGGATTTGAATGAGTTGAACGCACGCGCAGTTGGCCACTCTCAGATCACCCTTCACCTGACCTCCATCGTAGGCCACCGCGTTGGAAATCTTTTTTGACAGTGGTGGCCACCTGTAAGACCCCAATTTTGACCCTAAGATCCCTCATGCAATCTCCTCACATTCATTAGCATTGGGATCATACCTTGGCATCCTCCTTACCCCTCTTTCATTGGGTTTGTTTTGGGAGAGATCATCAAGCACCATGTTATTCTATCATACTTGTATATTATCATTTCACTAACCAAAACGCCAAAAATATGTCTTTGTATTTGCCTAACTCTTTTGTAGGAAGGGCATGATCACCATTGATCTATCAAGTTCACATCTAGGGTTTGAGACCCTCATAGCTAAGAGCACAACCAAGGAATAATCCATGATGTCTCTAAGCATCATATATGAGTCCCAATGATCTCTACATGTTATTTTGATCAAGCATTCTTCAAGAGTTTGGAGTTGGTTTGCCTTGGAAACCCTAGTTTGTCTAGGTATCTTGAGTAACTTCTTCAACAAGTTTCCTCATCAATTGATCAAATTTATCAAGGGGAACTTCAAAATTCATAATCTTATGCATATATGATCTACCATGAGCCTAAAAAGTCAATAGAATTGCAAGTTAGCAAGTTGGTTGATGGTGGTTGGCCAGATGAATTCATCTGATCAAATTTGGGTCTCCTTAGACCCTATCTCTTACAATTTATATCATATGAAAATGATTCCAAGATAAAAGTTACTCTAAATGACATTCCAAACAACTTTCATGTTGAGGTCTGGAGATAATTTCTCTTGGAAAGTTATTTTCTATGTTGAGACATTATAGGTCATTTTGTCTAAAGCCTAATTTGAAAGTCAACTTCCCAAGGCCATAACTTGCTCAATTCTTATGATATGAAATATTTCCAAGTTTCAAAATCAAATTAAATATGTCTAATTCAACTTTGATGTTTAGATTGAGAGCTAAATCAACTTTTATGAGCATGTGATATGAGGATACATTATAGGTCATTTTGGACCAATACCATTGAACAAGTGATTTTCCTCAACTTCAAAAATGCATAACTCTCTCATTCTAAATCCAAATGATGTCAAATTGGTGACCATTTTGAAGTTATTTGAAATAGATACAACTTTGATGAATACACGTTTCTCATTTGGAGCTCACATAAAAAGTTTAGTAAGGTGGAACACTGAGGTATATGGCTTGACAGTTAGAAATTTTTTAAACATGTTGAAATTTCAAAACTTCCACCTCAAAATTCACCTTGATCCAAGTTACAAATGGAAAAGTGTTCAACATAAGTGTTGTTCCTCTTGATCTGAGCTTTCCAAAAAGTCTTATTTCATCCATTTTGGACAAGGTTTGCTAGGGTTGCACATGGTTTTAACAGGCCTGCATCAAGTGGTAAAATCAAAAGTGAAAATGACCATTTCACATTGCGTTGCCATTCAAGCTTCATTTTTATCTCATCTCAGATGCATATAGACCTAATTGGATTTCTTCATGGGCTTGTACACGCCCATGCAAGCATGTGCATGACATTGCCAAATTTGGAAGAAACTTGAAGTGTGCAAATAACATTCCCAATTGCTATAAATACAACCCCTTTGAGCTCATTTGACAGGATCCTTGCGCGCCATCTTTTCCCCCTCTCTTCAAACCCTCACAAATCATAGGAAAACCTGAGAATTTTCATTTTGAAAATTGAGTTTGAATCTCACTGTTTGGAGATTCAAAAACTCCAGGATCCAAAGCTTTGTTCCATTTCCAAACCACTTCTGCAAGTTCCCTGAGTGTGATCAAGCAAGGATTGAAGCAAGCAAGATCAAGTTCTGCATAGCATTGAAGGTATTTTCCAGAAATTTTATTCTCTTCGATTCTCACTCAATTCTCATCAATTCTCTTGGATCTTTGGTTGTCAGAAGTCCTACCAATGTAGGAAAGAAGCTTGAGTTGCTTTGAGGTCAAATCCTAGGAACTCAGTTGACACACCTTAAAATTCAACTCCTTATATATTTATATATATGTGGAGTTAGTTAAAATTGAGGTCAGATTCGTGCTCTACGCCATTTTTTCTTTCAAATCATGTCCTCCTTTTTCATTTATCTGATGGTGATGACTGAACCAGTCCGATGAGGCTCACCTAAGAAGGTGTTCGGAGGTTTAGCGCCGGTGATGTGCTGGATATTTTCAGAGCCATTGATCCATTTCAAAATGTTTTAATCTCACACGTTTCTTGTAATTACCACTTGTGTTACGCGTTGACTAGTGACTATGGTGGAAAGCGCGCTGATGGCCACTTGATCTGCCACCTTAATTAATGAGGGAGATCAAATGGTCCACGTTTTTTCTGAATATTTGAATTTCATTTTATTTTTTTATTTTCATTAATTCATATTAATTTTAATATTCATCCAAAAAATATGAGAGTTTCAGCAAAAAAATTTAAATAAAATCCTCTTTCATATTTTGAATTAAAATAATTTTTGGATCATTATTAATATTTTTCATGATTTAATTGATTTTGTGAATATTTTTAATTGTTTAAAAATACTTTTAAGTCTCTAAAAATTCTGAAATTTTTTCTCCAAGGTCTTTTGACCTTGTTTGACCTATGATAAATCTCATGGCCATTTCTTTGGTGTTTTGATGAGCTTTTAGGAGTTTGACAAACCATATTTAATTTAATGCATTATTTTTAGTATTTTTTAATTGAATAAATGTCAAATAATTGTGTTGAGCCATTTTGATTGTTTGTATGAGTTTGACTTGTGTTGTTGGGCCTTGGTCAAGGTTGATTTGACTTTGCTAGGTTAAGATCATTGGATTTAGAGGATTGATGGAATGTACATTCCATCTCCCAAAATGAATGAATGATCTTAATTTGGTAAAAGTCCTCCTTTGTCCAATTTGAGTTTTATCCATTTCCCCTCCCTCTTCATCTTATTCCCCTTCTTTATGCATTCATGTCATGGTCCTATGATATCTCAATGTCCTAAGGCTAGTCGATTGAAAATCAACATAAGTACGGATGAGATTAGGCCACCTCTTTTAGTTTTAGGTGTGGTATGTTTTAGGAGTTTGTTTCCTTGTACCAAATCTCTAACATGCATTAACACCTATATTTTATTGCCCGACCTCAGATAGTTGTGACTTCTACATAAGTCAAATTACGATTGCTTAACATAAAGCTAAATTTGACCCTCAAGGCATCGCATTCTAGTAATTGAGATTATAAGTCTCCCACTCTTCATGGAATTGTGTAGGAACTTGACCTTTTTTCCATTCATGAGAGGTAGTGGCATACTTGTTGATTTATCCAAGTTTGATCCCTTCTTATGGATGATGTGTTGGTTCAAGGGTTCATACTTAGGAATGAATGGTTGATTATTCTCCAAAGAATGACTTAATCAATTAAAACTCATCACTAACATTTGACTAATCATTGATTAACTTCTTAATTAACATTTCTTTACTTCAAAGTCATTTACTTTATGCAATTTAAATTTCAGTACCTTTATCATTCATTACCATTTACATTTCATGCAACTTGTTTATGTTTCAAGTCCTTTTCACTTTGATTATTTGAGCCATATCTTGTAATTTTATATATTGTTTGTTTGTTTTGATTTTTTTATGGTCTTAGGACCTTAAAACACTTAATAGCAACAAAAAAACTCTAAAAAATATACGGGTGGACTGTTGGACTTGATCTGAACTTTTGGACTTAGAAGTAGGAAACTTCCCTATGCTAAAGGACCTGGCAATTGCCAAAATTTGAGACTGAGCTATCTTTGAATATGCCTTCATCTGATGCAAGATCTTGGATCCCTTTGATTCATTTGATGCTATGTCTCTGTGCATAACTGTTATATTGTTATTATTTCCTATATATAGTGTTTGTTCTGAGTTGATCAAGGAATATTTCATCTGATACATTGGAAGATACTAAACACTGCTAGATATTGGAAGGCTTGCTTGGATATTATGGCTATCTTTATTTGATGCCTTGGTCTTCATATGATGCTTGGATATTGCTCATTGCTTATTGCTTGTTGATTGTCAATGTCCAAAGGAAAATGGGTTTATATATGACATTCTTGTCTGTTGGATTGCATCCCATTGGTAAGATATTTTCAATCCCTAACTTTTAATTTTTGTCTCCCGCTTCTTAAATTTTAAAATCTCTCCCTCTTTTCAAAGTTTCTTTGCTTGTGATTTCAAACTTAGGCATGTTTTAATGATTATAAACTTTGGCCTTATGCCATCGAATTTGCAAACTTTTTCTTAAATCAAACTTGTAAATAAACTTAACCATGTTGACTTAAATTTCAAAAGATAGAAAGAACTAACAACCTCATTCAAATCTTTGGCCTTTTGTGTCTTTTCTTGTTAAACTTTTGTTAAAATCAATTCACTAACTACTTTGAAATTTTTACCACGAACTACGGGGTTTGGATCCCTCATTTTTATGTTGGTACGTAGGCATAAGACCGAGGGTCTTGTCAAACGCAAAATATAATTAATGAATTCTTTTCTCATCCCCTTACTTTATATTTTACCAAGCATCATTTACACCCAAAAACATATGCACATAAAAAAGGGCTCCCTAGGAGTACCTATGACACTTTGGGTGCTAACACCTTCCTCTGTGTAACCAACCCCCTAACTTGTAATCTCTGGAATTTTATTAGTTTTGATTTGAAAACTTCTTATCTTTGGTTTTTTTCGTACTTTTCCCTTTTCCTTTGGAGACAATGAAAGCGCGATGGCGACTCTGGTTTTATTGACGTCAAGTTTATCCATAGCTTGATGGTCACAAATTTACCGCTACATAGAACACACAACCATCCATTCACAAGTATGAAGACATGAACCAAGACATCATCCATGAGAAGGGATCCAACTTGGATAAATCAGCAAGTATGCCACTAGCTCTCATGAATGAAAAAAGGTCAAGTTTTCACACAATGCCATGAAGAATGAGAGACTTACAATCTCACTTACTAGAATGCTATGCCTTGCGGGACAAATTTAGCTATGTGTTAAGCAATCGTAATTGGATTTATGTAGAAGTCACAACTATCTGAGGTCGGGCTATAAAAATATGGGTGTTAATGCATGTTAGAGACTTGGTACAAAGAACCAAACTCCTAAAACATACCACACACTAAAAATAAAGATGGGAGGGACCTATCTCAGTCAGACTCATGTTGATTCATCTGACACAAGGTCAATGATTAATCAACTAGCACTTTGACTCGAAGAGAATTCATTGGTCAATGATGGATTGGGAAAGAATAGGGATGAAGATGAAGAGGGGAGGGAAAACATGAACCCAAATTTATCATAGGAAGAATTTCATCTGATCAATACTATCCATTCAGTTTTGGGGATGAAATGTATATTTCATCAACCCCCTAACTCCAATAGTATTAGTCAAACAAAATTCAAATCAACCACGACGAAGGCCAGATAGAAAGTCAAACACCAAAAGATCAATTAAATGGTTCAACAAAATTTTTAAACAATTAAACAATTAAAATTCAATTTTAAAATGAATTCAATGCATTTTTTAACAGTAAAAACCTCAAATCTCTTCAAATCACAAAGTAAATGTCGAAGGGATTTATCATAAGTCAAACAAGTTCAAAGGACATTAGACAAAAATATTGAGAATTTTTTGAAAGTCATAAGTATTTTAAAATATTTAAAAACAAGTCTAATATCAATTAATTCACAAAAAATATTTAAATTAATTCAAAAAATGATTTTAAGTCAAAATATGGAAGTGGAAAATATTAAAGATTTTTGGTGATAGTCCCATATTTTTTGGATTAAAAATGAATTTATTATGAATTAATCAAAATAACATGATTAAAATAAAAAAAATAAAAATAAAAAATAAAAAACAAGGGCCATCAGATGTCCCTGATTAATTGAGGTGGCAGGTCTGATGGCCACGCACATGCTGATCATGGTACACCAAGTCAAAGGCGCCACACACATGGTAATTTGAACCAATGGTTACAATTAAAACATTCAGACATAATCAAACGGTTGGAAGGACGCCAACGCACCACCGGAGCCCTGGCTCCGATCTTCTTCTCCAATGGACCTCACCAGACTGGTCCACCACAAAAATGGAAAATTAATACACTAATTCAAAGTAAATATCCTCAAGAGTCCAAATCTGACCTCAATTTCTCCTAATTCCACGTATATTGAAAGATACATGGATTTGAAATTTGAGGTGTATGATCTGATTTGCTTTGATTTGACCTTAAAGAAACTCAATCTTGTTGCCTACATTGGTATGACTTCAGCCAACCAAAAATTAATTGAAATGATGGAGAATTGAGAGAGAATCGGAGAGATAAAGTTTCACAAAATTCACCTTCTGTTTGCAGTGATGAAACTTGTTCTGGATCCTAATTTGCTTGGGCTTGCTTTTACTTTCTTGCAAGAGATGAAATGAGACTCTTAGTGTTTCAACGTCAAAATAGAAGTGGAATTGTAACTCTATTTCAATTGAAATCCTCAATATTATCCTATCAATGGAGGGTGGGAAGGTTGCTAGAGAAAAGCTTGGGTAAGGTCCTCCATTATGAGCATCTAGGCAATTTATTTACAGGCTTTTCCAATGCTTTCCACACACTTTCAAACTTTTGCCAAAAATAGCAACTCTTGGTTGCATGCTTGCATGGGCGTCTGATAGGCCTATTAAATGATGCCAAAAGGTCCAAAATCATGTGTTGATCAACCTGAAATGATAACATGGGATCATGCATTAGTGAAATGGAAATTGAACATTGTACTTACCAAATGAGGCCATGCATTACACCCATGCGCAAGTCCTTCAAAAATGCTCCAACTGCCATGATCTTGGACTATTTGGAAAGGTGACATGGAAGAGAATATCTTTCATGTTGAAGACTTTTCTATTTAGAGCTTATATCATGATGAACTTTGAGGTGGAAGTTGGAGAAATCAAACATAGTTGAAAAATTTCTAAATATAAAGTCAAATGATCACTTTTTCCACCATGAATAATATTTGATATGAGCTTCAAATAAAAATGGTTTCTTCACCAAAGTTGTATCTGTTTCATTCCTCTTCAATTTTGTCACAAATTTGACACCATTTGATTCTTTCAGGAGGGAGTTATGTATTTTAGAAGTTGAGGGAAATTGTTAGTTCAATGGTAATGACCCAAAATGACCTATAATGTTTCCTCTTGACACACACCCTTGAAAGTAGAATTTGACATTTCTCAAATAATAGAAGTTGGAGAAGACATATTAAAATTAATAATGAAACTTAGATGGACCTCATATGATAAAATTTGAGTCGGTTATGGTTCTTAGAAGTTGACCTTCCATCTAGGGCACAAACAAAATGACCTATAACCTTTCACCATATAAAATGACTTTACAAGAAAAATTAGATCTTGATGTCAACATGGAAGTTGTTTGGAGTGTCATAAAGAGTAATTTTTCTCTTGGAATAGTTTTCATATGACAAACATTGTAGGAGATAGGGTCTAGGGAACCCTGTATTTGACCAATTGACTTTCTCTGGTCAACCTCTTTGAAGCAACTTACAAACTTGAAATTATTTTGATCTTTGGGGATCATGGAGGATCATATATGCATAAGATGATGTGTAAGGGAGTATCCCTTGATATCTTTGACCAATTGGTGAAGAAACTTGTTGAGGAAGTCACACAAGATACCTAGGTGAATTAGGGCTTCTAAGGCAAACAAGCTTCAAACTTATGATAAATTCTTGATAAAATTGACAAATAAAGAACATGGAGATCCATATATGATGCTTAGAACCATTATTAACATTTCCTTGATTGATCTCTTGCATTAAGGGTCTCAAACCCTAGATGTGAGCTTGATGAGGCATAGGTAGACACACACACTACCTACAAAAGAAACAGCACTACACAAAGACATATTTTTGGTATTTTGGTTGGTAAACAAAAGAAAATAAAGTATTATACAATCAAATATGCTTGATGATTTCTCCCAATGCAAACCCAATGAATGAGGGGTAAGAAGGATACCAAGGCGTGATCCCAAAGCCAATGCAAATGATTAGATAGCATGAGGGATCTTAGGGTCAAAATTGGGGTCTAATAGCTGCCCCTATTTAAGGACATTCTAGATGAGGATTTGAAGGTTAAAATCTTCGTTCAACTCAGTAGAATGGAATTAAATAGCAACATCAAGAAACAAACTTTGGTCCATAAGAGACCTCATGATGCATATGATATGAATGCAAAAATAATCTTTATAGGGAATATATTGCCACAAAGGAAAAGAATATGAAGAGACTAAAAGTCCATATGAGTAACATGCATTCCATAAGGAAAACTTACTGAGGAGATAGAGACTCTAGGGATAAAAATCTATGCATATGCCAGGCTAGGACTTAAAAACTACTAAAGACACGAGGGGATTTCCATGAAACTAAATCAATGGAAAGACTCGGACGAGGGATAAAGCTATATGTAGGGGACGAGAGTAGATCAAAGCTAAGCTGAAATACTCAAGCCAAAGGAAATTCAATTTCACAAAGAAATACAAACCCAAACTCAACTGGGGAAGAAAATTTAGCACAGGAGTAAAAGAGATATATTATCTACCACCGATTACTGGGTAGGAAGATAATACACTCGGACAAAGGGATATCCGTTATTGGTTAAGGTAAACATATCAAGGATGACTCGTTGAGAAAAAAGGAGGAATATTCATTACCAGTTACTGGATAAGAATAACCTACTAGGGGAAAGGGAATCAAATAGGAATTATAACTACCTTTTTTAATGGGTAGAATACCAAAGAGAGAGTATATGTCATCGGTTAGAGTTAACATATCAAGGATAAACTCAAAGGAAAGAGTATTTGTCATCGGTTAGGATGAACATATCAAGGATAGACGACCTGGGGAAAGAGGAAGAATATCTGTCACAGGTTAAGATGAACACATCAAGGATAGACCACCAAAATAGGATTTACAGCTACCGGTTACTGGGTAGAAGACCAAAAAGAGAGTATCCGTCATCGGTTAAGATGAACATATCAAGGATAAACTCAAAGGAAAGAATATTCGTCATCGGTTAAGATAAACATATCAAGGATAGACTGCCGGGGAAAATAGGATTTACAACTACCGGTTACTGGGGAGAAGACCGAGGAAACTGGAAAAATATGTCACCAGTTAAAATGATCATATCAATGATAGATTCTCTGGGGAAAGAAGGAATTACAACTACCTTTTTACTGGGTAGAATACCAAAGAGGAAGAATATCTGTCATCGATTAAGATGAACATATCAAGGATAAACTTGCTGAGGAAACGAAAAAACGAATCTGCTGGAGAAAATTAATCAAAGAAGTAAATTACCTTTTACCGGTTACTGGGTAAATTAACACAATGGTTAATAAAATCTTGGGGGACCAAAAGATATATCTAGGTAAGAACTAGAAAGAAACAGTAAAAAAAGACTCAACCCAATGAGGATATAGCTCAACGGGAGTGGTTCCATCCAGATAATGAACCGGGGAAGAGGGTGAAATAACAATCATCCACGAGACAATAACTCATTGAGGAAGGATAAATAATAAACTCTTTCTGCTTAAGGGGATGACACTCTACAATTGAAGGAGGACAAATACACCAAATCTGCATGGGGAAATAGTATCGCCGAAGAAGGGGATCTAAAAAATAGGTCAATGTGGTAAAAAAATACACAATGAAATATTTGATGATGTGCTTTATGTATGTATTTGTATGTATATGTATGAGTGTGTATATGATTATGTTGACAAACGAGCACAAAGGATACAAATAACAAAGATCTGAATCATCACAACTAGATAATCGGCTAATCTCGACAAGATGGAAACACCAACCGGAGAACTTGCTAGGGATGAACAATAAATCACCGAGGATATAAATCTTAACTCAAAATAATATTCAGTTCCCGGGGATGGCACACAACCACAAGTCAAGGGAGAATAAGGATACATTAATCAAAGCAACTCTAGTTAGGGAAAGTCATGGAGAACATGCATCCGACCTAAAATGTTGCGGATAAAGAGGGATCTGCTGAGGATCCTCATCAGAGCCACCAGTCATACTTTGTTTTTCTTTGTTTACTAACCCAAATACCAAAAAATATGTCAATGTATAGTTTACTTCTTCTGTAGGTAGTGTGTATGGTCACCTATGCCTCATCAAGCTCACATCTAGGGTTTGAGACCCTCAATCCAAGGAGACTAATAAAGAGATGGTGCAAATTTACTCTAGACATCATATATGTATCCCCATGATCCCCAAGAATTCAAATCCCCGTATCTTTTGATATACTTGGAATTGGAGAAAATTTAGGCCAAATTCGATATCCCCATCTGGTGCAAATTTCACTTCAGTTTGGAAGTTGAAACTCCAAGAATTCAAACCTTCCCTTGATGCAATTCAACTTCTGCAAGCTTCTGAAGTCAATCCAAGGCCAATTGGAAGCAAGATCAAGTAAGATTCAAGCTCCCTCGAAGGTGAATTTTCAGAAACTTCATCTCTTCGATTCTCTCTCAATTCTTCACCATTCTCTTTGATTTTTAGTTGGTTGAAGTCCTACCAATGTAGGCAACAAGATTGAGTTGCTTTGAGGTCAAATCGAAGCAACTCAATTTATGATCCTCAAAATTCAAATCCACGAAACTTTTGATATACTTGGAATTGGAGAAAATTGACGCCAAATTCGATATCCTGAGCATTTTCTCTTTGAAATACTATCCTTGTTTTTCATTTTCCATTGAGATGAAGTTAGACCAGTCCGGTGGAAGTCAATGGAGAAGATGACTGGAGCCCTAGCTCCGATGGTGTGCTGGCATACCTCCTGGCCATCTGATCATGTTTGAATGTTTTAATTTGAGCCATTTCCTTTGAATACCACTAGTGCCACGCGTTGACTGCAATGCACCATGGAACGCGTGTGCTAGGCCATCAGATATGCATCCTCAATTAATGAGGGACATCCGATGGCCGTTGTTTTTTCTAATTTCTTTTTATTTTTTGAATTTTCATTTAATCCATTTATTTTGTTTAATTCATATTAACTTCATTTTTAATCCAAAAAATATGGGACTTTCACTAAAAATCTTTAAATATTTCTATCTTCCATATTCTGAATTAAAATTATTTTTTGGATTAATTTTGATATTTTTCATGAATTAAATGTTTTTATGCATATTTTTAATTGTTTAAAAATACTTCTGACTTTTGAAAAATAGTGAATTTTTTTGTCTAAGTTCCATTGACCTTGTTTGACCTAGGATAAATCCCTTGACCATTTATTTTGTGTGTTTGAAGGGATTTTAGATTTTGACCAAATTAAAATGTATTTTAATTCACTTTTAATTGGATTTTTAATTGATTAAATGCTTAAAAAATTTGTTGAGCCACTTTTATGGTCTTCTGATGTTTGACTTTCTGTTTGGGCCTTGGTCAATGTTGATTTGACTTTTGTTGGATCAAAACCATTGGATTTAGGGGATTGATGAAATGTACATTTCATCTCCAAAAATGAATGAATGGTTTTGATTTGATGAAAGTCCTCCCTTGGTCAATTTATGTTTCTATCTCCCCCTTCCTCTTCATATTCATCCATATTCTTTCCCATTCCCTCATTTTACCAATGAAATCTCTAATATCTTAAGGCTAATTAGTTCATCAATGACCTTGTATCATATTAACCAATACAAGTATGACCGAGATAGGTCCTTCCCTCTTGATCTTTTCTTTTAGTATGTGGTATGTTTTAGGAGTTTGGTTCTTCATACCAAATCTCTAACATGCATTAACACCTAAGTTTTTATTGCCTGACCTCAGATAGTTGCGACTTCTACATAAGTCCAATTACAATTGCTTAACATAGAGCTAAATTTGACCCTAATGGCATAACATTCTAGTAAGTGAGATTGTAAGTCTCCCATTCTTCATGGTATTGTGTGGAGACTTGACCTTTTTTACTTTCATGAGAGCTAGTGGCATACTTGTTGAATTATCCATGTTGGAGCCCTTCTCATGGAAGATGTCTTGGTTTAAGGATTCATACTTGTAGAAGAATGGTTGAGTGTTCTCCAAAGAATGACTTAATCAAATAAAAATCACCACTAACACTTGACTAACTCTTAACTAGAATTTGAATAATTCTTATTAATAATGCTTTACTTTCAAGTTATTTACTTAATGTACTTTAAATTCTAGTCATTTATCATTCATTGTCATTTACATTTCATTTGACTTTTTTATGTTTATGTCATTTTCACTTTTCTCATTTGAGCCATAACTTGTGATTGTATATATTGTTTGTCTATTTTGGCTTTGTTTATGGTCTTAGGACCTTAAAACCTCTAATAACAACTAAAAAAGCTCAAAAACATCAGGTGGACTGTTGATCTTGATCTAAACTCTTGGACTTAGGATTCGGCAACATTCCCTATGCAAAAAGGACTTGGCCAATGCCAACATTTTTGAGACCAAGCTATTGTGAACTCAACTTTCATCTGATACAAGCCTTGGGTTTTGTTTGAATTCATCTATTACTCTGTCTGTGTACTTAATTGTTATTTTGATCTTGTGTCTAATGCTTTTCTCTGAGTTGATCAAGGAATATTTCATCTGATACATGGGGAGACAAAGAAGACTGCTAGCTTTTGGATTGCTTGCTTGGATGTGGCCATCTTTATTTGATGCCTTGATCTTCATGATGTCTGGATATTGCTCATTTTCTTATTGATTATTGCTTGATTACAGTCCAAGGGAAAATAGGTTTCTATATGACATTATTGTATGTTAGATTGCATCCCATTGGTAAGATCTTTTCAACTCTTAACATTTAATTTTGTGCTTAGGATAACATCTTCATCTCCTCCCACTTCTTAAATTTCAAAATCTCTCCCCTTTTTCAAAAAAAATATTTGCTTATGTTTTCAAACCTGAGATTATATTTTAATGATTAGAAACTTTGGCCTAATGCCAATGAATTTTAAAAATCTTTTCTTAATCAAACATTTGTAAATAAACTTAACCATATTTGACTTAAAATTTCAAAAAGACAAAAAGAATTAACAACCTCATTCAAATCTTTGGCTTTTATGCCCTTTTACTTAATCTTATTTTTTTGTTAAAATCTATTCACCAACTCATTTGAAATTTTTACCACGAACTATGAGGTTTTGATCCCTTATTTTTATGTTGGTACGTAGGCACAAGTTTGAAGGTCTTGTCAAACACTAAAGTATAATCAATGAATTCTTTTTCCATCCCCACACTCTATTTTTTCTCAAACATCATTTATACCAAAATCACATACACATATAAAAAAGGGCTCCCGAGGAGTACCTAGGACACTTTGCGTGCTAACACCTTCCCTCTATGTAACCAACCCCCTTACCTGTAATCTCTGGTATTTTATTAGTTTTGATTTGAAAACTTCTTATCTTTCGGGTTTTGTTCGTACTTTTCCCTTTTCGTTTGGAAACAATAAAAGCGCGGTGGTGACTCTGGTTTTATTGAAGTCAAGTTTATCCATAGCTTGATGGTCATGAATTTACCGCTACAGAAATTAAGTGGCGACTCTACTGGGGAGTAGTCCTCGGTGGGTTTAGCCTACTTTCTTATGTGTATATATTTATATATTTGATGTTTGAATATTGTTTGTGTGATATATTCTGTCTGTTGTGCTTGGTGATCTCTGAGTGGTGAGATAAGTTCTAACCCAAACTTGAGTGCAATTAAGATATGAGGATGGTATAGTCATATTCAACTTGTGTGGAGTAGTCCTTAACAAGTTGGCTTGAGACCCATCTACTCAGTGGAGACCCTTTTGGAGTTACTAATGTCACACAAGTTATTTGTGGTTAGGCATTACTTTCTCTGATTTGGGGTCCGAGAAGATGAGGACCATAGAATATTTAACCCAACTTGGCCTATTTAGGACGTAGTGCAGATACTGTTCAGGTGTAGACTTGATAACAGTTGTTACTCGACACTACACTCAGACGAGTTTCTCTTAAGAATATTATGGGTTGATGAGTCAGTCATCCTAACCTTTAATATCCGATAGATGGGATTAAGACTCTAGGAACTTTCTAGAACATGATCTACAGGTTTTTATCCTTAGTACACTCCTTTGGGATGGTTCTTAACCTGACTCCATGCTCGTTACTCACAACAAACCCTTTGATTCTTGGTTGATTCGATCAAGTCTTGTCAATATCAATGGAACTTGGGTGTTGATAAGGTGAAAACCATAATCCACCAAAAATGATGATTGACCTTGATGATGACTTGATCCATCCTTTGACCTTTGCTTGTGTTTGACTTATGTGTGATATCTTGTGTGTGATTGTTGCATACATGCGCATCATGACATTCATCAGAGATAATAAATTTCAAGGAACTAAGGTCTTGTTTGCAAATATTTTCAAACCATGGATTATGGGTGAAGGAACACTAAGAAGTACAGTTTCAAATGTCTTGATTTGAAAGAGCTAAGGAAGTTGTCATCACATGTATTAGATCCCTTGGACTTCAAGCAACGTCGTGGGAAGCTCTTGTCTGTGTTATCTACTGATGTGGTTGAAGGACTTCTAAGTGTGTTGGTTCAGTTTTATGATCCTCTCTACCGGTGCTTCACTTTTCCTAATTATCAGCTTGTGCCTATGTTAGAAGAGTAGGCCCATCTCTTGGGAATACTTGTATCTGATAAGGTACCTTTTAATGGATTGGAGGAGATTCACATATCTCATATTATAGCTGAAGCTCTTCATCTGAAGAAATCTGAGATTAATGCTCATTTAGTGAAGAAAGGGGGTATCCGTGGGATGAATTCTGAGTTCCTCATTGGAAAAGCTATTGTCTTTTCTCAAGCCGTTAGTATGGATGCTTTTGAAGCCATGTTGGTATTGCTTATTTTTGGTCTAGCTTTGTTCCATTTTTGTTGATGTTAACACCATTAGAATCTTCTTGATTGGGGATCATGTTCCTACTCTATTGGGTGACATGTAATTCTCTTTGCATTTGAGAAATTCTAAAGGTGGTGGGACTATTGTGTGTTGTGTTCCTCTCATGTACAAGTGGTTTATTTTTCACTTTCCTCAGACGCCTACTTTTTTGGAGAACAAGCAATGTCTACGGTGGTCTCAGATACTCATGTCTCACACTAATGATGATATTGTTAGGTATGATTCTGCATTGAGTAGTATGGACATTATTGATAGTTGTGGTGAATTCTCTAATGTGTCTCTCATTGGCACACAAGGAGGAATCAACTACAATCATGCTTTGGCTTGTCGTCAACTTGGATTCCCCTTGAGAGATAAACCTAATAACACTCAGTTAGAAGGTCTTTTCTATCAAGAGGGTAAAGATCCCCAACATTTGAAGCAAAAGATGATACATCCGTGGCATAATGTGCATAGGAAAGGAAGATCCGAGCTTGGTCCGTGCAACTATGTAGCTTTGGAAGCTTACATTATTTGGGTGAAAAAGAGAGCTTTGAAACTGAAGATGTCGTACTGCTGTGAAGGACCTATGTCTTTGGTTATGGCTGAGCCATCAACTCTCCCTAACCAAGATGTAGAGGAGTTGGAAGACGCACTCACCAAGATGAAGCAAGAGAGAGACATGTGGGAAGAGCGGTTCCATACTTTGAACCGAAAGCATGAAGAGTTGTAGCATGAGTCGAAAGACAAGGATGCACTTATTGAGATTCTTGAAGACTGAGCAGTGAATAGACAAAGAGAGCCAGATGGTCTACCTTTCTCTAGTATGCCTCAGCCTTCTAGTGCTTGGAAGAAGATTATTGATCATCTAGTTCTTGAGAAGGCTCAGATGAAGACATCCTTTGAGTCCGAGATTCGATGCATTCGAAGGAAGTATGCACCCACAACCAGATCATCTGATACATTTGTTAGGGGTCCTTAGGATGATAGTTTCCTTTTCTCTTGTATTTGTACTTTGGTTTCTGAAATTGTACTCAATGTAATCCTTCTAAATTTTTTGAATAAAAAGATATTTTATGGTCAATCAAATTCTTATTATTTAACTATATATATATTTGCAAATAGAACTTCACATGTTCCTTGAAATTAAACAATAAAAAACATTGCATTTCATGCATCATTTGCATAGCAGGTTTTCTTCCGCCAGATGTCTTATTAGTTCTCCTTCTGTGCATCAGCCAAGCTGACTCACCATTATAACAATCATGCTAATCAACCAAGGATCATGGAGCATCTAGAGTAAGAGAACCAAGAGCTAAAGGATGAGATCGCCAAATTAACGGTGCTGATGGAATTTGTCATTGCCACACAGAACCAGTCATCACCAACTCCCACAACTCCTCTCTAGAGAACTGTTATCTCTGAGATGGCTACCTCAATGATTCCGATTTTTGCTACCAGTCAATCCATGCCCGCTGGATTCCCTTGGGGAATGCCACGCAATTTTATGCCAGAAGGGTATGCGCCCACATTTGTTTCTATGCTGACATCTAGCCCGATCATGTCAGTGCCACCTCCTATTGTTCACACTTTGCCTCGTGTTGAGGACACGGTCTACCACTTTGAGCCTTCTGAGGATCCAAATGTGTATGAGAAGATGGATGGTATGAAAGATCAATTTCTCGAGATGCGTAAAGAGTTGAAGACTCTGAGAGGAAAAGATTTGTTTGGGAAGAGTGTTGCTGAACTCTGCCTCGTCCCTAATGTCAAGATCCCGATGAAATTTAAGGTCCCAGACTTACGTCAACTGCCTTTCTCAAACCATTTTAATAATAATTTTGAATACAAAAATGGGGTATACGTGTTGTAGAGTTAAATTCATGACCATCAATTTATGGATAAACTTGAAGTCGACAAAACCAGAGTCGCCACCGTGATTTTATTGTTTCCAAAGGAAAAATGCAAAAGTACAAACAAAACCCAAATATAAGAAGTTTTTTCAAATCAAAACTAATAAAATGTCAGAGATTACAGGTAAGGGGGTTGGTTACACAAAGGGAAGGTATTATCATCCAAAGTGTCCTAGGTACTCCTAAGAAGCCCTTTTTGGGTGCAAGTGTTTTTGGTTGAAAATGATGTTTTATAAAAAAAGGAATGATGGGATGAGAAAAGAATTCATTAATTATATTTTTATGTTTGACAAGACCTATGGTCTTATGCCTACATACCAACATAAAAATGAGAGATCAAAACCTCGTAATTCGTGGTAAAAATTTCAAAGAAATGGGTGGATTAATTTTAACAAAAGCTTAAAGATCTTTTGTTATTAAAGGGAGAATGCTCAACCAAACATCCACCGATAATGTGGGCTTTTAAACATTTAAGAGGGATGGCTCCAACTTGGATTCCACCAACAAGTATGCCATTAACCCCTAATAAATGGAAAGACTTCTAATCAAAATATCATGGAAATGGTAGAATTATATCTCCACCAAAGATAACTCAAATCTAAACACTCTCTTTTGAAAAGTTAAAAGAAAAAGGCACAAAAATGGCCAAAAGGATTATATGAGGTTATTAGTTCTTTTTGTCTATTGAAATTAAAGTCAATATGATTAAGTTTATTTACAAGTTTGATTAAGAAAATATTTTGAATATCAATGGCATAAGGCAAAGGTTTCTACTCATTAAAACAAGTCTAAGTTGAAAAACACAAACATAGAAGTTTTTGAAAATGAGGGAGATATTTTGAAATTAAAGAAGTGGGAGGAGATGAAGGGACTATCGTAGACAAAATTTAAGAGTTTTGAGTTGAAAAGATCTTACCACTGGGATGCAATCCACAAGATAAGAATGTCATATAGAAACCCACTTCCTTTTGACTTTTAAGAAAGCAATAAGCTTAACCATCCAAGCAATCAATATGAAGATCATAGGCATCAAATAAAGATGGACAACATCAAAGGAAGCACTCCAAAAGCAATCAGTCTTTAGTGTCTTCAAAATGTATTCGATGAAATATTCATTGTGGCAAACTCATAGAAACAATCATCAAATATGGACCATAAGATCAAAATAACAACTTAAACATAGAGGCAAAATAACAAGCAAACCAAAGGGGAACTCAAGGCTTGCCTTAGATGAATGGCATTGGCCAAGTTCTCAAATCATAGGGAAGTTGCCTACTCTAACTCCAAAAATTCAGATCAAGTCCAACAGTCCACCAAGATATTTTTTAGGGTTTTTGTTGTTCTTAGGTATTGTAAGGTCCTAAGACCACAAACAGAACAAAAGCACAAGCACACAATATATACAATCACAAGATATGGCTCAAGTGAGCAAAGTAAAAATGACTGAAACATAAACATCTTACATGAAATGTAAATGACAATGAATGATAAAGGTACTGAAATTTAAATTGCATTAAGTAAATGACTTGAAAGTAAAGCAATATTAATAAGAAGTTAGTCAAATCTTAGTGAGGAGTTCCATTTGTTTAAGTCATTCTTTGGAGAATGTAAGACCCCAATTTTGACCCTAAGATCCCTCATGCTATCTCATCATTTGCATTTGGCTTTGGGACCACACCTTGGCATCCTCTTTATACCCTCATTCATTGGGTTTGCATTGGGAAAGATCGCCAAGCATTTTTATTGTATCAGACTTTGTATTTCTTTGTTTACTAACCAAAATACCAAAAATATGTCTAGCATAGTTTTATTTCTTTTATAGGTAGTGTGTACATTCATTTGTGCCCTATCAAGCTCATAACTAGGGTTTGAAACCCTCATGATAAGAGATCAATCGAGGAATGGTTAACAATGGTTCTAAACATCATATATGGATCCCCATGTTCATTATTTGTCATTTTTATCAAGAATTCATCAAGAGTTTGAAGCTCGTTTGCCTTGGAAGCCTTAATTCATATGGGTATCTTATATGACTTCCTCAATAAGTTTCTTCAACAATTGGTCAAATATATCGAGGAATACTTCATTATACATCATCATATGCACACATGATCCTACATGAGTCCCAAATATCAAGAGAACTTCAAGTTTGCAAGTTGGTTCAAAGAGGTTGACTAGAGAAAGTCAACTGGTCAAAACTGGGGTTCCCTAGACCTAATCTCCTACAATTTGTGTCATATGAAAATGATTCCAAGAGAAACGTTACTCTTTATGACATTAAAAACAACTTTCATGTTGGCATAAAGAGCTAGTTTTTCTAGTAAAGTCATTTTTTATGGTGAAACATTACAGGTCATTTTGTCTGTGTCGTAGTTAGGACGTCAAATTCCAAGGACCATAACTTGCTTAATTTTTATGATATGAAGGCCATAAAAGTTTCATGATCAATTTTAAGATGTATTCTCCAAATTTTATTCGTTGATAAATGTCAACTTCAACTTGCAAGGGCATTTGAGGAAACATTATAGGTCATTTTGCGACATCACCATTGAACAAGCAATTTTCCTCAACTTCTAAAATCCCTAGGTCCCTCATGCCAAATCCAAATGATTTCAAACATGTGACTAAATTGAATAGGATTTAAAGAGCTACAACTTTGATGAAGGAACGATTTTCATTTGAAACTCATAGCAAAAGTTATTCAAGGTGGAAGAAGTGGTCATTTGACTTTATACTTAGAAACTTTTCAACCATGTTTGATTTCTTCAACTTCCACCTCAAAATTCATCATGATCCAAGCTCCAAATGGAAAAGTGTTAAACATCAAAGTTGTCCCCCTTGATGTCACTTTTACAAATTATCCAAGATCACTTCATTTTGACAAGAATTGAGGGACTTGCACATGGATACTTTGCATGGCTTGTTTTGGCAACTTTTGAACTAATTTCCTAATTACCATTGCATGGCTTCATGATATGATCTCAGCATTGTTTGTGCACTAATTTGGACTCAATACAATCATCATTTTGGGCCTAATACATGTCCATGCACCCATGCACATCACATTACTATTTTTGACAAATTTTGAAAGTGTGTGAAAAGAAATGCAAGAGCCTATATATACATGCCCTCCTGCTCATAATCAAGGACCCTGGACCCAAGCTTTGAACTACAAACACCCTCACCTCCATTAAAGGATAATCTTGAAGGTTTTCATTTGAAAATCGAGTTTTAAATTCACTTCTGTTTTGAAGTTGAAAATCCAAGAGTCCAAGCCATTCGAGCTTCCATTTCACTTCCTACAAGCAGTTAGAAGCAAGCCAAGCTAATTGAGATCCAGATCGAGCTTCATCACTGCCCAATAGAAGGTGAATTTTCTCATTTTTCTCTTCTTCGATTCTCCCTCAATTCACAACTATTTTAATTAATTTTTGGTTGAATGAATGCCTTCCAATGTAGGCAACAAGATTGAGTTGCTATGAGGTCGAATCGAAGCAACTCACATCATGCACCTCAAATTTAAAATCCATGTATCTTTCAATATATTTCGAATTGGGAGAAATTTAGGCCAGATTCGAGCTCCTGAGCATTTTTCCTTTAAAATAATGTCCTTACTTTTCATTTTCTGATTGGTTGAGGGCGGACCAGTCCGATGAGTTCCATCAGAGAAGACAACCGGAGCTAGGGCTTCAGTGATGTGTTGGCAAGGTTCCAACCCTTTGATCATGAGTCCACATTTTAATCTTGACCGCTCCTTCTGATTACCACTTTTGCAACACGTTGACTACAATGCACCATGGAACGCGCGTGCTTCGCCATCAGATCTGCCACCTCAATTAATGAGGAAGATCTGATGGGCCTCGTTTTTCCTGATTTCTTTTTAATTTCTGATTTTTCATTTAATCTCTTTACTTTGTTTAATTCATATTAATTTCACTTTTAATCCAAAAAATATGGGACTTCCACCAAAAATCTTTAAATATTTTATCTTTCATATTTTAAATTAAAGTTATTTTTTGGATTAGTTTTGATATTTTTCATGAATTAAATGTTTTTGTACATATTTTTAATTGTTTTAAAATACTTCTGACTTTTCAAAAATCATGAAATTTCTTGTCGTAGATCCTTTGACCTTGTTTGACCTAGGATAAATCCCTTGGCCATTTATTTGGTGTTTTGAAGGGATTTTAGGTTTTGTCCATTTAATAATGCATTTTAATTCACTTTTAATTTGATTTTTAATTCATTAAATATTTAAAAATTATGTTGATCCATTTTTATGGTCTTGTGATGTTTGACTTTCTGTTTAGGCATTGGTCATGGTTGATTGGACTTTTGTTTGATCAATACCAGTGGATTTAAAGGATTGATGAAATGTACATTTCGTCTCCCAAAATGAATGGATGGTATTGATAAGATGAAATTCCTCTCATGATCATTTTGTGTTTCTATTTCCCCTTCCCTTTTCATCTTCATCCCTATTCTTCCCCAATCCATCATTGACCAATGAAATCTCTTCATGTCTAATGCTAGTTGATTCATCAATGACTTTGTGTTAGATGAATCAACATGAGCTAGACTGAGATAGGTCCCCCCCCCATTTTAGTTTTGTGTGTGGTATGTTTTAGGAGTTTGGTTCCTTGTACCAAATCTCTAACATGCATTAACACCTATATTTTATTTCCCGACCTCAGATAGTTGTGACTTCTACATAAGTCCAATTACGATTACTTAACATAAAGCTAAATTTGACCCTCGAGGCATCGCATTCTAGTAATTGAGATTATAAGTCTCCCACTCTTCATGGCATTGTGTGGGAACATGACCTTTTTCCCATTCATGAGAGCTAGTGGCATACTTGTTGATTTATCCAAGTTTGATCCCTTCTCATGGATGATGTCTTGGTTCAAGGATTCATACTTGTGAATGAATGGTTGATTTTTCTCCAAAGAATGACTTAATCAATTAAAACTCATCACTAACATTTGATTAATCATTGATTAACTTCTTAATTATCATTTCTTTACTTCAAAGTCATTTACTTTATGCAATTTAAATTTCAGTACCTTTATCATTCATTGCCATTTACATTTCATGCAACTTGTTTATGTTTCAAGTCTTTTTCACTTTGATTATTTGAGCCATATCTTGTAATCTTATATATTGTTTGTTTGTTTTGGTTTTTTTTATGGTCTTAGGACCTTAAAACACCTAATAGAAACAAAAAAAACTCTAAAAAACATGCTGGTGGACTGTTAGACTTGATCTGAACTTTTGGACTTAGAAGTAGGAAACTTCCCTATGCTAAAGAACCTGGCAATTGCCAACTTTTGAGACTGAGCTATCTTTGAATATGCCTTCATCTGATGCAAGATCTTGGATCCCTTTGATTCATTTGATGCTATGTCTCTGTGCATAATTGTTATATTGTTATTATTTCCTATATCTAGTGTTTGTTCTAAGTTGATCAAGGAATATTTCATCTGATACATTGGAAGATACTATACACTGCTAGATATTGGAAGGCTTGCTTGGATATTATGGCTATCTTTATTTGATGCCTTGGTCTTCATATGATGCTTGGATATTGCTCATTGCTTATTGCTTGTTGATTGTCAATGTCCAAAGGAAAATGGGTTTATATATGACATTCTTGTCTGTTGGATTGCATCCCATTGGTAAGATATTTTCAATCCTTAACTTTTAATTTTTGTCTCCCACTTCTTAAATTTTAAAATCTCTCCCTCTTTTCAAAGTTTCTTTGCTTGTGATTTCAAACTTAGGCATGTTTTAATGATTATAAACTTTGGCCTTATGCCATCGAATTTTCAAACTTTTTCTTAAATCAAACTTGTAAATAAACTTAACCATGTTGACTTAAATTTCAAAAGATAGAAAGAACTAACAACCTCATTCAAATCTTTGGCCTTTTGTGTCTTTTCTTGTTAAACTTTTGTTAAAATCAATTCACTAACTACTTTGAAATTTTTACCACGAACTACGGGGTTTGGATCCCTCATTTTTATGTTGGTACGTAGGCATAAGACCGAGGGTCTTGTCAAACGCAAAATATAATTAATGAATTCTTTTCTCATCCCCTTACTTTATATTTTACCAAGCATCATTTACACCCAAAAACATATGCACACAAAAAAGGGCTCCCTAGGAGTACCTATGACACTTTGGGTGCTAACACCTTCCTCTGTGTAACCAACCCCCTAACTTGTAATCTCAAGAATTTTATTAGTTTTGATTTGAAAACTTCTTATCTTTGGTTTTTTTTCGTACTTTTCCCTTTTCCTTTGGAGACAATGAAAGCGTGATGGCGACTCTGGTTTTATTGACGTCAAGTTTATCCATAGCTTGGTGGTCACAAATTTACCGCTACATAGAACACTCAACCATCCATTCACAAGTATGAAGACATAAACCAAGACATCATCCATGAGACGGGATCCAACTTGGATAAATCAACAAGTATGCCACTAGCTCTCATGAATGAAAAAAGGTCAAGTTTTCACACAATGCCATGAAGAATGATAGACTTACAATCTCACTTACTAGAATGATATGCCTTACGGGACAAATTTAGCTATGTGTTAAGCAATCGTAATTGGATTTATGTAGAAGTCACAACTATCTGAGGTCGGGCGATAAAAATATGGGTGTTAATGCATGTTAGAGACTTGGTACAAAGAACCAAACTCCTAAAACATACCACACACTAAAAATAAAGATGGGAGAGACCTATCTCAATCAGACTCATGCTGATTCATCTGACACAAGGTCATTGATGAATCAACTAGAATTTTGACTTGAAGAGAATTCATCGATCAATGATGGATTGGGAAAGAATAGGGGTGAAGATGAAGAGGGGAGGGAAAATAGGAACCCAAATTGATCATAGCAGGAATTTGATCTGATCAATACTATCCATTCGTTTTGGGGGATGAAATGTATATTTCATCAACCCTAACTCCAATAGTATTGGTCAAACAGAAGTCAAATCAACCATGACCAAGGCCAAATAGAAAGTCAAACACCAAAAGATCAATTAAATGGTTCAACAAAAAATTTAAACAATTAAACAATTAAAATTCAATTTTAAAATGAATTCAATGCATTTTTTAACAGTAAAAACCTCAAATCTCTTCAAATCACCAAGTAAATGTCGAAGGGATTTCTCCTAAGTCAAACAAGTTCAAAGGACATTAGACAAAAATATTGAGAATTTTTGGAAAGTCATAAGTATTTTAAAATATTTAAAAATAAGTCAAAAATCAATTAATTCACAACAAATATTTAAGTTAATCCAAAAAAAGATTTTAATTCAAAATATGGAAGTGGAAAATATTAAAGATTTTTTGTGATAGTCCTATATTTTTTGGATTAAAAATGAATTTATTATGAATTAATCAAAATAAAAAGGATTAAAATAAAAATAAAAAAAATAAAAAGATTTAAAAAAAACAAGGGCCATCAGATGTCCCTCATTAATTGAGGTGGAAGATCTGATGGCCACGCGCATGCTGATCGTGGTACACCAAGTCAAACGTGCCACACACATGGTAATTTGAACCAATGGCTATAATTAAAACATTCAAACATAATCAATTGGAAGGACGCCAACGCACCACCGGAACCCTGGCTCCGGTCTTCTTCTCCAATGGACCTCACCAGACTGGTCCACCACCAACCACCACAAAAATGGAAAATGAATACACTAATTCGAAGTAAACAACCTCAAGAGTCTAAATCTGACCTCAATTTCTCCCAATTCCACGTATATTGAAAGATACATGGATTTGAAATTTAAGGTGTATGATCTGATTTGCTTTGATTTGACCTCAAAGAAACTCAATCTTGTTGTCTACATTGGTATGACTTCAGCCAACCAAAAATTAATTGAAATGATGGAGAATTAAGAGAGAAACGAAGAGAGAAAGTTTCACAAAATTCACCTTCTATTTGCAGTGATGAAACTCGATTTGGATCTCAATTTCCTTGGGCTTACTTTTACTTGCTTGCAAGAGATGAAATGAGACTCTTAGAGTTTCAACTTCAAAACAGAAGTGGAACTGTAACTCGATTTCAATTGAAATCCTCAATATTATCCTATCAATGGAGGATGGGAAGGTTGCTAGAGAAAAGCTTGGGTAAGGTCCTCCACTCTAAGCATCTAGGCAATGTATTTACAGGCTTTTCCAATGCTTTCCACACACTTTCAAACTTTTGCCAAAAATAGCAACTCTTGGTTGCATGCTTGCATGGGCGTGTGATAGGCCCATTAAATGATGCGAAAAGGTCCAAAATCATGTGTTGATCAACCTGAAATGATAACATGGGGTCATGCATTAGTGAAATGGAAATTGGACATTATACTTACCAAATGAGGCCATGCATTACACTCATGCGCAAGTCCTTCAAAAATGCCCCAAATGCCATGATCTTGGACTATTTGGAAAGGTGGCATGAAGGGGAATAACTTTCATGTTAAATACTTGTGTATTTAGAGCTTATATCATGATGAACTTTGAGGTAGAAGTTGGAGAAATCAAACATAGTTGAAAAAATTCTAAGTATAAAGTCAAATGATCACTTTTTCCACCTTGAATAATATTTAATATGAGCTTCAAATGAAAATGGTTTCTTCACCAAAGTTGTAGCTATTTCATTCCTCTTCAATTTTGTCACAAATTTGACACCATTTGAATCTTTCATGAGGGAGTTATGTATTTTAGAAGTTGAGGAAAATTGTTAGTTCAATGGTAATGACCCAAAATGACCTATAATTTTTCCTCTTGGCACATTCCCTTGCAAGTAGAATTTGACATTTCTCAAAGAATAGAAGTTGGAGAAGACATATTGAAATTAATCATGCAACTTGGATGGACTTCATATGATAAAAAGTGAGTCGATTATGGTTCTTGGAAGTTGACCTTCCATCTAGGGCACAAACAAAATGACCTATAATCTTTCACCATATAAAATGACTTTACAAGAAAAATTAGATCTTGATGTCAACATGGAAGTTGTTTGGAGTGTCATAAAGAGTAACTTTTCTCTTGGAATAGTTTTCATATGATAAACATTGTAGGAGATAGGGTCTAGGGAACCCTAGATTTGACCAATTGACTTTCTCTGGTCAACCTCTTTGAAGCAACTTACAAACTTGATTTTTTTTATCTTTGGGGCTCATGGAGGATCATATATGCATAAGATGATGTTTAAGGGAGTATCCCTTGATATCTTTGACCAATTGGTGAAGAAACTTGTTGAGGAAGTCACACAAGATACCTAGGTGAATTAGGGCTTCTAAGGCAAACAAGCTTCAAACTCATGATGAATTCTTGATAAAAATGACAAATAAAGAACATGGAGATCCATATATGATTCTTAGAACCATTATTAACATTTCCATGATTGATCTCTTGCATTGAGGATCTCAAACCCTAGATGTGAGCTTGATGAGGCATAGGTGGACACACACACTACCTACAAAAGAAACAGCACTACACAAAGACATATTTTTGGTATTTTGGTTAGTAAACAAAAGAAAATAAAGTATTATATAATCAAATGTGCTGGATGATCTCTCCCAATGCAAACCCAATGAATGAGGGGTAAGAAGGATACTAAGGCGTGATCCCAAAGCCAATGCAAATGATTAGATAGCATGAGGGATCCTATGGTCAAAATTGGGGTCTTATAGTTGCCCCTATTTGAGGGTATTCTAGCTGAGGATTTGAAGGTTAAAATCTTCGTATTAACTCAATAGAATGGAATTAAATAACAACATCAAGAAACAAATTTTGGTCTATAAGAGACCTCGTGATGCATATGATATGAATGCAAAAATAATCTTTGTGGGGAATATAATGCCACAAAGGAAAAGAATATGGAGAGACTAAAAGTTCACAGGAGTAACATGTATTCCATAAGGAAAAATTACTGAGGAGACAGAGACTCTAGGGATAAAAATCTATGCATAGGCCAGGCTACGACTTAAAAACTACTAAAGACACGAGGAGATTTCCATGAAAATAAATCAATGGAAAGACTCAGACGAGGGATAAAGCTATCTGTAGGGGACGAGAGTAGATCAGAGCTAGGCTGAAATACTAAAGCCAAAGGAAATTCGATTTCACAAAGAAATACTAACCCAGACTCAACTGGGGAAGAAAAACTTCAGCACAGGAGTAAAAGAGACATATTATCTACCCCCGATTACTGGGTAGGAAGATAATACACTCGGATAGGAGGAATATTCATTACTAGTTACTGGATAAGAATAACCTACTAGGGGAAAGGGAATCAAATAGGAATTATAACTACCTTCTTTAATGGGTAGAATAAAAAAGAGAGAGTATTTGTCACCGGTTAGAATGAACATATCAAGGATAAACTCAAAGGAAAGAGTATTTGTCATCGGTTAGGATGAAGATATCAAGGATAAACGACCTGGGGAAAAAGGAAGAATATCTGTCACTGGTTAAGATGAACACATCAAGGATAGACCACCAAAATAGGATTTACAGCTACCGGTTACTGGGTAGAAGACCAAAAAGAGAGTATCTGTCATCGGTTAAGATGAACATATCAAGGATAAACTCAAAGGAAAGAATATTCGTCATCGATTAAGATGAACATATCAAGGATAGACTGCCGGGGAAAAATAGGATTTACAACTACCGGTTATTGAGGAGAACACCGAGGAAACTGGAAAAATCTGTCACTAGTTAAAATGATCATATCAAGGATAAATTCTCTGGGGAAAGAAGGAATTACAACTACCTTTTTACTGGATAGAATACCAAAGAGGAAGAATATCTGTCATCGATTAAGATGAACATATCAAGGATAAACTTGCTGAGGAAACGAAAAAACGAATTTGCTGGAGAAAATTAATCAAAGAAGTAAATTACCTTTTACCGGTTACTGGGTAAATTAACACAATGGGTAATAAACTCTTGGGGGACCAAAAGATCTATCTAAATAAGAACTAGAAAGAAACATTAAACAAGACTTAACCCAATGAGGATATAGCTCAACGGGAGTGGTTCCATCCAGATAATGAACCGGGGAGGAGGGTGAAATAACAATCATCCACGAGGCAATAACTCATTGAGGAAGGATAAAGGATAAACTATTTCTGCTTAAGGGGCTAACACTCTACAATTGAAGGAGGACAAATACACCAAATCTGCATGGGGAAATAGTATCGCCGAAGAAGGGGATCTGACTAATAGGTCAATGTGATAAAAAAATACATAATGAAATATTTGATGATGTGCTTTATGTATGTATTTGTATGTATATGTATGAGTGTGTATATGATTATGCTGACAAACGAGCACAAAGGATACAAATAACAAAGTTCTGAATCATCACAACTAGATACTCGGCTAATCTCGACAAGATGGAAACACCAACGAGAGAACCTGCTAGGGATGAAAAATAAATCGCCGAGGATATAAATCCTAACTCAAAATAATATTCAGTACCCGGGGATGGCACACAATCACAAGTCAAGGGAGAATGAGGATACGTTAATCAAAGCAACTCTGGCTAGGGAAAGTCATGGAGAACATGCATCCGACCTAAAATGTTGCGGATAAAGAGGGATCTGCTGAGGATCCTCATCAGAGCCACCAGTCATCATTGCGGGGAATTTTAAGTCAACATCATATTAAATGCGAGACAACCTGGAAGGGAACATCAATAATCCAACTCAGAACCAAATACTGCCTAAAGGAAGAAATCTTCCATCAGAAGATGGAATTCTGCTGTGGTCTCAAGTCGCAATAAGAGGTAAAACTCTGAGTTGGGAGAACCAGACAATCTACTGTGGATTCCAAAGACATCTCTGTGGGGGCTTTACTGGAGATACAACAACCTGCCAGGATAAATCAAAGGCCACACGAGGATACTATGATTAGCAAAAATTTCCTCAAAAGGAAAATAATAGTCATCAGACTCTTCTTGGAGATTGAGAAATAAACCAATTCCAAGGTACAAAAATATCAATCGGATCTGCAGACCCACGCTGGAGAGATATTGTCACGACTTTGCAACACACAAATAAATGCGTTGGAGATCTGGAGACCAAATAAAGGTTTCACGAAGATCCAGGGTTCATTCATCAGTATACGAACTGAGAAAATTGAAAAACATGAGGGCCTCATCTGGGGAAGGATGAATTGCAAAAGGGAATAACACATCCACTCTACTAGGGGTGATAAATTGCTTGGGGGTGGCAACCCATCAACCATGTCGGGGATGAACGACAAAATATTGTGGAAGTAAAGTCACCAAACAATTGCTCGGGGAAGACCAACAATGCTTCACATATTAAGACTTACCGTTGTTTAGATTGATATTGACATTCTTCTTTTAAAATTGACCGTTCTTAAAGTAAATGCCTTATTATTTAGGAAAATTGATTGTTCATTGATTTATTTATTTCAATATTATCATCATAAAAATTCAATTTTAAAGTAGAAACAAATAAGAATATGAAACAATTGGATAAAACCTCAACTTTATTTAACAGAATGGTAGCCTGCAAATTGTGAGACTTCATGGATCTTAACAAAGTTTGAAAAATGGTAATTTACATGGAAAAGGGATACATTGAATATAATAACCACTACTCTCCCTACCAACTTCTAAATCTACTGTGTTTTTATATTTGATTGAGAATGATGAATCAGAACTAAATGACTGTTCAAAACTGCTTCAACGATCAGGACCAGCCAGATGTAGTTACTTGCCAAAATCCCTAATTTTTTCCTATGTTGCCCAAGGTTGGGTACTCAATCTACTGAGATGAATTTTCTATTTTATGTCTCTAACTTTTGCTTGGATCGCCCGTTTTCTATTTTATGTCTCTAACTTTTACTTGGATCGCCCTTTCGGGTTTTCAATCCACCGAGACACTCATTTTTCCTAAGTCGCCCTTTCGGTTTTTCAACTTAGTGAGCTATTCTTTTCTTTTTTAGGCGAGGCTTGAACTTCTTATTAAAAGCATTCTTCATTATCTATTGATATAACTGACCATGACACATGGCAGACAATGTCTTCTCTTCAATCAAATTGAGCTGGTCAAACCTGGTCTGACACCATTCAGCTTTAGTCAACTTGGCTTCCACAAGCACACACAATGATGGGATCTCAACCTCCACGGGGAGCATAGCTTTCATGCCATAAACCATAGAGAAAGGGGTTTCCCCTGTTGAAGTGCAGACGGATGTGCGACACCCATGCAAAGAAGATGGGAGCATTCCATGCCAATCTTTGTACGTCACAACCATCTTCTGAATAATCTTCTTAATGTTCTTGTTCGCAGCTCCAACTGTCTCATTCATCTTGGGTTTGTAGGGAGAAGAATTATGATGTGCAATCTTGAATTCTTTACAAAGAGCTTCCACCATATTGTTATTCAAGTTTGATCCATTATCAGTAATGATCTTACTTGGCACACAATAATGGCATATACTCTTATTCTTAATAAACCTCGTGTAAGATCCAATTTTGACCCTAAGACCCATCATGCTATTTCATCATATGCATTGGCTTTGGGATCACACCCTGACATCCTCCTTACCCCTTTTATCATTGGGTTTTCATTGGGAGAGATCATCAAGCACATATGATTGTATCATACTTTTTTTTTCTTTGTTTACTAACCCAAATACCAAAAAATATGTCAATGTATAGTTTACTTCTTCGGTAGGTAGTGTGTGTGTTCACCTATGCCTCATCAAGCTCACATCTAGGGTTTGAGACCCTCAATCCAAGGAGACTAATAAAGAGATGGTGCAAATTTACTCTAGACATCATATATGTATCCCCATGATCCTCATTTATCATTTTGATCAAGAATTCATCAAGAATTTGAGGTTTGTTTGTCTTGGAAGCCCTAATTCATCTAGGTATCTTGTGTGACTTCCTCAGCAAATTTCTTCATTATTTGATCAAACTTTCAAGGTATACTTCATATTACATCATATTATTCATATATGATCCTCCATGAGTCCAAAAGATCAAGATAATTTCAAGTTTGCGAGTTGGTTTATGGTGGTTGACCAGAGAAAGTCAACTGGTCAAAACAGGGGTTCACTAGACCCTATCTCCTACAATTTGTGTCATATGAAAATTATTTCAAGATAAAAGTTACTCCTTATTAAATTATAAACAACTTTCATGTTGAGTTCAAGATCTAGTTTTGCATGGAAAGTCATTTTGTATGGTGAAATATTGTATGTCATTTTGTATGAACCCTAGTTAGGAGGTCAACTTCCAAGGACCATAACTGGCTCAATTTTTATGATATGAAAGCCATTAAAGATTCATTTTAAAATTTCAGTTGTCATATAAAACTTTTATTCTTTTAAGAAATTAAAATTCAACTTGAAAATGAATGTGCCGAGAGGAAACATTATAAGTCACTTTGGGCCATTACCATTAAACAAGAGATTTTCTTCAACTTCTAAAATGCATAACTCCTTCATGCTAAATCCAAATAAGGTCAAATTTGTGACCAAATTTAAGAGGTTTAAAATAGATACAACTTTGATGAAGGAAAGTTTTCCATTTGAAACCCGTAGCAAAAGTTATTCAAGGTGGAAGAAGTGAACATGTGACTTGGTACTTAGAAAATTTTCAAATATGTTTGATTTTCCAAACTTCCACCTCAAACTTCATCATGATCCAAGCTTAAAATATAAAAGTGTTCAACATGAAATTTGTTCCCCTAGATCTAACCTTTCCAAAACGTCAAAGATCATCTCATTTGGTCAAGAATTGAAGGACTTTCCCATGTGTTCTTCACAAGGTTCCATTTGGTAAGATTTATGTTTAACATTCATTTCCTTTATGCAAGGTAATCTAACATCATTTACGGTTGAATAAAACAAAATTATGGATCATTTGGCATCATTGTATAGGCCTATCACACACCCATGCATCCATGCAAGGGAGATTTCTATTTTTGGCATTTTGAATGAAGTGTGTGAAAAGCAAATGCATAGCCTATAAATAAGACCCCTATGCTCAAAATTGGGGACACCTTGCCCATGCTTTGGACCTGCAATCATAACCCTCACCATTAGAGAAAAAACTTAAAGGTTTTCAATTGAAAATCAAGTTTCAATTTCACTTCAGTTTGGAAGTTGAAACTCCAAGAATTCAAATTGGAAGCAAGATCAAGTAAGATTTAAGCTCCCTCGAAGGTGAATTTTCAGAAACTTCATCTCTTCGATTCCCTCTCAATTCTTCACGATTCTCTTTGATTTTTAGTTGGTTGAAGTCCTACCAATGTAGGCAACAAGATTGAGTTGCTTTGAGGTCAAATTGAAGCAACTCAATTTATGATCCTCAAAATTCAAATCCTCGAATCTTTTGATATACTTGGAATTGGAGAAAATTGAGGCCAAATTCGATATCCTGAGAATTTTCTCTTTGAAATACTGTCCTTGTTTTTCATTTTCCATTGAGATGAAGTTAGACCAGTCCGGTGGAGGTCAATGGAGAAGATGACTGGAGCCCTAACTCCGATGGTGTGCTGGCACACCTCCTGGCCATCTGATCATGTTTGAATGTTTTAATTTGAGCCATTTCCTTTGAATACCACTTGTGCCACACGTTGACTGCAATGCACCATGGAACACGTATGCTAGGCCATCAGATATGCATCCTCAATTAATGAGGGATATCTGATGGCCGTTGTTTTTTCTAATTTATTTTTATTTTTTGAATTTTCATTTAATCCATTTATTTTGTTTAATTGATATTAATTTCATTTTTAATCCAAAAAATATGGGACTTTCACTAAAAATCTTTAAATATTTTTATCTTCCATATTCTGAATTAAAATTATTTTATGGATTAACTTTGATATTTTTCATTAATTAAATGTTTTTATGCATATTTTTAATTGGTTAAAAATACTTCAGACTTTTGAAAAATAGTGAATTTTATTGTCTAAGTTCCATTGACCTTGTTTGACCTAGGATAAATCCCTTGGCCATTTATTTTGTGTTTTGAAGGGATTTTAGGTTTTGACCAAATTAAAATGTATTTTAATTCACTTTTAATTGGATTTTTAATTGATTAAATGCTTAAAAAATTTGTTGAGCCACTTTTATGGTCTTCTGATGTTTGACTTTCTGTTTGGGCCTTGGTCAATGTTGATTTGACTTTTGTTGGATCAAAATCATTGGATTTAGGGGATTGATGAAATGTATATTTCATCTCCCAAAATGAATGAATGGTTTTGATTTGATGAAAGTCCTCCCTTGATCAATTTATGTTTCTATCTCCCCCTCCCTCTTCATATTCATCCCTATTCTTTCCCATTCTCTCATTTTACCAATGAAATCTCTAATATCTTAAGGCTAATTAGTTCATCAATGACCTTGTGTCAGATGAACCAATACAAGTATGACCGAGATAGGTCCCTCCCTCTTGATCTTTTCTTTTAGTGTGTGGTATGTTTTAGGAGTTTGGTTCTTCATACCAAATCTCTAACATGCATTAGCACCTAAATTTTTATTGCCTGGCCTCAGATAGTTGTAACTTCTACAGAAGTCCAATTACGATTGCTTAACATAGAGCTAAATTTGACCCTAAGGGCATAACATTCTAGTAAGTGAGATTGTAAGTCTCCCATTCTTCATGGTATTGTGTGGAAACTTGACCTTTTTTACTTTCATGAGAGCTAGTGTCATACTTGTTGAATTATCCATGTTGGAGCCCTTCTCATGGAAGATGTCTTAGTTTAAGGATTCATACTTGTGAAAGAATGGTTGAGTGTTCTCCAAAGAATGACTTAATCAAATAAAAATCACCACTACCTCTTACCTAACATTTGAATAATTCTTATTAATAATGCTTTAATTTCAAGTTATTTACTTAATATACTTTAAATTCCAGTCATTTATCATTCATTGTCATTTACATTTCATTTGACTTTTTTATGTTTATGTCATTTTCACTTTGCTCATTTGAGCCATAACTTGTGATTGTATATATTGTTTGTCTATTTTGGCTTTGTTTGTGGTCTTAGGACCTTAAAACATCTAATAACAACTAAAAAGCTAAAAAACATCAGGTGGATTGTTGATCTTGATCTAAACTCTTGGACTTAGGATTCGGCAACATTCCCTATGCAAAAAGGACTTGGACAATGCCAACATTTTTTAGACCAAGCTATTGTGAACTGAGCTTTCCTCAGATACAAGCCTTGGGTTTTGTTTGAATTCATCTGCTACTCTGTCTGTGTACTTAATTGTTATTTTGATCTTGTGTCTGATGCTTTTCTCTGAGTTGATCAAGGAATACTTCATCTGATACATGGGAAGACAAAGAAGACTGCTAGCTTTTGGATTTCTTGCTTGGATGTGGCCATCTTTATTTGATGCCTTGATCTTCATGATGTCTGGATATTGCTCATTTGCTGATTGATTATTTCTTAATTAAAGTCCAAGGGAAAATAGGTTTCTATATGACATTCTTGTCCGTTGGATTGCATCCCATTGGTAAGATCTTTTCAACTCTTAACTTTTAATTTTGTGCTTAAGATAGCATCTTCATCTCCTCCCACTTCTTAAATTTCTAAATCTCTCCCCTTTTTCAAAAAAATCGTTGCTTATGTTTTCAAACCTTAGATTTTATTTTAATGATTAGAAACTTTGGCCTAATACAAATGAATTTCAAAAATCTTTTCTTAATCAAATATTTGTAAATAAACTTAACCATATTTGACTTAAAATTTCAAAAAGACAAAAAGAACTAACAACCTCATTCAAATCTTTGGCTTTTATGCCCTTTTACTTAAACTTATTTTTATGTTAAAATCAATTCACCAACTCATTTGAAATTTTTACCACGAACTACGAGGTTTTGATCCCTTATTTTTATGTTGGTACGTATGCACAAGTCTGAAGGTCTTGTCAAACACAAAAATATAATCAATGAATTCTTTTCCCATCCCCACACTCTATTTTTTCTCAAACATCATTTATACCAAAATCACATACATATATAAAGAAGGGCTCCCGAGGAGTACCTAGAACACTTTGCGTGCTAACACCTTCCCTCTATGTAACCAACCCCCTTACCTGTAATCTCTGGTATTTTATTAGTTTTGATTTGAAAACTTCTTATCTTTGGGGTTTTGTTCGTACTTTTCCCTTTTCCTTTGGAAACAATAAAAGCGCGATGGTGACTCTGGTTTTATTGAAGTCAAGTTTATCCATAGCTTGATGGCCATGAATTTATCGCTACAGAAATTAAGTGGCGACTCTACTGGGGAGTAGTCCTCGGTGGGTTTAGCCTACTTTCTTATGTGTATATATTTGTATATTTGATGTTTGAATATTGTTTGTGTGACATAATTTGTATGTTGTGTTTGGTGATCTCTGAGTGGTGAGATAAGTTCTAACCCGAACTTGAGTGCAATTAAGATAGGAGGATGGTATAGGCATATTCAACTTGTGTGGAGTAGTCCTTAACAAGTTGGCTTGAGACCTATCTACTCAGTGGATACCCTTTTGGAGTTACTAATGTCACACAAGTTATTTGTGGTTAGGCATTACTTTCTATGATTTGGGGTCCGAGAAGATGAGGACCATAGAACATTTAACCCAACTTGGCCTATTTAGGACGTAGTGTAGAGACTGTTCAGGTGTAGACTTGATAATAGTTGTTACTCGACACTACACTCAGACGAGTTTCTCATGAGAATATTATGGGTTGATGAGTCAGTCATCCTAACCTTTAATATTCGATAGATGGGATTAAGACTCTAGGAACTTTTTAGAACATGATCTACAGGTTTTTATCCTTAGTACACTCCTTTGGGATTGTTCTTAACCAGATTCCATGTGTGACTCACAACAAACCCTTTGATTCTTGGTTGATCCGATCAAGTCTTGTCAATATCAATGGATCTTGGGTGTTGATTAGGTGAAAACCATAATCCACCAAAATGGATGATTGATCTTGATGATGACTTGATCCATCCTTTGACATTTGCTTGTGTTTGCCTTATGTATGATCCATTGTGTGTGATTGTTGCATTCATGCATACATGCGCATCATGACATTCATCAGAGATAATAAATTTCAAGGAACTAAGGTCTTATTTGCAAATATTTTCAGACCATGGATTATGGATGAAGGAACACTAAGAAGTACAGTTTCAGATGCCCTAATTTGAAAGAGCTAAGGAAGTTGTCATCACTTGTATTAGATCCCTTGGACTTCAAGCAACATCGTGGGAAGCTCTTGTCTGTGTTATTTACTAATGTGGTTGAAGGACTTTTGAGTATGTTGGTTCAGTTTTATGATCCTCTCTACCAGTGCTTCACTTTTCCTAATTATCAGCTTGTGCCTATGTTAGAAGAGTATGCCCATCTCTTGGGAATACTTGTATTTGATAAGGTACCTTTTACTGGATTGGAGGAGATTCCCATATCTCATATTATAGCTGAAGCTCTTCCTCTGAAGAAATCTGAGATTAATGCTCATTTGGTGAAGAAAGGGGGTATCCGTGGGATGACTTCTGAGTTCCTCATTGGAAAAGCTATTGTCTTTTCTCAAGCCGTTAGTATGGATGCTTTGGAAGCCATGTTTGTATTGCTTATCTTTGGTCTAGCTTTGTTCCATTTTTGTTGATGTTAACACCATTAGAATCTTCTTGATTGGGGATCATGTTCCTACTCTATTGGGTGTCATGTAATTCTCTTTGCATTTGAGAAATTCTAAAGGTGGTGGGACTATTGTGTGTTGTGTTCCTCTTTTGTACAAGTGGTTTATGTAAGAACAAAAATAGTTCTACAATAGATTCCATGATTTTGATGATAACAAAGGATGAAACCAAAAATGGCACCCTAACGAAAAGTTTCTAAGTGTGCAGGGTTCTAAAGAAAGAAGAAATAAATCTGATGATGTCATCAGATGCAAAACAAGATCAGATGCAAAATCTCAAGTATCAGAAGCATCTAAAGTGGAATCTCGTTTCAAGAAGCTCTGACTCTGGACAAAACTACAAAGTATCAGAAGCATCTGAACATGAAGTAAAGTCTAGAAGCTCTGACTCTGAACAAATGCCTTCTGTAAATTCTGAAGTTATCAGCGCCATCTGAACTTTCAAGAGATAACATCAGAAGCCAGTTTCTCCAGATACACAAAGACTCTAATCAGAATTGTTAATCATGATGAAGTAACGTTTAAGCCAAGTTAAAGTTCTGCAAATGGATTTCCTCAATTAGAAAGAGACGTTAATCTCCACTTCCAAGAGAGAAGATACTAATTGTGGTAAGTAGTCACTTCTAAGAGAAAAAGTCTACTGCAGAAGCTATTAATGGAATGGCGTAACTACATCTCAATATCCAACAGATTCAACGCTACTTCAACTCTACTTCAACTCCTATAAATAGAGAAGAAATCTCATTCAGTAAAACAAAGAAATCACTAGCCAAAACTATACTGAAATCATATCACGCTCAAGAAAAACATCTTTGTTCTTCAAAGATTTTCACTAAGCTTTTGCTTATCAAGTGAAAAATTTGTTCTTAAGTTTGTAATATTTGCTTTCTTAGAAGCACTCTAGATTACACATCTTGTATCTAATTTTTATTTGATTTCCTCAAGTGACTCTTTGTAGTCTGTAGACTTGAGAGGACTAAGAGATTTTCTTCTCTCTTAGGGGTTGTTTGTAATCTTTCAAGATTAGTGGATTAAGTCCTTGTTGAAGGCGAAATCACCTTGGCCGGGTGGACTGGAGTAGCTTTGTGTTATAAGCGAACCAGTATAAAATCATTGTGTGATTTCATTTTGCAAAAGCGCTTATTTTTCAAACAATTCAAACCCCCCCTTTCTTGTTTTTCTCACCTTCAATTGGTATCAGAGCTTCGGCTCTGTTATTGATTTTCAAATCAAACACTTAACCGTGTAGAGAGATCCAGTGCGAGAAAAACAAATGGCCCACTCAAATGAGAAAGATTCTTACAATGCCAAGCCTCCTGTTTTTGATGGAGAAAAGTTTGATTACTGGAAAGATAGAATCGAAAGTTTCTTTCTGGGTTATGATGCTGACCTCTGGGATATTGTCACAGATGGATACAAACCTCCAACCTTAAATGGAGCTGAAGTTCCCAGAAGCAAAATGTCAGAAGATCAGAAACGTGAGTTCAAAAATCATCACAAGGCCAGAACAATACTTCTAAATGCTATATCATACAACGAATACGAAAAGATCACCAACAGAGAGACGGCTAAAGATATACTTGACTCTCTGAAGATGACCCATGAAGGAAACTCTCAAGTCAAGGAGACGAAGGCTCTGGCGTTGATCCAGAAATATGAAGCCTTCAAGATGGAAGATGACGAAGCTATAGAAGCTATGTTTTCCAGATTTCAAACTCTTATTGCAGGTCTTAAAGTGCTAGACAAGGGATATACGACTGCAGATCATGTTAAGAAGATTGTCAGAAGTCTGCCAAAGAAATGGAGACCAATGGTTACTGCTCTGAAGTTATCAAAGGATCTGAACAATATCAGCCTTGAAGAACTTGTTAGTTCTCTCAGAAGCCATGAGATAGAACTGGAGGAGGATGAGCCTCAGAAAAGGAACAAGTCAGTGGCGCTGAAGTCCAGACCTGAAAGACGGAAGTCAGACAGAACCAAAGCTCTCCAGGCAGAAACTGCAGATACTGACGACTCTGAACCTGAAGACTCTGATGATGAAGAAGAACTGTCCTTACTAACCAGAAGAGTTAAGCAACTCTGGAAAAGAAGGAACAACAACAACTTCAGAAGATCAAGACCCAGAGGGGATAGATCAGAGTCAACTTCAAAAGGTAAACCTAATAAAGATATTACCTGTTTTGAATGTAAAGAAACAGGTCATTATAGAAATGAATGCCCCAAGCTGAAGAAAGATAACTCTAAGAAAGAAAGCTTCAAGAAAAATGCCTTCAGAACAAAGAAGGGATTAATGGCCACCTGGGACGATAGTGAATCAGGATCATCAGAATCTGACTCTGATGAACAAGCCAACGTAGCATTTATGGCTACCACATCCAGCAGCTCAGATGAAGAATCTGAAGAGGTATTTTCTGAACTTTCTAGATCTGACTTAGAATCATGTTTATCAGAAACTCTTACCTCTCTTCAGAAATTAAAACAAAAAGTTAAAAGCATTAAAGGCCTTCTTAAAGCAAAATCTGAAGAATGTAGTGAACTTGAGACAACAATTCTAGCACATGAAGATACAATCAAATCTTTAACGTTAGAAAGAGATGGAGCTAAAACAAAAAGCTTAAAATTAGAAGAAGCGTTGTCTCAAGCACCACAAACTTCAAATGAAATTATTTATAAATATGAAGAAGCCTTTCAGAAGTTTCTGAAGAGTGGAATAGATAGGAGTATTATGGCATCCATGATTTATGGAGTAAGTCAGAATAATAAAAGGGGAATTGGGTATGATTCTGATTCTGATAAAACTTCTACCAGTAACCAAATTAAATCACCTTTTTCATACCACTATACACACACACAAGAACACAAATTTAAAAATGCTAGAAGACCCAAAGTTGTAAGAAACTCTGGGAAAACTAATCTGAAAGGACCCAAGAGATTCTGGGTACCGAAAGATAAGATTATCTATGTTGCAGATATCCTATGCAGCAAAGTTCAGACACCAGTCATGGTACCTGGACTCTGGATGCTCGCGACATATGACGGGAAGAAAGTCTATGTTCCAAAGCCTGGAACTTAAAGACGCTGGCTTTGTAGGCTTCGGAGGAGATCAGAAAGGAAGGATCAGAGGCTCCGGAACTATTGGTAATGGTACTCTTCCCTCTATATCTGATGTTCTTTATGTAGAAGGATTAATGCATAACTTGTTATCCATAAGTCAATTAAGTGATAACGGTTATGATGTAATCTTTAATCAAAAAACGTGTAAAGCCATTAGTCAGAACGATGGCTCTGTCCTTTTCACAGGCAAGAGGAAAAACAACATTTATAAAATAAATCTTTCTGATTTAAAAGATCAAAATGTTAAATGTTTAATGTCAGTTCACGAAGAGCAATGGGTATGGCATAGACGCTTAGGCCACATTAGCATGAGGAAACTTTCTCAGCTAACTAAACTTGAGTTAGTCAGAGGCTTACCTAAACTGAAGTTTTCTTCAGATGCTCTGTGTGAAGCTTGTCAGAAAGGAAAGTTTTCAAAAACATCTTTTAAAAAGAAAAATGTTGTTTCTACCTCCAAGCCTCTGGAGCTTCTTCACATTGACTTATTTGGTCCTGTGAAAACAGCATCAGTCAATGGAAAGAAGTATGGACTTGTAATCGTTGATGATTACAGCCGCTGGACATGGGTAAAATTCCTAAGGCACAAGAGTGAGTCTCACTCTGTATTCACCAGTTTCTGTTCTAAAGTGCAAAAAGAATTTGACTCTAAAATTGTTAGAGTCAGAAGTGATCATGGTGGAGAATTTGAAAATAAAGATTTTGAAGAATTATTTGATTCTAATGGAATATCCCATGATTTCTCCTGCCCTAGAACTCCACAACAAAATGGAGTTGTAGAGAGGAAGAATAGGACACTCCAAGAAATGGCCAGAACCATGATCAATGAAACAAATGTAGCAAAGCACTTTTGGGCAGAAGCTGTAAATACAGCGTGTTACATTCAGAATAGAATCTCTATTAGACCTATTCTGGATAAGACTCCCTATGAACTGTGTAAGGGAAGAAAACCCAACATTTCATATTTTCATCCTTTTGGATGCATTTGCTTTATATTAAATACTAAAGAACATCTGAACAAGTTTGATTCCAAAGCACAGAAAGGTATTATGTTAGGATACTCAGAACGCTCTAAAGGCTACAGAGTATACAACACAGAAACCAAAATTGTGGAGGAATCAATTCATGTTAGATTTGATGATAAGCTTGACCCTGAAAAGTCAAAGCTAGTTGAAAAGTTTGCAGATTTAGAGATCACTCTGGTAGAATCTGAGAAAACTCCAGAAGCAACTGTCACTCCAGACTCTGAAGAAATTAAATCTTCAGAAATTCCAAGGAAAGTCAAGAGTCGTAGCAACGTATCTGAAGATTTGATTTTGGGAAACAAAGATGAACCTGTTAGAACCAGATCTACCTTCAGAACTTCTGAAGATATTCCTCTGGGACTAGTGTCTCTGATTGAGCCTACGTCCTGTGATGAAGCTCTTCAAGATAACGATTGGGTGGCAGCTATGCAAGAAGAGTTAGATCAATTCTCCAAGAATGATGTCTGGGATCTCGTTCCTAAACCCAGAGGCACTCATGTCATTGGAACCAGATGGGTGTTCAGAAACAAACTGAACGAGAAAGGAGAAGTTGTCAGAAACAAAGCTCGACTGGTAGCTCAAGGTTATAGTCAACAAGAAGGTATTGATTATAATGAAACTTTTGCTCCAGTCGCGAGGTTAGAATCTATCCGTCTTCTTGTATCTTTTGCTATTAATCATTCTATCAAATTATACCAAATGGATGTCAAGAGTGCATTTCTAAATGGTTATATTTCAGAAGAAGTATATGTAAATCAACCTCCAGGTTTTGAAAATTCAAACTTTCCAGAACATGTTTTCAAACTTAAAAAATCTCTATATGGACTTAAACAAGCTCCCAGAGCTTGGTATGAATGTCTGAGCAATTTTCTTCTGGAACAAAATTTTATCAGAGGGAAAGTTGATTCTACACTCTTCTGTAAAAATCATAAAAATGATCTCATGATATGCCAAATTTATGTTGATGATATTATTTTTGGTTCTGCTAATATCTCTGTTTGCCAAGAATTTTCTAAGTTAATGCAGGCAGAATTTGAAATGAGTTTAATGCAAGAACTAAAGTTCTTTATGGGAATTCAAATTAATCAAACTTCAGAAGTCACGTACATTCATCAAAGCAAGTACATTAAAGATGTTCTGAAGAAGTTTGACATGACTGAATGCAACTCTGCAAAGACTCCTATGCACCCAACTTGCATTCTGGAGAAGGAAGAGGTAAGCAACAAGGTTTGTCAGAAGCTCTATCGAGGTATGATAGGCTCTCTTCTCTATCTGACTGCTACTCGTCCTGATATTCTCTTTAGTGTCTGTCTTTGTGCCAGATTCCAATCAGATCCTAGAGAATCTCATTTAACAGCTGTTAAAAGAATTCTTAAGTATCTGAAAGGAACTCCTAACCTGGGCCTGATGTATGAGAAAACATCAGAGTATAGGCTTTCTGGTTATTGTGATGCAGATTATGCAGGAGATAGAATAGAACGAAAAAGCACATCTGGAAATTGCCAGCTTCTGGGAAACAATCTAATCTCCTGGGCTAGCAAAAGACAGTCAACTATCGCTCTATCAACTGCAGAAGCAGAATATATCTCAGCATCACTGTGCACAACTCAGATGCTCTGGATGAAACATCAGCTAGAAGATCTTCAGATATTTGAGAGTAACATTCCTATCCTTTGTGATAATACTGCTGCTATTTGTTTGAGTAAGAATCCCATTTTACATTCCAGAGTCAAACACATAGAAATAAAACATCATTTTATTAGAGACTATGTTCAGAAAGGGATAGTAACGCTGAAGTTCATTGATACAGAACATCAATGGGCAGATATCTTTACTAAGCCTCTAGCTGAAGATAGATTTCTTTTTATCTTAGAAAATCTGAACATTAAAAATTGTCCTGAGTAAAATTTGGCTCTGAACATGTAAAATGAGACTCTGATAAAAACAAATACACTTCTGCCTCTGACTCTGATACTTCTACCAAGTTAAGAAGATATCTGAGTTAGAAATCTTCAGAAATCCTTTGGTATTCCTGAAGATCAGATACATCAACACGTGGGGAACATGCGTCTAACCCTAGAACTTCTAGACAGCTGTCAAAAGAAATCAAAGGTCAGAACGCTTGAAATCTCCTCGAGCAGTGTGCTTACTGTTGGGATTAGACATTCATTTATTAGCTATAATCATTTTTCCCCCCTAGCGTGCAAATCTTGTGTTCTGTTCCAACGCAATTAAATGTGTCGTTTTGCATGTGTTTTTACCCTTAGGTATATAAACACTTTTCTCACATTTCACACACTTATCACTCTCACTCACTCTTAAACCCTAAACCCTCTCTCGAAGTTTTCTCTGCAACTTTCTCAGTTCTTCATCTTCTTCATCAATCTTAGTCATGAATCCTCAAGAGCAAGAAGTTTTTAACTTCTCCCAACAAATGGAAGCCGCTTCTAATCCCCAAACCTCAAACACTCAAACACCCATGGTTGTAGACGTTACCACAACCCCAGTCTACAAAGAACCTCACATTTTGGAACGCGAACAACACATAAACCTTTCAACTCCCTTTGAAGGTTTAGATGTACTGTGTGAATCGCTGGTGGATTTTGAGAACTTAAGAAGAAACGGTGTTGATCTTACTGAAGATCTTCACAAGCAAGGTTGGGAAACCTACTTCAACAGATTGTATGGTCCAATCTATCCTCTTCTGGTGAAAGAGTTCTGGAGATGTGCAGATGCTGATGACCAGTTCATTGTCTCGTTTGTTCTGGGTGTGAAGATTGTCATCACTGAAGCGTCTATTGCTTCCTTGCTAAACATGGAGAAAGCTGGAGGTAAAAGGATTTACAATATTCCTCCAAGGTCCAAGCGCATCACAGAAGTCATTAACCCTACAATCTTCAAAGCAAACGCTGAGGGAAATCCCTCTAAGAACAAGGAGCTTCATCAGAACCTCCGAGTTTGGCTGAAGATTATTCTGGGAACAATCCATCATCGTCCAGCCTCCAACTCTTCAGATTACATAAATGCTGATCAGAAATGCATCCTCTACTGTATTCAGAAGGGTATCCCGATCAACCTCCCTGTTCTCCTCTTCAGATATCTGAGGGATTCAGTCAGAGAAACCAGGAATAACATGAAGCCCAGATCCTACATTCCTCTGGGTAGATTGCTCTCTGACATCTTCATTGAGCATGGGCTGGTAGATGCTCTGGAGAAGACCAGATGTATGGATGATCTGGCAATTGACGTTGGAAAGCCTCTGAATGCCAAAAATCTGAGGAGTATGGGAATCATCAAAGACATCAGAGTCAAGCCCACTATGGAAGTGACCTGGGAAGCTCTGAAGGATCAGAGGAAGATGCCTCATGGCCTTGAAAGGTTCTTCAAAAATGAACCCAGAGATGCCATTGCTATCTACCTTCAGGATCGTCTGGATGAAGGCATTGATATTTCTGATTTCCGCCTTGAAGACTGTCTGGACTCTGTAGAAGATTTGGTCAGATACAAAAGAGGTCTTTCTGAGAAGAAGATAGCTGAGGAAGCAAGGAAGGCAAAGAAAGCCAGACTTGGAGAAACCTCTGGCACCAAAGCTTCAGCACCTCTGAATGTCTCTTCTGGTAAGTCTATTCCTCCTGTCTCTTCTGAATCTATAATGGCTTCCTCTAACCCTCTCTCCTCTCAACCAATATATACCACCTCTGAAATACCACCCTCAATCACCAGAACCTCTCAACCTCCACCTGTTCTAAAAATTGCTCGTAATTTCACAACAACCTCTGACCCTAATCAACTATATCACCACAGCTCTTCCTCATCCTCTGAATATGAATCACCCCCTTACCTTTCCCCTTCCTCTGACCAAGAGTTCTCTGATCATGAGTCCTCTGATCAAGAACACTCTGACCCAAACTCCCCAACAATAGCTGAAATTTATGCTAAAAATTTCGCTCCACAACCCTCAAGACAATCTGAAGTAACCTCTCCCCTCCAAACTTCACTTCCACCACAACAAACAACAACCTTACCCTCTGAAACTCAACCATCTGATCCCTTCACCTCTAATATCACTCCACCATTTATTCCCGCTGTACCTGGACCAGACTCTGACCCTTTAGACCTAAATCCACTATATGCTTCATCCCCTAGTCTTCAACCAGACGCAGATTCTGAACTTCAAGCAGAATTTGAACCTCAACAAACTGAACCTCAACCTCTAAATCTCAGCCCTCAAAACTCTCCACCTCATTCACCTGAACCTGAACCTGAACTTACCATACCTACCCTTGAGGAGGCCATTATACAGGTTGCAGAAGCTTCAGTCCAGAAGATCAAGTCTCTGGCTAAAAACTCTGAAGTTAGTGATGATCCTAAATCTGTTAGGACACACTGGAACAGAGTCATTAGTTGGATGACCTCTGAGTCTTATAGGCTGAAGAGTATCTCTGAACAAGTCAGAAATGGCTACATCAGAGACTCTGAGGAAAGACTCCAAGAGAGACTGGCTAGAGAAGCTGAGGCTAAGAGATTAGAGGAAGAAAGGTTGGCCAGGGAAGCTGAAGAAGAAGCAAAGAGGTTGGAAGAAGAACGCCTGGCAAAGGAAGCAGAACTTCTAAGGATTCAGGAAGCTGAAGCCAAGGCTAAGGCAGATGCAGAAGCCCAAGCTGCAGCTGAAGCTGAAGCTCAGCAAGCTCTGATTCAGGGGGAGTCTTCCTCTGCGATCCCTCTGATTCTTAACACTCTGAAGGAGATCAAGCAAGATCAGCAAGAGATCAAGAAAGATCAGAATGAGCTTCGTGCCAGGATGGACAAGCAAGATGCTTTGAATGAAAACATCCAGAACATGTTTGCCATGCTACTTCAGAGACTTCCTCAACCTCCAAACCCTTAGGCACTTAGGATTTATTTTGTTTGCTTGCCTAGTGTTTTTGCTTCTGTCTTCTTTTTTAGCTCTGATATTCTCTTGAATCTAATGTTTTGACTGTTGTTTGCCTTTGTGCTTTTTAATGAAGTGTTTTTCTCTTTATTATTCTTTTTATTTTTATGCCTTTTTTGATTATGCCAAAAAGGGGGAGAAATTATTAAATAGCTCTGATGAAAATTATGTCTAAAACCTTAAGCATTCTGCAACAATTATAGAAATAGCTCTGATTAAATAATAGCTCTGATTAAATAATAGCTCTGATTAAATAACTCTAACATTAAAATTAAAGAAATTGCAGAAAGTTTTCAGAAATCTTATTGCTTGGAAAGCTCTGGTAAGAACTTCTGAACTCCCTAGTACTAACTCAGGGGGAGCTTTTGTCTATCTGATCTAATATTTTTCATGTTTCATCTGATAATTTTATTTGTTTTGTCATCATCAAAAAGGGGGAGATTGTAAGAACAAAAATAGTTCTACAATAGATTCCATGATTTTGATGATAACAAAGGATGAAACCAAAAATGGCACCCTAACGAAAAGTTTCTAAGTGTGCAAGGTTCTAAAGAAAGAAGAAATAAATCTGATGATGTCATCAGATGCAAAACAAGATCAGATGCAAAATCTCAAGTATCAGAAGCATCTAAAGTGGAATCTCGTTTCAAGAAGCTCTGACTCTGGACAAAACTACAAAGTATCAGAAGCATCTGAACATGAAGTAAAGTCTAGAAGCTCTGACTCTGAACAAATGCCTTCTGTAAATTCTGAAGTTATCAGCGCCATCTGAACTTTCAAGAGATAACATCAGAAGCCAGTTTCTCCAGATACACAAAGACTCTAATCAGAATTGTTAATCATGATGAAGTAACGTTTAAGCCAAGTTAAAGTTCTGCAAATGGATTTCCTCAATTAGAAAGAGACGTTAATCTCCACTTCCAAGAGAGAAGATACTAATTGTGGTAAGTAGTCACTTCTAAGAGAAAAAGTCTACTGCAGAAGCTATTAATGGAATGGCGTAACTACATCTCAATATCCAACAGATTCAACGCTACTTCAACTCTACTTCAACTCCTATAAATAGAGAAGAAATCTCATTCAGTAAAACAAAGAAATCACTAGCCAAAACTATACTGAAATCATATCACGCTCAAGAAAAACATCTTTGTTCTTCAAAGATTTTCACTAAGCTTTTGCTTATCAAGTGAAAAATTTGTTCTTAAGTTTGTAATATTTGCTTTCTTAGAAGCACTCTAGATTACACATCTTGTATCTAATTTTTATTTGATTTCCTCAAGTGACTCTTTGTAGTCTGTAGACTTGAGAGGACTAAGAGATTTTCTTCTCTCTTAGGGGTTGTTTGTAATCTTTCAAGATTAGTGGATTAAGTCCTTGTTGAAGGCGAAATCACCTTGGCCGGGTGGACTGGAGTAGCTTTGTGTTATAAGCGAACCAGTATAAAATCATTGTGTGATTTCATTTTGCAAAAGCGCTTATTTTTCAAACAATTCAAACCCCCCCTTTCTTGTTTTTCTCACCTTCAGTTTATTTTTCACTTGCCTCAGACGCCTACTTTTTTGAAGAACAAGCAATGTCTACGGTGGTCTCAGACACTCATGTCTCACACTAATGATGATATTGTTTGGTATGATTCTGCATTGAGTAGTATGGACATTATTGATAGTTGTGGTGAATTCTCTAATGTGCCTCTCATTGGTACACAAGGAGGAATCAATTACAACCATGCTTTGGCTCGTCGTCAACTTGGATTCCCCTTGAGAGATAAACCTAATAACACTCAGTTAGAAGGTCTTTTCTATCAAGAGGGTAAAGATCCCCAACATTTGAAGCAAAAGATTATACATCTGTCGCATAATGTGCATAGGAAAGGAAGATCCGAGCTTGGTCCGTGCAACTATGTAGCTTTGGAAGCTTACACTATTTGTGTGAAGAAGAGAGCTTTGAAACTGAAGATGTCGTACGCCTGTGAAAGACCTATGTCTCTGGTTATGGCTGAGGCATCAACTCTCCCTAACCAAGATGTAGAGGAGTTGGAAGACACACTCACCAAGATGAAGCAAGAGAGACATGTGGGAAGAGCGGTTCCATGCTTTAAGCCGAAAGCATGAAGAGTTGTAGCTTGAGTCGAAAGATAAGGATGCAATTATTGAGATTCTTGAAGACTGAGAAGTGAAGAGACAAAGAGAGCCAAACGGTCTACCTTTCTCTAGTATGCCTCAGCCTTCCGGTGCTTGGAAGAAGATTGTTGATCAACTAGTTCTTGAGAAGGCTCAGATGAAGACATTCTTTGAGTCCGAGATTCGATGCATTCAAAGGAAGTATGCACCCAAAACCAGATCATCTGATACATTTGTTAGGGGTCCTTAGGATGATAGTTTCCTTTTCTCTTGTATTTGTACTTTGGTTTCTGAAATTGTACTCAGTGTAATCCTTCCAAATTTTATGAATAAAAAGATATTTTATGGTCAATCAAATTGTTATTATTTAACTATATATATATTTGCAAATAGAACTTCACATGTTCCTTGAAATTAATCAATAAAAAACATTGCATTTCACGCATCATTTGCATAGCAGGTTTTCCTCCGGCAGATGTCTTATCAGTTCTTCTTCTGTGCATCAGCCAAGCTGACTCACCGTTATAACAATCATGCTAATAAACCAAGGATCATGGAGCATCTAGAGCAAGAGAACCAAGAGCTGAAGGATGAGATCGCCAAATTAACGGTGCTGATGGAATTTGTCATTGCTGCACATAACCAGTCATCACCAACTCCCACAACTCCTCTCTAGAGGACTGTTATCTCTGAGATGGCTACCTCAACGATTCTGATTTGCACTACCAGTCAATCCATGCCCGCTGGATTCCCTTGGGGAATGCCACCCAATTTTTTGCCAGAAGGGTATGCGCCCACATTTGTTTCTATGTCGACATCTAGCCCGATCATGTCAGTGCCACCTCCTGTTGTTCACACTTTGCCTCGCGTTGAGGACACTGTCTACCATTTTGAGCCTTCTGAGGGTCCAGATGTGTATGAGAAGATGGATGATATGGAAGATCAATTCCTAGAGATGCGTAAAGAGTTGAAGACTCTGAGAGGAAAAGATTTGTTTGGGAAGAGTGTTGCTGAACTCTGCCTGGTCCCTAATGTTAAGATCCCGGTGAAATTCAAGGTCCCAGACTTTGAAAAGTACAAAGGGAATACTTGCCCGCTAAGCCATCTTGTGATGTATGCCAGAAAAATGTCTACTCAAACTGATAATGATCAGTTGCTGATTCACTACTTCCAAGACAGTTTGACTGGAGCTTCTTTGAGGTAGTATATGGGTTTGGACAGTGCAAGTTTATGTACTTTCAACGAATTAGGTGAGCCTTTATCAAGCAGTATAAGTACAACGTGGATATGGCGCCTGATAGAGACCAGTTGAGGTCTATGTCTCAGAAAGATAAGGAGAAATTGAAAGAGTATGCCTAGAGATGGAGTGAGTTGGTTGCTCAGATAAGTCCACCTCTTGAGAAGAAGGAAAGACGAAAATCTTCTTGAAGACGTTGAGTTCGTTTTATTACGAACGTATGATTGCAAGTACCCCCAATGATTTTACCAAAATGGTAAATATGGGGATGAGGCTAGAAGAAGGAGTCTGTGAAGGACGTTTGTCTAAAGAAGAAGCATCATCCAGCAAGAAATATAGTGGGGGTTTCTCCAAGAGGAAGGAGGGAGAAACTAATTCAGTGTCAGTGGGGAGGCAGAGGAGGCCTCATGTCAGAAAAATTTCTCAACCTTGTCAGCATCAACATCAAGTTTCATCAATAATTCATGTATTTTCCAACAATTCTAATCAATCAGTTCCAATTCATCAACAACAACCGTAACAAAGAACCAACTATAACAATAACAATAATCATCAGCAAAATTTGGAGAGGAAAAAGGTCTCCTTTGACCATATTCCTATGTACTATGCAGATTTGTACCCATCATTGGTTCTCAAGAACCTCATTCAACCAAGATTTACACTGTGCTTTTCACCAGGGAGCCCCTGGCCATGACATAGAGAACTGCTATCCATTGAAATATGAAGTTCAAAAGCTTGTTAAGAGTGGTATGGTGTCCTTTGAGGTCATAACGCCAAATGTGAAAGCTAATCCAGTGCCTACTCATGGTAATGCTACTGTCAACATGGTACACAGTTGTCCAGGGAATTTCCGAGTTTTTGATGTACGACTTATCCGTAGGTCGTTGGTAGAGATGCATAAGACTTTATGTTCAATCAGTGACTGTGAACATGACCATGATGGTTGTGCAACCTGCAGTGTGAACCCTCATGGATGTATGGTTGTCAAAAGGGATATCCAGAAGTTGATGGATGAGAATGTAATCCAGATTCAACATTCGAGGGATATAGACGATGTGAACGTAATTATACCAGTTTTTAAAACCCCTGAGCGGGTAGCTATCCAGTTTGATAGCAGCAGTAGTAATAATGTCAATAGATCGATATCGCTGTTGGTTATACTGTTAGCGGGTCTGGTTCCGTATGCATCCGATAAAGTTGTGCCATATCAATATAATGCCACCATGATTGAAAAGGGTCAAGAGGTTTCTCTCTCGGTCGCAGATTCAGTGGTGAATATTGAAGATATAGCAAAGATGACACGTAGCGGTCGTGTGTTTGGTCCATTTTTTCCAAAAGAAATAGAAGATGTTCCCGCAAGTAAGAAGGCAGAAATTCCTATAGCAAATCCGGTTAGTGCTTCAATGTGTCAGTCTGGTGAATCCGGTAAATTGAAGTCTAATGAAGATGATGAAATTTTAAAATTGATTAAAAGAAGTGAATTTAATTTCGTGGAGCAGTTGCTCCAGACTCCGTCAAAGATCTCGGTGATGTCACTACTAATGATTTCTAAAGCACATAGGGAGGCATTGCAGAAACTTCTAGAGCAGGCTTATGTTGAGCATGATGTAACCATGGATCAGTTTGACCACATAGTTGCCAACATTACATCTTGCAATAATCTAAGCTTTTGTGATGAAGAGCTTCCAGAGGAAGGCAGAAATCACAATTTGGCATTGCACATTTCTATGAATTGTAAGAAGGATGCTTTGTCCAATGTGTTGGTTGACATCGGGTCATCTTTGAATGTGCTGCCAAAATCAACTTTATCTAGACTCTCTTACCCAGGTGCCCTAATGAGGTACATTAACGTGATTGTCAAAGCGTTCGACAGTTCTCGAAAAACTGTCATCAGTGAAGTGGACCTTCCAATTAAGATAGGTCCTAGTGATTTCCAAATTACTTTCCAGGTAATGGATATCCACCCGGCCTACAGTTGCTTATTGGGAAGTCCATGGATTCATGAGTCTAGGGCACCCATGTCTTCTTTGAAAGATGCACGAGAGGCTATTGAGACTGGCAGCATTGACAAATGGGGTTGTATGGTGGAAATTGCCGAGAACAAGAATAGAGCCGGATTGGGTTTTCAACCAGGGCCGTTCAGCACCAGAACTAAAGTTATGCAACCAATTTTCTGCAGTGGAGGGTTCTATTCATGGGAATGATCAACACTCAGCTACCGTAATTGAAGACGATAGTGATAAAGATGAAGCTTGCGCCAACTTTGTGACGCATGGCCAGACTTGCAACAATTGGATTGTTGTTGATGTTCCTACTTTTATTCATCGCTCTAAGTAATTTTTTTTCATTTATTTTAAATAAAAAACCTTCTCATATGCCTAAGGGAGAAGTAAACATGGTTGCGCATTTTCCTGATTAACATTAAGAAAAAACAATTTTATTCATCCACATCTATGATGTTTTATTTTCACTTTATTCTTTTTCTGAAAATGGTAATCACAAAAAACAAGAATAAATAATAATCTTTCATCTGCATAATATTTGGCCACACTCCACTTCTCTAAAATCAAAATATCAAATCATTATGCAGGTTGGTTCTCAAACCCATTGAATATAATGATCCTACTCACTCTCTAAACTTTGATTTCCATGTGTTTGAAGATGAGGAAGAGAATGATGATGGAGAAGTATCTGATGATTTATCTCGTTTACTTGAGCATGAGGAAAAAACCATTCAGCCGTTTAAAGAGCAGATTGAATTGGTCAACTTGCGTTCCAAACACGATTTGAAGGAAGTCAAGATCGGGTCTCAACTGTGTTTAGAAGCTAAGAAGGGATTGATTGATCTTCTTTGAGATTATCGGGTCCTATCAAGACATGCTTGGGTTGGATTCTGAGACTATGGAGCATAGGTTGCCGTTGAAGCCAGAATTCCTATCGGTCAAGCAGAAGTTGAGAAGAACTCATCCTGATATGGCAGTGAAGATCAAAGAGGAAGTGCAGAAGCAGATTGGCGTTGGTTTTCTTGTTACCTCTGAGTATCCGCAGTGGGTGGCCAATATTGTGCCTGTTCCAAAGAAAGATGGAAAAGTGCGCATGTGTGTTGATTATAGAGATTTCAATAACGCTAGTCCAAAAGATGATTTTCCTCTGCCGCGCATTGACATGTTGGTAGACAATACAGCTAAATTCAAAGTCTTTCGTTTATGGATGGATTTTTCGGTTATAATCAAATCAAGATGGCACCTGAAGATATGGAGAAGACCACATTCATTACACCCTGGGGAACATTCTGTTATAGAGTGATGCCTTTTGGTTTAAAGAATGCTGGTGCAACGTACCAAAGAGCAATGACCACTATTTTTCATGATATGATGCATAAAGAGATTGAAGTTTATGTTTATGACATGATTGCCAAATCAAGTGATGAAGAAGAACATGTTGAGCATTTGTTGAAGTTATTCCAACGTTTGAGGAAATATAAACTCCTCTTGAATCCCAATAAGTGTACTTTTGGTGTTCGTTCTGGTAAGTTGTTGGGCTTTATTGTCAGTGAGAAGGGTTTTGAAGTTGATCCTGCCAAGGTTAAAGCAATTCAAGAAATGCATGCGCCCAAAACTGAGAAGCAAGTTAGAGGTTTTCTCGGCCGCTTAAACTATATCTCAAGAATTATATCGCAGATGACTATCATGTGCTCGCCTATATTCAAGCGTCTTCTTAAAGATCAATCTTGTGATTGGACTGAAGATTTCCATAAAGCTTTTGATAGTATCAAATAATACCTGCTTGAGCGTCTAATTCTATCTCCGCCTGTTGAAGGAAGACCATTGATCATGTATCTGACTGAGCTTGGTGAGAGTATGGGTTGTGTTCTTGGTCAACAATATGAATCTGGAAAGAAAGAGTATGCAATTTACTACCTCAATAAGAAGTTTACCGACTATGAGACTCGGCATTTTGTGCTTGAGAAGACATGTTACGCATTGGCTTGGGCTGCTAAGCGTCTGCGCCAGTATATGTTGAATCATACTACTTGGTTGATATCCAAAATGGATCCAATCAAGTACATTTTTGAGAAGTCTACTTTAACTGTGAGGATTTACCATTGGTAGATGTTGTTATCTGTGTATGATATTAAATACCGATCTTAGAAAGCAATTAAGGGAAGTGTCTTGGCTGACCATTTGGCTCACCAACCGATTGAAGATTATCAGTCAGTGCAGTATGATTTTCCTGATGAAGAGATCTTGTACTTGAAGATGAAATATTGTGATGAACCATTGCTTGAAGAAGGGCCAAAATCTGGTTCCCGTTGGGGCATGGTATTTGATGGAGCTGTTAATTCATATGGTAATGGCATTGGGGAAGTGATTATTACTCCTTAAGGCACTCATTTTCCATTTACAGCTAGATTGACTTTCAAATGTACAAACAATATGGCTGAATATGAAGCTTGCATTATGGGGCTTGAAGAGGCCATTGATCAGCTTTGGTTGTGAATCAGATCAAAGGTGAATGGGAGACGAATCAACCCGGTTTAATACCATATAGAGACTATGCGAGGAGGATTTCAAATTTATTTACAAAGGTTGAGTTTCGTCATATCCCTCGAGATGAAAACCGGATTGCAGATGCTCTTGCAACGTTGGCTTTAATGATTGTTGTGAAATTTTGGAATTAAGTTCCCAACTTGACTGTGATGTGTCTTGATAGGCCAACTCATGTGTTTATTGTTAAAGAAATCAAAGATGAAAATCCATGGTATTTTGATATCAAGTGTTTCCTCCAAAGTCAGATTTACCCGCCTGGGGCATCTTTGAAATATAAGAAGACTTTGAGAAGATTAGCTGGTAATTTCTACCTGAATGGTGATGTGCTTTACAAGAGAAATTTTGATATGGTTTTGCTCAAATGCATGGATAGACACGAAGGATACCTATTGATATGAAGTCCATGAAGGTTCCTTTGGTACTCATTCCAATGGACATGCTATGGCAAAGAAGATGTTGAGAGCAGGTTACTATTGGTTGACAAAGGAATCTGACTGTTGTAAGTTTGTGAAGAAATGCCAGAAGTGTCAAATCTATGCAGATAAGATTCATGTTCCTCCGACACCTTTGAATTTCATTTCCTCTCCACGACCCTTATCCATGTGGGGATTTATATGATTGGTATGATTGAGCCCAAAGCTTCGAATGGACATCGTTTCATTCTGGTTGAAGCGGCATCATACGCGAATGTAACCAAGCAAGTTGTTGTAAGGTTTATCCAGAATCAGATTATATGTTGGTATGGTGTTCCAAGTAAGATCATTACTGATAATGGATCAAACTTTAACAATAATATGGTGGAAGCTCTTTGCAAAGACTTCAAGATTTCACATCATAATTCTTCTCCCTATAGACCTAAGATGAATGAGGTTGTTGAAGCTGCAAATAAGAACATCAAGAAGATCATTCAGAAGATGGTTGTGGCATATAAAGATTGGCATGAAATGCTTCCATTTGCTTTGCATGGGTACCATACATCCATCCGCACTTCAACAGGGGCAACCCCTTTCTCCCTTGTTTATGGCATGGAAGCTATGCTACCAGTAGAGGTTGAGATCCCATCACTTTGTGTGCTAATGGAAGCCAAGTTGATAGAAGTTGAATGGTGTCAGACCAGATATGATCAGTTGAATTTGATTGAAGAAAAGAGATTGACTGCCATGTGTCATGGTGTAGCGGTGTATTCGTTACCATTGGAAATATTAACTAGATCCAAGGTAAATCATAAAAGTCGAGTCGCCACCGCACTTCTATTTATCCAAAGGAATGGTTAGAAAGCGAACAAAAACCTATAAAGTTTTACAAACAAAACTAGTAAAAGACAGAGATCTGGGTAAGGGGTTGGTTATGTCATGGGAAGGTGTTAGGCACCCACAACATCCTAGGTACTCCTAGGGAGCCCTTTTCATAACTTGTTGCAAAGGTTATTGTTTATGAAATTATTTTGTGCAAACATGATTGAAGAGATGAGAAAAGAATATACAAGTTAGTTATTTTTGTGTTTGGATGGATGAACCCATAGCCGACGTACCCTCTCATGAAAGATAAGGATCAAAACCCCGTAGTTCGAGTAACAAATTTCAAAACAGTGAGTGGATTGATTTAAAACAAAAGCCTTAAGGTGTTTCATTATCAAAGGGAGAAAACTCGACCTGAACCAACAATCCACCATGTGAGAATAGCCTCGACATGCTAGTGAGGGGTAAACCCTATAATAAGCATGGAAGGCTTACGATTCGATCACTAAGGATGCGGTGAGATTTACATCAACCACTAAGATAATTCAGATCTATGGCTAATGCATGAAAATTTGATTAAGAAGTGGACAAGGGCCACAAAAGCAATTTGAGTGGGTTGAATTAACCAATTAGAAGTATTCACAAACATGGTCAAAGTTGACTTACAGTTCAATTCAAAATGAGTATTATGAAAAGAAAGTTTGAAAATCAAAGGCATAAGGCCTAGGTTTCTAATGTTGAAAACAAGTCAAATGTTTGCACAAAAGTTTTCTGGTTTGAGTTAAGGATGAAAATATGGATCAAGGTTAAGCATGCAAGAGGTGAGGGTTAAGGGACAAAGCCACAAATAGGGTTGCTTTCTCAAGATCATAGAGATGATCCAAGTAAGTTCCTTTGGATTTAGGCAACACAAGGTAAAAGCAATAAGCAAGTCTCATAAGAGAACCACAAAAATGGAAACAGAAGGCCAATAGATGGGCTTGCATCTAACTCCACAAGAACATAACAGGAAACAGAATGCCAATAAATGGACTTACATCTAACTCCACAAAACAAACAAGCATGCATGAAAAGCAATCACATAAAAGATTCACAAGTATGCAAACAAGCAATCAAGCATCACACTCTATATACAACCAAGAGGCTCAGACAAATGGTTGGGCTTTAGTCAAGAGGGGTCATATCAACCTCGACAAACAAGCCAAAACTGTAAGGGTGTTCTGAAGCTCTTAACCACTAACATTGAGAGTTAGGGTGAAGCTGATGAAAGATGGAAATGAGGATGAGACCTCATGCTCTTAACCCTGGCCTGGGTGAGCTTATGATAAAGAAAGTGTGGGGATCCAGAATGTGGGACCCTATTCCACTTGACGGACTCTATACAAGATCTTGGGTGTTTATTCAAGAGCATCAGCACGTAGTGCGAGCATAATGAAAGACTCACTGAATAACAGGGGATTGATTGCTAATCCCTTCTATCTGTCAATTGCCTCTTCACTTAGGAGGACTTAACAAGTAACATGCCTCATTTAGAGGTCTTTAGCACAAATGTAAACAATCACAAACATGGCCTCATAAGGAGGACTTCAGCCAAATGCCTGCCAAAAAGGTGGCAGGACTTCCAGACTACATGGAGTAAGAGGGCTAAACTACCTCAGTGGTGCATCAACCACACTCCAAGGCTCAAGCAAGAGCAAAGCTAGCAACTAATGTACCTGTACAAAAGCCAAATAGTTAATAGTGTATTCAGAAAACCAATCAGACAACAATGGAACCATGCAACAGTTATACACAAGGTAAGTCACAAGTGCAAGCACTCAAGTGAGTTCATCACATCAATGGACCTACAACACAACAAGAGTTAGTGATCAAAGCAATTGGCATCTCAAGTAATGAGACCAAACCAACCATTAGTGCTAAATACCTGAAACACAAAACACAATTGGTGAGTACAAACCACTAGTACAAAGACTAGGGTCAAAGGCAAGTCAAATGACCAAAACAGAAGTCAATACTTCACATGAAGCACATTCAATCAGACAAGAAAGAGTCCTCAAAAGGACCAAAACCAAATCATAAGGCAAAGCCATCAACTGGTCAAGGTAAAGCAAAGGCAAACAATGTGATCAAAATTGGACATCCAAATTAGAAAATCCAAATCAAAACAGAAAAGCATCCAATGATCATGAAATTTTTTATACAAGCTCAACATGTTAAGAATGAACATCATGCAAAACATTAGGTCCAGAAGAGTTCAAATGATATGTAAATGAAAATGCACAAATGCAACATCAAATATGTGACACAAATTGTCACACCATATGTTCATGTGTCCAAAACAGTGATGGCAAATGATAAAATACTAAAACCAAATCCAAAAAGTCACATCACATGTATAGATCAAGCATGTCAAATTTCAAAGCAATTGGATTAACCATGAGCATTTCACAAACAAATGAATGCAACATATCAATATGGCATCATGTTCCATCATAACTTCACAATTTAAAATCCAGAAGCACACAAATCATGAAATAAACATCAAAAAATAATAGACATTAACACAAGCATGTGGAAAAAAGTTTGGATCAATTTGAATATGTCTTATATTTTTTATGATTTTCAGAAGTTGAATGAACAAAATGAAATAAAATGGAAATAGTATGTAAAACAAAATGTGAATGAAATTGGAAAGTGCATAATGCCAGATTCAGGCCAAATGAGAATATTCAAACAATTACATTCAAGAAAACATGCGCCAGGTATCGAACCTATGCGCTCATGGTTCAAGGCGCGCTCAATTAAAATTTTAAAAAAAGCATAGCGTAGGTATCGAACACAGGTGAGCCATGCCAAAACGAAAATCAAATGAAATTTGAAGAAATGCCTGGCGAGGAATCAAACTGAGGTGTGGACGGTTCAAGGTGCGCTTGAAGCAAAACGCAACGTTTCGCTCTGCAAACCCTAGACAATTTTACAGACGGCGAAGGACGGCGGTTTCCACCGTCTTCCCCGATGGTACAAGCGGAGCAACATCAAGAAATTTTCCAGAAATTAACGTAATGCATATGGTTCGAACCGTCTCGCAACGAGGAGCATGAATATCATAATTATTTGGCCTAATACTCCATGAATCAAGCGGATCGAAGGAAAACATTATGATCAACCAAACTTAAAGTTCATGTATCTAACTCATTTCTCAACCAAATCGAGATCTAAAGCTATCAGAATCATCAGCAAAGCAAGCTCTACAAGATCATGGCAAGAAATAAGCAAAAAGTGAAGGTCGAAATTCAAGCTTACTTGAGGTGCAGTGTTCAAATTCGTGTGTTCAAGCCTCCAAAACGTCCAGATCCACTCCAGTAATCTTGATTTGAAGCTTTGTGCATGAATTAACCGTTGAATTCACCTAGATCCAGCTCATCTTCAAGCTTCCATGTTCATGTTCATGTTCTTGAACCTGCTCAAAGCTTGCTCAATTGCTACGAATGATGGATAAATCTTGCTCCAAATTCCACCAGGATCATGAATATGCAAAGAGATTCAAGCTTTGTGTGAAGAATTTTGAAATTCAAGGAGAGAGAAAAAATGGAGGGAATGTGAATTTTTAGATCTAGAATTGTTGTTCTGGCAAATGCAGTTAGGTTTTAGTATTTATATGATGTGTTAATGATGATGTAATCAAGATTAGGCAATGGCTAATTGAAAATTAGAGAGATGTGAGGTGTTTATGCAAATTGGCAAGTGTGAGGTAGCATGGCAAATGTGCACGTGAACAGTGCCATGCAAGCTTCAATTTCACTCAAAATCATCCAATAAACATCATGAAATGGTTAAATGGCTTGTATGATTCACCAATTTTGAATTCTCCATTTTCCCACCAAAATGCACTTGTATGGACACTTGATCATGTGAGCTTCTTTCATGCAAGGAAATGATTGATTTGGAATCTCTTGGTCATAAGGAGCATTTTGCAAAAAGAGTGGACCAATTTGGAGTTTTGGATCAAAAGTTATGGCACTTTGAAGTTCCATGCATACTTTGCAATCATTTGTTCATAACTCCTCAACCAATTATCAGATGGACATGGTATAGAACTTTTTGAAAAGAGGAGAGAAAGATCTTCAACTTTCATGTTCAACAAAAATTCATTTGAAGCTTATTTGAAGTTGGAAAGTTAAGTTGAATGTGGATCAAAAACTTGATATTTTTGGAAACTTGAAATTACAGGTCACTTTCCATTTTTGAAAACTTTAGATATGACTTCAAATTCTTCAAGATAGATGTTTGACATGATGAATAGGCCTTGTTTGAACATGAATGGGATGTCTCAAATCATCTCTCACCTCAAAGCCTTTAATTGACTGCACAGTTGATAATATGGTCCTCAGATGACCTTGACAATGCCTGATGAATTTGAACCTTTGCCACTTGGGGAAATTGTTTCAAAATGAACCTCTAGCTCATATAAATATGATCAAATGGTCCTCATCTCAAGGAAATACCATCAACTCAATGCACAAAGGGATTCCTTGAATTGCTTGACCTGTGGTTACTTTGACTGCAAAACAAATGTTAGATGACATATTTTTGGTGCTTTTGGTTAGTGATTAAAACAAGAAAAGCAAAGATATACAATGCAAGCAATTCCTGGTGACCTCAAACCACTCACAGGAAATCCCACCCAAAGGGAAAGGAAGGCAAGATACTCAAAGATCCTTGAGGCTATGCAATGCAATGATATGATGCCATGAGGGATCTTAGGGACAAAATTGGGGTCTTACACATGGTCAGTTGTATCAGTAGAGAATGAAGAAATCTTTTGATAAGAAGGTAAAGCCCCGTGTGTTTCGAGAAGGTGAAATCGTGCTCAAGAAAATTTTATCGTTCAAACCTGATGCTAGGGGCAAATGGACCACTAATTATGAAGGTCCATATGTTGTGAAGAGAGCCTTTTTCGGCAGTGCTTTGATTTTTATAACTATGGATGGTGAAGAGTTCACTCGTCCTCTGAATGTCGATGCAGTCAAGAAATACTTCACCTAAAAAGAACAGAACAGCTCGCTAAGTTGAAAACCCGAAAGGGCGGCTTAGGCAAAAAAGAGCGTCTCGGTGGATTGAAAACCCAAAAGGGCGATCCAGGCAAAATTAGAGACATTAAACAGAAAATTTATCCCGGTAGATTGAGTACCCCACCTTGGGAAAATCTAGGCAAAAATTAAGGATTATGGTATGTAACTGCATTCTGTTGGTCCTAATAATGGAGGCAGTTTTGAGTAGGTCGTTTGGTTCTAATTCGTTATTCTCAACTGAAGCCAAGAGCACAATAGATATTGAAATTTATAGGGAGAGTAGTGATCATTGTATTCAATGTAGCCCTTTTCCCTGTAAATTACCATTTTCAACTTTGTAAATATCTATGGAGTCCTGTCATTTACAGACTACCACTCTATTAAATAAAGTTGAACTTTTATCCACTTGTTTTTATTCTTATTTACTTCTGCCAAATAAAATTGAATTTTTATGATGATAATTTTGAAATAAATTAATGAATAAAAATTATTCTTCTTAAACTAATAAAAAACAATCACTTTAAGAATAATCGATTTTAGCAAGGAATATCAACAGCAATCTGAGAATAGGTAAGTCTTGAAGTGCGAAGCCTTGTTGATCTTCCCCAAGCAGTCGGTTTGGTAACTATTTTCCTCAACAGTTCGTCAGTTATCCCCAACTGAGTTGGTGGGTCACATCCCCAGTGGAGTCGAGCTGATAATTGATCCCTTTTGCAAATCCATATTCCCAGATGTGGTGTTCCTGCTGATATCCTCCAATTTATGGTTGGACTCTGGAGATTCGAAACCTTTATTTGGTTTCCATTAGCATATGTGTGTTGCATAACCTCGGTGGTTTCTCCTTTGTGTGAATCAGATCCGGTTATCTTTGCCTTGGAATTGGTTTATTTCGCAATTTCCAAGAAGAATTTAATGATTTTTGAGGAATGCGACGATATTGGTCATAGCATCTTCAGCAATTTGCTTAGATCCCCATGCAGAGTTTTACCTCTTATCTTCCCCGACAAAGTTCATCTTCTGAAATGAAGACCCCTGGTTCTCGGCAATTTTGGATTCTGAGCAGTATTTATCTTTATCCCCTGCAAGATTGTCTCCCATTTGACATGGTGTGGACCTAAAATTCCCCGCAGAGTTGACAATTTGGATCCTCAGCATATCTTTTCTCTAATCCTCAATTTGTTTGTCTATCCTTCAGCAGTGATATTTCTCCCTATAGAGTTTTCCGTTATTGGTTGGAATCATGTTCTCCATGATTTACCAGCCATAGTTGATTTGTGCAAAGCTAGATGATTTATTTTCATCCCTAGGGTTTTCTCCAGTTGGTGTTTCCATCTTGTAGAGATTAGCTGAGTGTTGTAGCAGTGATTCAAATCTTTGTTATTTGTATCCTTTGTGTTTTTTCGTCAACATAATTATCATCATATACATACATATTCATGCATAAAACTCAACATCATATATTTCATTATGCATTTTTATTGCATTTGATTTATTTATTCTTATCCCCTATTTTGGTGACATCATTTACCTATACAGATTTGGTGCGTCTGTCCTCCTTCAATTGTAGAGTGTCAGCCCCTTAAGCAGAAAGAGTTTAACCTTTCTCATTCCCCACTGAGTTATTTCCTCGTGGATGATTGTTGTTTCAGTTTCCTCCCCAACTAATTATCTGGATGAAGCCACTCCCCTTGAGTTATATCCTCATTGGGTTGAGTCTTTGTTTGACCATTTCTTTCTAGCTATTACCTAGATAGATATTTTCGTCCCTTGAGAGTCTATTACCCAATAACTGGTAATATTCTTCTCAAATTTTTTAGTACTTTACTTTTTCCCAATACCCGGTAAATGTATTTTACTTTCTTTGTTTTCCCCAGCGGATTCGTTTTCACGTTTCCCCCAGGCAGTCTATCCTTGATATTTTCATCCTAACCGATGATAGATATTCTTCCTTTGTGATTTTCTATCCAGTAAAAAGGTAGTTGTAATCCCTAATTTTATTCCCCAGGCAGTTAATCCTTGATATGTTCATCTTAACTGATGATAGATTTTCTCCTCTTTGTGGTCTTCTGCCCAGTAACTAGTAGATGTAAATCCTACTTTCCCCTCTGAGTCTATCCTTGATATGTTCATACTAACAGATGACAAATATTCTCTCTTTGGTATTCCATCCAGTAACTGATAGATATAATTCCTATTTCTCCCTGGCAGTTTATCCTTGATATGTTCATCCTAACCGATGATGGAGATTCTTCCATTGAGTTTATCCTTGATATGTTCACTTTAATCAGTTGCAAATACTCTCTCTTTGGTCTTCTTCCTAGTAACCGGTAGTTGTAAATCCTATTTGAGTTCTCTCCGCAGTAGGTTATTCTTACCTAGTAACCGATAATAGATACACCTCTTTTTCCTCAGTGAGTCATCCTTGATATGGTTACCCTAACCGGTAATAGATGTCCCTCTGTCAGAGTGTATTATCTTCCTACCCAGTAACTGGTAGTAGATAATTTTCCTCTAACACTCCTGTGTTGAATTTCATTCTTCTGCAATTGAGTTTGAGTGCGTATTTCCTTAGTGAAGTCGCCAACCCTCTGTCTGGTTTGAATATTTCAATTTTTGTTCTGATCTATTCCTATCCCCTACAGATTTCCCTTATCCCCGGACTGAGTCCTTCCATTGATTCAGTTTCTTGGAACTTCCCCTCGTGTCTCCAGCAATTTTAAACCATAGTCTGGCCTACACATAGCTTTTTATCCCCCCAGAGTCTCGGTCTCCCTAGTGAGTGTTCCTTACGGAATGCAGTTTGCTCTTGTGGACTTTCATTCTCTCCAGATTCTTCTCCTTTGTGGAAATATATTCCTCACAAAGATTATTTTAACATTCATATCATATGCATCATGAGGTCTCTTAGTGACCAAATTTTGTCTCTATATGTTGTTATTTAAGTCCATTCTACTGATTTGATACAAAGATTTTAACCTTCACATCGTCAGTTAGAATGTCCTTAAATAGAGGCAGTTGTAAGACCCCAATTTTGACCCTAAGATCCCTCATGCTATTTCATCATATCCATTGTCTTTGGGATCACACCCTAGCATCCTCCTTACCCATTTTATCATTGGGTTTGCATTGGTAGAGATCATCAAGCACATTTGATTGTATCATACATTGTTTTTCTTTGTTTACTAACCCAAATACCAAAAAATATGTCAATGTATAATTTACTTCTTCTGTAGGTAGTGTGTGTGTTCACCTATGCCTCATCAAGCTCATATCTAGGGTTTGAGACCCTCAGTGCAAAGAGACTAATCAAGAGATTAGTCTCTTTGACTCTAGACATCATATATGGATCCCCATGATCTCCATTTATCATTTTGATCAATAATTCATCAAGAAATTGAAGCTTGTTTGCCTTGGAATCCCTAAATCATCTGGGTATCTTGTGTGACTTCCTCAGCAAATTTCTTCACCATTTGATCAAACATTTGAATGGATACTTCATATTACATCATCATATGCATATATGATCCTCCATGAGTCCAAAAGATCAATAAAATTTCAAGTTTGCAAGTTGGTTCATGGTGGTTGACCAGAGAAAGTCAACTGGTCAAAACTAGGGTTCACTAGACCCTATCTCCTACACTTTTTGTCATATGAAAATTATTCCAAGAGAAATGTTACTCCTTATGACATTTTAAACAACTTTCATTTTAAGGTCAAGAGTTAGTTTTTCTTGTAAAGTCATTTTTTATGGTGAATGATTATAGGTCATTTTGTTTGAACCCTAGTTAGGAGGTCAACTTCAAAGGGCCATTCAAGTTGCATGATTAAATTACAGCTGTCCTCTCCAACTTTGATTCTTTTAAAAAATTTAAATTCAACTTTAAAATGCATGTGCCAAGAGAAAACATTATAGTCAACTTTGGGCCATTACCATTAAACAATAGATTTTCCTCAACTTCTAAAATGCATAACTCCTTCATGACAAATCCAAATGAGGTCAAATATGTGACCAAATTGAATAGGTTTGAAAGATCTATAACTTTTATGAAGGAATGTTTTCCATTTTAAGCCTATAGGAAAAGTTATTCAAGGTGTAATAAGTGAACATTTGGCTTGGTACTTAGAAAATTTTCATTTATGTTTAATTTTCCAAACTTCCACCCCAAAATTCATCATGATCCAAGCTTCAAATGAAAAAGTGTTCAACATGAAAGTTGTTCCCCTTGATCTCAATTTTCCAAAAAATTCAAGATCGTCTCATTTGTCGAAGAATTGAGGTACTTGAGCATGTGTTCTTCACAAGGTTCCATTTGGTAAGATTTATGGTTAACATTCATTTCCTTTATGCATGGTAATGTGACATCATTTCAGGTTGAATAACACCGAATTATGGATCATTTGGCATCATTGGATGGGTCTATCACACGCCCATGCATCCATGCAAGGGAGATTTCTATTTTTGGCATTTTGAATGAAGTGTGGGAAAAGCAAATGCATAACCTATAAATAAGACCCATCACGCTCAGAATTGGGGACACCTTGCCCATGCTTTGAACCTGCAATCCTAATCCTCACCATTAGAGAACAAACTTGAAGGTTTTCAATTGAAAATCGAGTTTCAATTTCACTTAAGTTTGGAAGTTGAAACTCCAAGAATCCAAACCTTTCCTTGATCCAATTCAACTCCTGTAAGCTTCTAAAGTCAAGCCAAGGCCAATTGGAAGCAAGATAAAGCAAGATTCAAGCTCCCTCGAAGGTGAATTTTCAAAAACTTCATCTCTTTGGTTCTCTCTCAATTCCTCACAATTCTCTTTGATTTTTGGTTGGCTGAAGTCCTACCAATGTAGACAACAAGATTGAGTTGCTTTGAGGTCAAATCGAAGCAACTCAGTTCATGATCCTTAAAATTCAAATCCCTGTATCTTTTGATATACTTGGAATTGGAGAAAATTGAGGCCATATTCGAGATCCTGAGCATTTTCTCTTTGAAATAGTATCCTTGTTTTTCATTTTCCATTGAGATGAAGTTGGACCAGTCTGGTGGAGGTCATCGGAGAAGATGACCGAAGCCTTAGCTCCGGTGGTGGGTTGGTTCATCTCTTGGCCATCTTATCATGTTTGAAAGTTTTAATCTAAATCATTGCCTTCGAATACGACTTGTGCCACACGTTGACTGCAATACACCATGGAACGCGCTAGGCCATCAGATCTGCCACCTCAATTAATGAGGGAGAACGCATTAGGCCCTTGCTTTTTCTAATTTCTTTTTATTTTCTGAATTTTCATTTAATCTATTTATTTTGTTTAATTCATATTAATTTCATTTTTAATCCAAAAAATATGAGACTTTCACTTAAAATCTTTAAACACTTTTCTCTTTCATATTCTGAATTAAAATTATTTTTTGGATTATTTTTTATATTTTTTATGAATTAAATGTTTTTGTGTATATTTTTAATTGTTTAAAAATACTTCTGGTTTTTGAAAAATAGTGAAATTTTTCGTCTAAGGTCCTTTGACCTTGTTTGACCTAGGATAAAGCCCTTGGCCTTTTATTCGGTGTTTTGGAGGGATTTTAGGTTTTGACCAAATTAAAATGTATTTTAATTCACTTTTAATTGGATTTTTAATTGATTAAATGCTTAAAAATTTTGCTGAGCCATTTTTATGGTCTTGTGATGTTTGAATTTCTGTTTGGGCCTTGGTCAAGGTTGATTTAACTTTTGTTGGATCAAAACCATTGGATTTAGGGGATTGATGAAATGTACATTTCATCTTCCAAAATGAATTAATGGTTTTGATTTGATGAAAGTCCTCGCTTGGTCAATTTGTGTTTCTATCTTCCCCTCCCTCTTCATCTTCATCCCTATTCTTTCCCATTCCCTCATTTGACCAATGAAATCTCTAATGTGTTAAGGCTAATTGGTTCATCAACGACCTTGTGTCAGATGAACTAATACAAGTATGACTTAGATAGGTCCCTCCCTCTTGATCTTTTATTTTAGTGTGTGGTATGTTTTAGGAGTTTAGTTCTTCATATCAAATCTCTAACATGCATTAACACCTAAATTTTAATTGCTCGGTCTCAGATAGTTGTGACTTCTACATAAGTCCAATTACGATTGCTTAACATAGAGCTAAATTTGACCTTAATGGCATAACATTCTAGTAAGTGAGATTGTAAGTCTCTCATTCTTCATGGTATTGTATGGAGACTTGACCTTTTTTCCTTTCATGAGAGCTAGTGGCATACTTGTTGAATTATCGAAGTTGGAGCCCTTCTCATGGAAGATTTCTTGGTTTAAGGATTCGTACTTCTGAAAGAATGGTTGAGTGTTCTCCAAAGAATGACTTAATCAATTAAAAATCACCACTAATACTTGACTAACTCTTAACTAACATTTGAATAATTCTTATTAATAATGCTTTACTTTCAAGTCATTTACTTTATGCACTTTAAATTTCAGTCATTTATCATTCATTTTCATTTACATTTCATTTGACTTTTTTATGTTTATGTCATTTCGACTTTTCTCATTTGAGCCATAACTTGTGATTGTATATATTATTTGTGTATTTTGGCTTTGTTTGTGGTCTTAGGACCTTAAAATATCTAATAACAAAAAAAACCTAAAAAACAACAGGTGGGCTGTTGATCTTGATCTGAACTCTTGGACTTAGGATTAGGCAACATTCCCTATGCAAAAGGGACTTGGCCAATGCCAACATTTTTGAGACCAAGCTATTGTGAACTGAGCTTTCATCTGATACAAGCCTTGGGTTTTGTTTGAATTCATCTGCTACTCTGTCTGTGTACTTAATTGTTATTCTGATCTTGTGTTTGATGCTTTGCTCGGAGTTGATCAAGGAATATTTCATCTGATACATGGGAAGACAAAGAAGACTGCTAGCTTTTGGATATCTTGCTTGTATGTGACCATCCTTATTTGATGCCTTGATATTCATGATGTCTGGATAATGCTCCTTTGGTTATTGATTATTGCTTGATTAAAGTCCAAGGGAAAATGGGTTTCTATATGACATTCTTGTCCGTTGGATTGCATTCCATTGGTCAGATCTTTTCAACTCTTAACTTTTAATTTTGTGCTTAGGATAGCCTCTTCATCTCCTTCCACTTCTTAAATTTCAAAATCTCTCCCCTTTTTCAAAAACTTTCTTTGCTTATGTTTTCAAACTTAAACTTTATTTTAATGATTAGAAACTTTGGCCTAATGCCAATGAATTTTAAAAATCTTTTCTTAATCAAACATTTGTAAATAAACTTAACCATATTTGACTTAAAATTTCAAAAAGACAAAAAGACCTAACAACCTCATTCAAATATTTGGATTTTATGCCCTTTTACTTAAACTTGTTTTATTGTTAAAATCAATTCACCAACTCATAATAAATTTTTAACACGGACTACGAGGTTTTGATCCCTCATATTTATGTTGGTACGTAGGCACAAGTCCGAAGGTCTTGTAAAACACAAAAATATAATCAATGAATTCTTTTCTCATCCCCACACTCTATTTTTTCTCAAACATCATTTATACCAAAAACACATAGCCACATAAAGAAGGGCTCCCTAGGAGTACCTAGGAGACTTCGGATGCTAACACCTTCCCTCTATGTAACCAACCCCCTTACATGTAATCTCTGGCATTTTATTAGTTTTGATTTGAAAACTTCTTATCTTTGGGGTTTTGTTCGTACTTTTCCTTTTTCCTTTGGAAACAATAAAAGTGCGGTGGCGACTCTGGTGTTATTAACGTCAAGTTTATCCATAGCTTGATGGTCATGAATTTACCGTTACACCTCACAATAACTTGCTTGGTCACATTTGTATACGATGTCTCCTCATCCCGCTTTTTGAAGTAATGAATAACCACCAGGATGAAACGATGTCCGTTTGAAGCTTTGGGCTCAATCATGCCAATCATATCAATTCCCCACATGGAGAAGGGACATGGGGAGGAAATGACGTTCAACAGTATCGAAGGAACATGAATCTTATCTGCATAAATTTGACACTTGTGGTATTTCTTCACAAACTTGCAACAGTCAGATTCCATTGTCAGCCAATAGTAACCTGCTCTTAAATCTTCTTTTCCATAGCATGTTCATTGGAATGAGTACCAAAGGAACCTTCATGGACTTCAGTCATCAATAAGTCTGCTTTGTGTCTATCCACACATCTGAGCAAAACTATATCAAAATTTCTCTTATAAAGCACATCACCATTTAGATAAAAATTACCAGCTAATCTTCTCAAAGTCTTCTTATCTTTTAAAGATGCCCCAGACGGGTAAATCTGACTTTGGAGGAAACATTTGATATTAAAATACCATGGTTTTTCATCTTTGACTTATTCAAAAGTAAACACATGAGTTGGCCTATCAAGGTCCATCACTGTCAAATTAGGAACTTCATTCCAAAACATCACCACGATCGTGGAAGCCAACGTTGCAAGAGTATCTGCTATCCGGTTTTCATCTCGACGGATATGATGAAACTCAACCTTTGTAAAGAAAGTTGAAATTCTCCTTGCATAATATCTATACTGTATTAAACCGAGTTGATTCATCTATTGTTCACCTTTGATCTGATTCACCACCAAAGTTGAATATCCATAGACGTCAAGATATTTAATTCTAAGATCAATGGCTTCTTCAAGTCCCATAATACAAGCTTCATACTCAGCCATATTTTTCGTACACTAAAAGGTCAATCTAGCTTTAAACGGAAAATGAGTTCCTTGAGGAGTAATAAACACTACCCCAATGTCATTACCATTTTATAAGACCCCAATTTTGACCCTAAGATCCCTTATGCTATCTCATCATTTGCATTGGCTTTGGGATCATACCTTGGCATCCTCCTTACCCCTCATTCATCAAATTTGCATTACGAGAGATCACAAAGCACATTTTATTATATCATACTTTATTTTTCTTTGTTTACTAACCAAAATACCAAAAATATGTCAATGTATAACTTTATTTCTTTTGTAGGTATTGTGTGCTTCCACATATGCCCTATCGAGCTCACAACTAGGATTTGAGACCCTCAGTGCAAGGATATTAATCAAGTAAATATTCACAATGGTTATAAGCATCATATATGGATCCCCATGTTCTTAAATTTCCAATTTGATCAAGAAATCATCAAGAGTTTGAAGCTTGTTTGCCTTGGAAGCCCTAATTCATCTAGGTATCTTGTGTGATTTCTTCAGCAAGTTTCTTCACCAATTGGTCAAAGATATAAATGGATACTTTATTTCACATCATCTTATGCATATATGATCCTCCATCAGTCCCAAAGATTAAGATAACTTCAAGTTTGCATGTTGGTTCAAAGAAGTTGGCCAGAGAAAGTCAACTGGTCAAAACTGGGGTTCCCTAGACCCTATCTCCTACAATTTTTGTCATACAAAAATTATTCCAAGATAAACTTTACTCCTTATGACATTACAAACAACTTTCATGTTTTTATCAAGAGATAGTTTTGCTTGGAAAGTCATTTTTTATGGCGAAACAACATAGGTCATTTTGTTTGTGCCCTAGTTAGAAGGTCAACTTCCAAGGAACATAACTTGCTCAATTTTTATGATATTAAGGCCATCCAAGTTTCATGATCAATTTCAATATGTCCTCTCACACTTTGATTCTTTGTGAAATTTCAAATTCAACTATCAAGGGCATGTTCCAAGAGGAAACATTATAGGTCATTTTGGGTCACTACCATTGAACAAGCAATTTTCCTCAACTTCTAAAATGCATAGCTCCCTCATGTTATAGTGGTAAATTCATGATCATAAAGCTATGGATAAGCAAGACATCAAATAACAAGATTCTCCACCGCGCTTTTATTATTTCCAAGGGAAAAGGGAAAAGTACGAACAAAACCCAAAAATAAGAAGTTTTCAAATCAAAACTAATAAAATGCCAGAGATTACAAGTAATGGGGTTGGTTATACAGAGGGAAGGTGTTAGCACCCAAAGTGTCCTAGGTACTCCTAGGGAGCCCTTTCTTGTGTGCATATGTATTTTTTACAAAATGATGTTTAGAAACAAATAGAATGGTGGGATGAGAAAAGAATTCATTAAATATATTTTTGTGTTTGACAAGACCTTCGGACTTGTGCCTATGTACCAACATAAAAATGAGGGATAAAAGCCTCGTAGTTCGTGATACAAATTTCAAAGTGGATGCATTTCTTTTAATAAAAAATTAAGTTTGAAAGGCGTAAGTGCCTAGAAAATGGTTTGAATGAGTTGGTTTTTTTTGGCTTTTGAAAATTTTAAGTCAAGTATAGTTAAGTTTATTTACCAGTTTGATTTAAGAAAAGAAGCTTGAAAATTCAATGGCATAAGGCCAAAGTTTCTAATTTGCAAAGGGTCTAAGTTTTAAAAAAAGAGACAAGTACAAGCAAAGAAGTTTTTAAAAGGAGGGAGAGATTTTGAAATTAAAGAGATGGGGAGGAGATGAAGAGACTAATCCTAAGCATAAATTTAAAAGTTAAGAGTTGAAAAGATCTGACCAATGGGCTACAATCCAATAGACAAGAATGCCATATGGAAACCCCAAGTTCCCTTGGACATTAGAATCAAGAAACAAACAATACACATAATATTAACTTGAAGAGCAAGGCATCAAATAAAGATAGCCACATCCAAGATTTAGCCACTCCATGATCTTCTTCAAATTTGCCCATGTAACAAATGAATTCCACAAGTCACATGTTTAAAATAACAGCTTCACAATGATCATGTTGCAGATGAACTCAAAGGGATATTCAATGATGTATCAGATGAAGTTTCAAATTACAGGCACTTTGTTACATGAAAGTTGGCATTGGCCAAGTCCTTTGCATAGGGAGTGTTGCCTAAATTCTAAGTCCAATTGTCTCTGATCAAACCAATAGTCCACACAAGAAGTTTTTAGGGTTTTTGTTCTTATTATGTACATTAATGGTCAAAGACCACACAAATAAACACAATATACACAAGCAAAATATATCACAAAATATGGTCCAAGTGGCAAATGAATAAAGCTTAAAGATAAAGTGCATTAAAAGTAAAAGACTTGAAATTAAATGTTAGTTGTTAATGAGTTAGAAGTTAGTATTGCTTTTGCTTTTTTTGTTTAAGTCATTCTTTGGAGAACACTCAACCCACTTATCACAAGCATGAATCCTTCAACCAAGACATCTTCCAAAGGAAGGAAAAAAGGTCAAGTTTCCACATAATACCATGAAAGAGAGGAGACTTACAATCTCACTAACTAGAATGTTATGCCTTTTTTGTCAAAAATTTAGTGCTATGTTAAGCAATCGTAATTGGACTTATGTAGAAGTCATAACTATTTAAGATCCGGCAATAGAATTTTGGTGTTAATGCATGTTAGAGACATAATATAATGGACTATGCTCATGAAACATACCACACACAAAAAGAATATGCAAAAGAGGTGGCCTAATCTCATCCATATTTATGTTGATTTTTCAATCAACTAGCCTTAGGACCTTGAGATATCATAGGACCATGACATGAATACACAAAGAAAGGGAACAAGATGAAGAGGGGGGGGGGGGGGGGGGGGGAATAGATCAAAACTCAAATTGGACAAAGGAGGACTTTTACCAAATTAAGATAATTCGTTCATTTTGGGAGATGGAATGTACATTCCATCAATCCCCTAAATCCAATGATCTTAACCTAACAAAGTCAAATCAACCTTGATCAAGTCCCAACAACACAAGTCAAACTTATACAAACAATCAAAATGGCTCAACACAATTATTTGGCACTTATTCAGTTTAAAAATACTAAAAATAATGCATTAAATTAAATATGGTTTGTCAAATTCCTAAAATCTCATCAAAACACTAAAGAAATGGCCATGAGATTTATCACAGGTCAAACAAGGTTAAAGGACCTAGGAGAAAAAAAATTAGAACTTTTTAGGACTTAAAAGTATTTTTAAACAATTAAAAATATTCACAAAAACAATTAAATCATGAAAATATTAATTATGATCCAAAAAATAATTTTAATTCAAAATATGAAATAGGATTTTATTTAAATTTTTTTGGTGAAACTCTCATATTTTTTGGATCAATATTAAAATTAATATGAATTAATGAAAATCAAACAAATTAATTGAAATTCAAATAATAATAAAAAATGTGGACCACTTGATCTCCCTCATTAATTGAGGTGGCAGATCAAGTGGTCTAAAATGCGTGTTCCACCAAACACCCGAGTCAGCGCGCCACACCAATGGTATTCAAAAGCAACGCTCAAGATTAAAATGATTTGAACTGATCATGTGGCTCAGAACCAATCCAGCAGACCACCGGCGCTGAAACTCCGGTCACCTTCTCAGGCGAGGCTCACCGGACTGGTTCAGTCATCACCATCACATAAATGAAAAAGGAGGACATGATCTGAAAGAAAAAATGGCGTAGAGCACGAATATGACCTCAATTTTAACTAACTCAACATATATAGAAAGATATGAGGAGTTGAATTTTGAGGTGTGTCAACTGAGTTGCTTCGATTTGACCTCAAAGCAACTCAATCTTCTTGCCTACATTCATAGGACTTCAGACAACAAAAGATCCAAGTGAATTGATGAGAATTGAGTGAGAATCGAAGAGAAGAAAATTTCTAGAAAATACCTTCAATGTTGTGCAGAACTGGATCTTGCTTGCTTCAAACTTTGCTTGATCACCTTCAAGAAGCTTGTAGAAGTGGCTTGGCAATGGAACAAAGCTTTGGATCCTTGAGTTTTTGAATCTCCAAACAATGAGATTCAAACTCAATTTTCAGATTGAAAATTCTCAGGGTTTCCTTTGAATTGTAAGGGTTTGAAAATAGGGGGCAAAGCTGGCGCGCAAGGGATCCTTCAAATGAGCTCAGAGGCCTTGTATTTATAGCAATTGGGAATGATATTTGCACATCTGAAAATGTTTCCAATTTTGGCAATTGTATGATGCAAGCTTGCATGGGCGTGTACAGGCCAATGAAGCAATCCATTTAGGTGAAAATTCAACTGTTCTGAAGTCTCAAAGAAGCTTGAATAGCAAGGCAATGTGAAATGGTGTTTTGGACATTTGAACTTTCCACTTGATGCAAACCTGTTAAGACCATGCGCAGCCCTAGAAAACCTCATCCAAAATGCATGAAATAGGACTCTTTGGAAATCTTAGATAAAGGGGATCAACTTTGATGTTGGACATTTTTTTATTTGGAACTTGGATCATGGTGAATTTTAAGGTGGAAGTTTGGAAATTTCAACATGTTGAAACATTTTCTAAGTGTCAAGTCATATACCTCAATGTTCCACCTTACTTAACGTTTCATGTGAGCTCCAAATGAAACAAGTGTATTCATCAAAGTTGTAGATCTTTCAAAGACCTTTAAAATTGTCACCAATTTCATGTCATTTGGATTTATAATGATAGAGTTATGCATTTTTGAAGTTGAGCAAAATCACTTGTTCAATGGTATTGGTCCAAAATGACCTATAATGTATCCTCATATCACATGCTCATAAAAGTTGAATTAGCTCTCACTCCAAACATAAAAGATTAATTAGACATCTTGAATTTAATTATTCAACTTAGAATTCTTTCATCTCATAAAAATTGAGCAAGTTAGTGCCTTGGGAAGTTGACTTTCAAATTAGGGTTTAGACAAAATGACCTATAATGTTTCAACATATGAAATGACTTTCTAAGCAAAATTAGCTCTAGACTTCATCATCAAAGATGTTTGGAGTGTCATTTAGAGTAATTTTTATCATGGAATCATTTTCATATGGTGAAAATTAAAGGAGATAGGAGATAGGGAGACCCAGTTTTGATCAGATGAATTCATCTGGCCAACCACCATCACCCATCTTGCTAACCTCCAATTCTATTGACTTTTTTGGCTCATGGTAGATCATATATGCATAATATGATAAAATTTGAAGTGCCCCTTGAGAAAATTTGATCAATTGGTAAGGTAGCTTGTTGAAGAAGTTACTCAAGATACCCAGATAAACTAGGGTTTCCAAGGAAAACTACCTCCAAACTCTTGAAGAAAACTTGATCAAAGTAACATATGAAGATCATGGGGAATCATATATTATACTTTGAGACATTATGGATCCATCCTTGGTTGTGATTTTAGCCATGAGGGTCTTAAACCCTAGATATGAGCTTGCTAGATCAATGGGGATCATGTGCTACCTACAAAAGAGTTAGGCAAATGTAAAGACATATTTTTGGTATTTGGGTTAGTAAAAATGATAATTTACAAGTATGATACAATCACATGGTGATTGGTGATCTCTCCCAAAACAAACCCAATAAAAGAGGGGTAAGGAGGATGCCAAGGTATGATCCCAATGCTAATGCATATGATGAAGTTGTAGGAGGGATCTTATGGTCAAAATTGGGGTCTTACAGCTTCCCCTATTTAAGGACATTCTAATTGAGGAGATGAAGGTTAAAATCTTCTTATCGACTCAGTAGAATGGGCTTAAATAACAACATATATAAACAAATTTTGGTCCCTAAGATACCTCATGATGCTTATGATATGAATGTAAAAGCAAATTCTCTGTGGGGAAATATTGCCACAAAGGAGAAGAAATCAAAGAGACCGAAGGTCCGCAGGAGCATAAAGCATTCCATAAGGAAAACTCACTAGGGAAGACAAAGACTCTAAGGGGATAAAAAGGGTTATGCATAGGCCAGGCTACGACTTAAAAACTGCTGGGAGACTAAAGGAATTCCATGAAAATGGAAGGACTCAGTCGGGGAAAAACAAAACATCTGCATGGGAAACAAGTAGGTCAGGATAAAACTGACATACTTGAATCATGCAGGAAAAGAGATTTCACTAAGGAAATGTGCACTCAATCTTCAACCAGGGAAGAAATAATCTTCAACACAGGAGGATCAGAAATCTACTATCCACCACCGGTTACTGGGTAAGGAGATAATAAAGATCTGACAAAGAGGACACCCGTCGTCGGTTAGGATGAACATATCAAGGATGGCTCACTGGGAATCGCCACCAGGAAGGAGTATTCATTACCAGTTACTGGGTAAGAATAACCTTGTTGGGGGAAAACTACAGAAAATAGGATTTACAACTACCAGTTACTGGGCAGAAGACCAAAGATGAGAATATCTGTTACCGGTTAAAGTGAACATATCAAGGATAGACTCAAAGGAAAGAAAATCCATCATCGGTTAAGATGAACATATCAAGGATAGACTTGCCTGAGGATGTTTAAGGAGGATATTTGTCATCGGTTAGGATGAACATATCAAGGAGAAACCCACTAAACAAAAAGTAGCAATTACATTTATCGAATGCTGGATAGAAGACCAACAAAGAGAAAATCCATCATCGATTAGGATGAACATATTAAGGTTAGACTTTGTGAGGAGAGAAATAGGAATTACATTTATCGGTTACTGGATAGAATACCACAGGAGAGAGAATTCGTCATCGGTTAGGATGAACATATCAAGGATAAACTCTACAAAGGGGAGAAAAGTAGGATTTACAACTACTGGTTACTGGGTAGAAGACCATAAAGAGAAGGAAATATGTCATCGGTTAGGATGAATCTATCAAGGATTAACCCTCCGGGGAACAAAATAGGGATTACAACTACCTTTTTACTAGGTAGAATACTACAGATGAGAGTATCCGTCATCGGTTAGGATGAACATATCAAGGATTAACTCAAAAAGGGGAAGAAAATATTCGTCATCGGTTAGGATGAACATATCAAGGATATACTTCCTAGGGAATCACAAAAAATGAATCCACTGGAGGACTCCACCGATTAGAAAACATGGGTACTTTTTTCGGGTATTGGGCAAGAAGTAGCAAATTGCAAACTAAGAAGGATATTACAAGTTATTGGGTAATAAACTCTTAGGGGACCCAAAGCATCTATCTAGATAAGAGCTAGAAAGAAACGGTCAATCAAGACTCAACCCAATGAGGATATGAATCAAGGGGAGTGGTTCCATCCAGATAATCAACTGGGGAGGAAACTGAAGCAATAATCATCCACAAGGAAATAACTCAGTGGGGAAAAGAGAAAGGTTAAAGTCCTTCTGCTTAAGGGGTTGACACTCTACAATTGAGGGAGGACAAACACCAAACTCATATGGGGATAAAATACCGCCATAACAGAGAATAAGAATCACAGGAAGGAATCAACCGCTGTGAACATGCAATCATGAAATCTTATGAGTTTATATATGTATATGTATATGATGATTATGCTAACAAAACGATCGCAAAGGATACAAAGGTGTCGCAATTTTGATTCATCGGTACAATTCTCGGCCAATCCACAAGAGAGGGAGACAAATGCCGGTAGAAAAGAGAGATCAACATCCCAAAGGCTCAAACCTAGTTGGGGAAGGAGGAGATCTGCTGAGAAAAATGTTATCGAGTCTGCGAGGAATTTTAGGTCAACACCATATCAAATGGGAGACAATCCTACAAAGAACAAGCGCGAAAAGCTGCTCAGAAACCAGGAGGAAACTCTGACTGGGAGCGAATCTGATGGTGATTAGTGAGGAAACCAAAGTTCTACCGCAACCACACGATCCACTAAGGATACCGACCTTACTCCACTGGAAATAAAAATTGGTTGGGTATCAAACACCAACTCCGTTGGGGAATTGAATTGACTTGGAGATTACGAAGAATCAAATGCTTAGGGAGAACCATCAGTGCTCCACACTTAGGGCTTGCTGCTTTCGAACTGCTCTTGACATTCCTTTTTATTGCTTTTAAAATTCATGCTTTTAAATGTTTAAGTAAAATGATTTTGATTTTTTTTTTTAAATTTTAATTTCGAAAATGATCATAATAAAATTTAAAACTATTTGGCTGAAGTAAACAAGAGTGGACACAACTAGATAAAAGCTTAACTTTATTTAAGGGAATGGTAGTCCGTGAATGACAAGACTCCATAGATTTTTACAAAGTTGAAAATGGTAATTTACATGGAAAAGGGTTACATTGAATACAAATGATCACTAATCCTTCTACCAACTCTTGACATCCACTATCCTTTTGGCCGCTACTAGGGATGATGAATCACTGTCAACCCTTGTGCTCAACAAAGTTTTTCCAATACTGAAGATCAGCATGATGTAGTTACTATCCATAATCCCTATTTTTTGCATAAATTTCCCCAAGGTTGGGTACTCAATTTATCGGGATGATTCCTTTTGTTTTATGTCTCTAACTTTTGCCTGGACCTCCCTTTCGGGTTTTCAATCCACCGAGACGCTCATTTTTTCCTAAGTCGCCCTTTCGGGTTTTCAACTTAGCGAGCTGTTCTTTTCTTTTTAGGCGAAGTATTTCTTGATTGCATCTGCGTTCATAGGACGAGTGAACTCTTCACCATCCATAGTTGTAAGAATCAAAGCACCACCTGAAAAGGATCTTTTAACAACATATGGGCCTTCATAATTAGGAGTCCATTTTCCCTTAGAATCTGGTTTAAAAGATAAAATCTTCTTGAGCACAAGGTCGCCTTCCTTGAATACGCGAGGTCTGACCTTCTTATCAAAAGCTTTCTTCATCCTATGCTGATATAACTGACCATGACACATGGCAGTCAATCTCTTCTCCTCTATTAAATTTAGCTGATCATACCTGGTCTGACACCATTCAGCCTCAGTCAACTTGGCTTCCATGAGTACACGCAATGAAGGAATCTCAACCTCTACGGGGAGCATTGCTTCCATACCATATACAAGAGATAAAGGGGTTGCCCTTGTTGAAGTGTGGATGGATGTACGATACACGTGCAAAGCAAATGAGAGCATTTCATGCAAATCCTTATATGTTACAACCATCTTCTGAATGATCTTCTTGATGTTCTTGTTTGCAGCTTCAACAACCCCATTTATCTTGGGTCTGTAGGGAGAAGAATTATGATTTGCGATCTTGAAGTCCTTGCAAAGAGCTTCCATCATATTATTGTTCAAGTTTGATCCATTATCAGTAATGATCTTGCTTGGCACACCATAATGACATATAATCTGATTCTTGATAAACTTTACAACAACTTGCTTGGTTACGTTCGTATATGATGCCGCTTCAACCCATTTTGTGAAGTAATCAAGTGCCACTAAAATGAAACGATGTCTGTTGGAAGCTTTGGGCTCAATCATGCCAATCATATCAATGCCCCACATGGAAAAGGGCCATGGGGAGGAAATAAAGTTCAACAGTGTCGGAGGAACATGAATCTTATCTGCATATATTTGACACTTGTGACATTTCTTCACAAAATTGCAACAGTCAGATTCCATTGTCAGCCAATAGTAACCTGCTCGCAACATCTTCTTTGCCATCGCATGTCCATTGGAATGAGTACCAAAGGAATCTTCATGGACTTCAGTCATCAATAGGTCTGCTTCGTGTCTATCCACGCATCTGAGCAGAACCATATCGAAGTTTCTCTTATACAACACATCACCATTCAGGTAGAAGTTTCCAGCTAATCTTCTCAAAGTCTTCTTATCTTTCAAAGATGCCCCAGGCGGGTAAATCTGACTTTGGAGGAAACACTTGATGTCATAGTACCACGACTTTTCATCTTTGACTTCTTCAACAGAAAACACATGAGGTGGTCTATCAAGACGCATCATAGTCAAATTGGGAACTTCATTCCAATACTTCACTACAATCATTGACGCCAACGTTGCAAGAGCATCTGCCATCTGGTTTTCATCTCGAGGTATATGATGAAACTCAACCTTTGTAAAGAAAGTTGAAATCCTCCTCGCATAATCTCTATATGGTATCAAACTAGGTTGATTCGTTTCCAATTCACCTTTGATCTGATTCACAACCAAAGTTGAATCTCAAAAGACATCTAAATGCTTGATTCTGAGATCAATGGCCTCTTCGAGCCCCATAATGCAAGCTTCGTATTCTGCCATATTATTTGTACACTTGAAAGTCAATCTAGCTGTAAATGGAAAATGCATGCCTTGAGGAGTAATAATCACTGCCCCAATTCCATTACCATATTGATTAACAGCTCCATCAAATACCATGCCCCAACGAGAACCAGGTTATGGCCCTTCTTCAAGCAATGGTTCATCACAATCTCTCATTTTCAAGTACAAGATCTCTTCATCAAGAAAATCATATTGCGCTGACTAGTAATCTTCAATTGGTTGGTGAGCCAAATGGTCAGCCAAGACACTACCTTTGACTGCTTTCTGAGATCGGTATTCAATATCATACTCTGATAACAACATCTTCCAACAGGAAATTCTTCCAGTAAAAGAAGGCTTCTCAAAAATATACTTGATTGGATCCATTTTGGATATCAACCAAGTAGTATGATTCAACATATATTGGCGCAGACGCTTAGCAGCCCAAGCCAATGCGCAACAATTCTTCTCTAGCATAGAATCCCGAGTCTCACAGTCGGTGAACTTCTTACTGAGGTAGTAAATTGCAAATTCTTTCTTTCCATCTCATCTTGCTGACCTAGAACATAACCCATATTATCTTCAAGCACAGTCAAATACATGATCAACGGTCTTCCTTCAATAGGTGGAGACAAAATTGGAGGTTCAAGCAGATATTCCTTTATACTATTGAATGCTTTCTGGCAGTCTTCGATCCAATCATAAGACTGATCTTTCCGAAGAAACTTGAATATAGGTTCACATGTGGCAGTCATGTGTGAAATGAATATTGAGATATAATTCAAGTGGTTGAGAAAACCTCTAACTTGCTTCTCAGTTTTGGGCGCATGCATCTCTTGTATTGCTTTGACCTTGGCATGATCAACCTCAATACCTTTCTCGCTGACAATGAAGCCCAAAAACTTACCAGAGCGAACACCAAAAGTACACTTATTGGGATTCAAGCGGAGTTTAGGAATCAGAATCTATAGAGAAAGATCACAAAACTGCTTGGCCTAAGTCAGAGTACATACATAGACAAAGTGCTGAGACGCTTTAATATGAATGATTCCAATCTGATTATGTGTTTTGCTTAAATGGTGGCACTGTGAGCTTGAAAAGTTCAACGCAAGATGCAGTTGTTGATTCTACACACTTAACCGTGTTCCATCCAGTTGGTCAATAGTCACTAATGTGTTACATTAGTAGCCGGTCGGTCCGTCCGACCAGGTTGTTTAGTTATGTTTGTTCCCTAATATGTGACATGTGTGTGAGAACACTGTCGGTGCTTGTTTTATTTTCCATTGGCTGGTTGGGAACTCGAGGATAAGATGAGGGAATCGTATCCGGAGAGGTTTGTTTGAAGAATTTTCGAGGACGAAAATCTTTTAAGTGGGGGAGAGTTGTAACAGCCCAATTTTTAGGAATTAATTATTATATTATTTTTATTATATGATATTTAATTATTTAGAGTGTTAAGTAATTAAACGGTTGTGAGGTAGTATAATAATGGATTAATTAATTTAATTAGTGTGGTAATTAATTATTTAGTCAATATGAGATATAATTAAATAATTATTAATTAACCTAGTGTGCATAGTGAGTGGTTAATTATTTGAATTTAAATAGAGGTATTTAAATATTAGGTATTATTGGACCTAGTGATTAAATTAGATGATTTAAGCCCAATTAGAATACCATTATAAATAGTAAGAGGTGAGGGAAGTGGGAATTAGAATTCACTTGAGCATTGAAGGCAATAGAGGAAAAAAAGAGGAAACGTAAAGAGGAGCTAGGGTTTCCATCAGATTGACGAGGTAAGGGGGGAAATTCTTATTATTATGGGTTAGTATGATTGGGTTAATGGGTAGGAACATGTTTTAGGTTGAAATCCTTAATTGGCATGGTTTGGAATTATTAGGTCTTGATAAATACTCTTAAATTGTGATGATTAAATTATGCTAAAACTGTGAATGAATATATAATTGGATGAGCCATAATTTTCTGAACGTGTAGCTTTTTACGGAATCGAAATCGGAGGTCCGGAAGTCCTCCAACAGTGAAAAATGCGGAGAAATTTGCATTCTGTTTCATTGTTAGCGCAGGAACAGCTTTCTGTTTTGCGTTAACCGGTTAACCCAGGGCGTTAACCGGTTAACACTGTTACGATTTATGAAAAATTGCGTTCTGTCTTGCGTTAACCGGTTAACTGTCTTACGTTAACCGGTTAACACTGTTATGAAACAGAATTTAATTTTCCCTGAAACTGTACATGCCTTACCACTAGGCTAGAGAGGTTGTTGTTGAATACTTATGCAATGAATAAATATTAATCTAAATCTCGATTAAGATAGATTAATGAATTAATTGAGCATTATAGCTCCGTTTTGAATGCGGACGGATGCATTAGTAAGATAATGAAAAAGACTATTATTATATCATATTATAGTGTATTATGCGTCTTGCAAATTCTATGAATTTTATTTTGATGGGTGTTAAACATGGTTGATATGTTTGATTGTGAAATAACATGACTAAAGATAACATAAAGGATTATTATTATTGTTCCATGTTATAAAATATTATATGATTTATAAATGCCATGAATTTTATCATGATGAAAATAATATATTGCATGAATGTGTATGTATACCATTATTGAATTGTGAATGATTTATGGTTATGGATGTGTATATGTAATCGTAATTGATGTGTTGTGATGAATGTGTATATGTACCAATTGTGAGTCATGGTGATATGTGGGATGTTAAGACGGTATATAGATGGTCTTAATTGCATATGTGTTGGTATGTGTGCATTCATTCATAGCATGGTTGACTTCATTGTGGAAGTGGTCAAGCGGTGATCCTTAATTGGAAACAGACGTAGCAGACGTTAATCCTTAATTGGGATTAGGCGTAGTATTTAAGCGGTGATCCTTAATTGGAAACAGACGTAGCAGACGTTAATCCTTAATTGGGATTAGGCGTAGTATTTAAGCGGTGATCCTTAATTGGAAACAGACGTAGCAGACGTTAATCCTTAATTGGGATTAGGCGTAGTATTAAGCGGTGATCCTTCATTGGAAACAGACGTAGGGCTTTGGTCTTGTCCGGATCGGAAGCGTGGCTTGGATTCTAGATATTGAATCGGAAAGCGGTGAAACTTTGAGTTCACATTGCGGTACCACATGCATAGAGTCACATTGTCTTGCATTGAGTCGTCTATAGTTATGTGATCATTAAATGCATGTATTGATGTGAGTGTGATGTACGTTTGAAATATGTGAGATGATTGTTGATTAATATTATTGATGTGATTATACCAAGTGTGATGAATTCTTAAATTGTGTTTTAATTCATTATGCCTTATTATGCTATATTCATAATGATTTGGAATTCTCACCCTTTCTGTTTGAATGTTACCTTTACATGGGTATCGTGCAGATACTACATAGTAGTATTGCTGGAGTAGGTGGACGGTAGCTTGTTCAAGATTAGCTGGAGAGTTTCCGTATTTAGTTTGAAATTAGGTAATGAGTCAATGCTCTGGTCATGTAACACTGGGTAGATTAGTGGTATTGAACTCGTATCTTATTTTGATATGCTTTATGTTATTACTTGTTTTATTTTATTTGAAGTGATTATTGAGAGATGATCATGGTATGGGACATGGATCATATTATGAATTACATGAGTATTCTTTATTTTCCGCTGCGAACGCATATTGCTTGAATATTCATGTTGAGTGAAATGTGTTATTTTGAATGACCAGGTGTATTATTGGTTTTTGAAAGTTTTAAGTTTCGAAAACGTCGATGTGACGCCCTTTTCTTTATATGCGTGCTTATTTACTCTGATTATATGCTAAATAATTTGGGGTAGAAAAAGGGGTGTTACAGTTTATACTTCCCCAAAGGCTTGAATAACTTCAACAAATGCTCAACATGTTTCTCTTCATCAATCGATTTGGCAATCATGTCATCGAGATAAACTTCAATCTCTTTATGCATCATATCATGAAAAAGAGTAGTCATTGCTCTTTCGTAAGTTGCACCAACATTCTTCAAACCGAAAGGCATCACTCTATAACAGAATGTTCCCCAAGGTGTAATGAATATGGTCTTGTCCATATCTTCGGGTGCCATCTTGATTTGATTATATCCGGAAAATCTATCCATAAACGAAAAGACTTTGAATTTAGCAGTATTGTCTACCAACATATCAATGTGTGGTAGAGGGAAATCATCTTTCAGACTGACTTGATTCAAATCTCTATAATCAACACACAAGCGGACTTTTCCATCTTTCTTTGGCACAGGAACAATGTTGGCCACCCATTATGGATACTCAACGGTCATAAGGAAACCGGCATCAATATGCTTTTGCACTTCTTCTTTGATCTTCACTGCTATATCAAGATGTGTTCTTCTCAACTTCTGCTTGCCTGGCGGACATTCTAGCTTCAGCGGCAATCTATACTCCATAATCTTAGAATCCAAACCAAGCATGTCTTTATAGGACCAAGCAAACACATCTGAATACTCTCAAAGAAGATCAACCGACTCCTTCTTCGCATCTGGACACAATCAAGACCTAATCTTGACTTCCTTCACAACATCCTTGAAACCCAAGTTGACTAACTCAATTTGCTCTTCGAATGGCTGAATGGCTTTTCCTTCATGCTCAAGAAGACGAGATAATTCATCACTCACTTCTTCATCACTTTCCTCCTCGGCCTCAAACACAGGGAATTCAAAATTTGGAGAAGGAGAAGGATCATTGTATTCAATAGGGTTAGGAACCAACCTGCATAACGATTTGATATTTTGATTTTAGAGAAGTGAATTTGTGACCAAACGTTATGCAGATGGACAATTATATTGTTTATTTATGTTTTTTGTGATTACCATTTTCAGAATAAAGCAAAAAGTAAAAGAAAACATCATAGATGTGGATGAATAGAACTAATTTTATTAATGATCAAATTTGAAATGCCTAACAATGTTCACTTCCCCCTTAGGCATAGGAGAAGGATTTTTAAAACAAATAAAAGCAATTACTTAGATCGATGCAAAATAACAGGAATCTCAACAACAGTCCAATTGTTGCAAGCCTTTCCATGCATCACAAAATTGGTGCAGTCATCTTCTTCGTCATCCTCTAGCACTGCAACTAAGTGTTCTTAATTGCCATGAATGAACCCTCCGCTACGGAAGCTAAGTTGCATATCCTCTGATCTAGCAGTTGATGAACCTTGTAGAAAACCCAGACCGGTTTTGTTCTTGTTGTCAGAGACCTCTACCATGCGCCCCCACTGATCCACATTACCTTCTTCAATAATCTTCCTTGCATCTTTCAATGAGGATATAGGTGCCCCAACTCTCTTTTCAACAACAATAGATAAGGCTTGGAACGGAGTTCCAACCTCATCCTCAGCTTCAACGTAAGAGAAAGATGACAGGTGGCTAACCAACAACGTCTTTTCCCCGCCAACAATAACAAGCTTCCCATTTTTGACAAATTTGATTTTCTGATGCAACGTGGAAGTAACAGCTTCTGCCTCATGGATCCATGGCCTTCCCAACAGACAACTGTAGGTCAGGTGGATATCCATTACTTGGAATGTAATTTGGAAATCACTCAGACCTATCTTCACTGGAAGGTCCACTTCACCTATCATTGTTTTGCGTGAACCGTCAAAAGCTTTGACAATTACACCACTATACCTCATGAGCGCTCCTTGATATGACAGCTTTGAAAGAGTTGACTTCGGCAACATGTTCAACAAAGACCCGATGTCAACTAATACATTAGATAAAGTGCCATCTTTGCAATTCATGGAGATATGCAAAGCCAAGTTATGACTCCTACCCTCCTCAGGGAGTTATTCATCACAGAAGCTGAGATTGTTGCAGGAAGTGATGTTAGCTACAATATGATCAAACTGATCCACCATAACATCATGTTCCACAAACTCTTACTCTAGAACTCTTTGTAGTGCTTCAATACATTGAACTCACTTTTCTTTATCAACCTAAGTACCTCATCATCATCATTAGTCTTAAAATTGATGGATTCACCAGATTGACGCTTTGAAGTGCTAATCAGATCTACTGCAGGTACTTCCACCTTCTTACTAACTATTGAATCTTCTACATCTTTTGGGAACATCGGTCCAAACACTCGACCGTTACGGGTCACCTTAGTAACATCAACAATGCTCAAAACATAACTGGTTGTAGGTAACGGGACCTCTTGACCATCCTTCAACATAGTTGCATTATACTGATACAGAACAATCTTATCGGATGAATGCGGGACTGGGCCCGCTAACCGTATAACCAACGACGATACCGATCTTTGGCTGATGTTGTTACTGTTGCTACTATTATACTGAATCACCACCCTCTCAGGATTCTTAAATACTGGAACAATCACATTCACATCGTCATTTTCATGACGGGATTGAACAATCTGAATCATACCCTCATCCATCAACCGCTGGATGTCTCTTTTCACAATCATACAACCCATCGGGTTGACACTACAAGTAGCACAACCATCATGGTCATGCTCACAATCGCTTACCATACAAATGTCCTTATGCATCGTCACCAAAGACCTTCTGATGAAACGAACATCAAACACTTTGAACTCCCCAGGACAACCGTCTACCATATTAACAGATGAATTTCCATGGGCTGACAGTGGGTTTCCTTTCACATTAGGTGCACGGTCGTCAAAGGACACCATTCCACTCTTCACTAGCTTTTGAACTTCATATTTGAGCAGATAGTAGTTCTCAATGTCGTGCCCGGGTGCTCCTTGATGAAAAGCACAACGGATGTCAGGCTTGTACCACCATGGAAGTGGTTCAAGAATTTGTGGTGAATTTCTTGGTTGTAACAGGTTCTTGAGAACCAATGATGGATAAAGCTCTGCATATGTCATAGGAATTGGGTCGAAAGAGACCTTCTTCCTCTCAAAATTTGTTGCTAATGATTGTTGGTATTGTTGTTGTTGTAGGTATTTGCTCATTGTTGTGGCTGTTGTTGTTGACGCTGTTGTTGTTGAATTTGTGTTGATTGATTTGCTGAAAATATTGGGATTACAGATGATACTTGATGATGGTGTTGATGGGGTGGTTGACTTTTTCTGGTCTGAGGCCTCCTTTGCCTCCCACTAATGATTTTGTTGGCTTCATTATCCTTCTTCTTAAAAACTGCCTCCGTATCTCTTGCTAGATGATACCTCCTCCTTCGACAACCGTCCTTCTCGGACACCTTCTTCAAGCCTCATCCCCATATTTACCATTTCGATAAAATCACTGGGGGCACTGGCGATCATCTTCTCATAATAAAACGAGCTAAGGGTCTTCAAAAATATCTTGGTCATCTCCTTTTCCTCTAAAGGAGGGGTGATCTGAGCATCGAATTCTTTCCATCTCTGCGTGTACTCCTTAAACGTTTCCTTTTCCTTCTGAGATAGTGATCTCAACTGATCTCGGTCGGGAGCCATATCAATGTTGTACTTGTACTGCTTATAAATGCTTCTCCCAAATTATTAAAAGTGTGGATGCTTGCACTATCCAACCCCATATACCATCTTAGCTCAGCGCCGGTCAGACTGTCTTGAAAGTAGTGGATTAACAGCTGATCGTTGTCTATTTGGGTAGACATCTTACGGGCATACATCACCAAATGACTGAGCGGACATGTGTTCCCTTTGTATTTTTCAAAGTCAGGCACTTTGAACTTCACTAGAATCTTCACATTTGGCACCACACATAATTCAGCAGCACTCTTCCCAAAAAGGTCCCTACCTCTCAAAGTTTTCAACTCCTTGCACAGCTCAAGAATATGATCTTTCATCTCATCCATTTTCTCATAAACGTCCGGACCCTCAGATGGCTCGGAATGATAAATGGTGTCTTCTACGCAAGGTAAGGTGTGCACTACAGATGGTGGTACAAACATGACCGGGAGAGATGCCGACATAGAAGTAAAAGTAGACACAAAGCCTTCAGGCACGAAGTTCGGTGGCATTCCCCATGGGAATCCGACAGGCATAGCAGGTGTGAAATGAGTGGTAGCAGCGGGCATGGTAGAGGTAGCCACCTCTGAAATGACAGTCCTCTGAGGAGGAGGAGTTGCAAGCGTTGGAGAAGATTGGCTCTGTGCAGCTAGAACTGACTCCAACATGGCAGTCAAGCGGGCGATCTCGTCCTTCAACTCTCTATTCTCTTGCTCAAGATGTTTCATAATTCTGGAGTGATTGGCGCGAGTGTTGTACCGATGAGTTAGCTTGGCTGAAGCACAGAAGAAACACCAATGATACATCTGGCGCAAGAGAAACCTGCTTATGCAAATGATGCATGAAATGCAATGCTTGATTACTCATTTACTTTTTTAAAGGAACTTACTATATCATTTGCAAATATTTATATATATATATATATATATATATATATATATATATATATTTAACAACAATTGCAAAAATTTGATATGACCAAAAATCTCATTTCATTTATATCAATTGGAAGGATTACACTGAGTACAATTTCAGAAACCGAATGAAAAATACAAGAGAAAAGGAGACTAGTCATCCTAAGGATCTCTAACAACAACATCAGAAGATCTGGCTGCAGGTGCAAACTTCCTTCGAATGCGTCGAATCTCGGTCTCAAAAGAAGCCTTCATATGAGTCTTCTCGAGGACAAGCTGATCAACAATATTCTTCCAAGCAACGGAAGGCTGAGGCATGCTAGAAGATGAAACCTCCGGCTCTCTCTGTCTCTTTGTCACTCGGTCTTCAAGTATCTCAATGAGTGCATCTTTGTCCTTAGACTCCAACTGCAATTCCTCATGCTTTTTGCTCAAAGCACGGAAACGCTCTTCCCACATATCCTTCTTTTGCTTCATCTTGGCGAGTGCGTCTTCCAACTCCTCTACATCTTGGTTAGGGAGAGTTAATAGCTCAACCACAACTATAGACATAGGTCTCTCACAAGGATAATGCATCTTCACTTCTAAAGCTCTCTTCTTTACCCAAAGAGTGTAAGCTTCCAAAGCTACACAGTTTCACGGACCAAGCTCGGATCTTCCTTTCCTATGCACATTATGCCAAGCATGCACAATCTCCTGCTTCAAATGTTGGGGATCTTTACCCTCTTGATATAAAAGACCTTCTAAAAAAGTGTTATTAGGTTTGTCTCTCAAGGGGAACCCATGTTGACGACGAGCCAAAGCAGGGTTGTAGTTGATTCCTCCTTGTGTACCAATGAGAGGCACATTAGAGAATTCACCACAACAGTCAATAATCTCCAAACTTCTCAAAGAGGGATCATACCAAACTATATCATCATTAGTGAGAGACATAAGTCTCTGAGACCACCGTAGACATTGTTTGTTCTCCATAAAAGCAGGCGTCTGAGGCAAGTGCGAAATAAACCACTTGTACAGAAGAGGGATGCAACAGACAATAGTTCCTCCACCTTTAGAATTCCTTAAATGCAAAGAAAAGTACATATCACCTAACAGAGTAGACACAGGATTCCCAATCAAGAAAAATCTAATGGCATTAACATCAACAAAATCGTTAATGTTAGGGAACAATGTTAATCCATAAAAGAGAAACATAAAGATAGCTTTAAAAGCATCCATACTACCGGCTTGAGAAAAAGCAGTAGCTTCCTTGATGAGGAACTCAGAAGTCAATCCAAATAATCCTCCTTTCTTCACCCAATGAACCTATATCTCAGACTTCTTCAAGTAAAGAGCTTCAACAATAAGATGAGATCTGGGAATCTCTTCCAACCTGCTAAATGGCACTCTACTAGATATAGGTATCCCCAACAAATGGGCATACTCCTCCAACATAGGCACAAGCTGATAATCTGGGAAAGTGAAGCAACGATAGAGAGGATCATAAAACTGCATCAATACACTAAAGAGTTCTTCAACCACATCAACAGACAAGATAGACAGAAGATTCCCATGACGTTGTTTGAAGTCCAACGGGTCTAATACAAAAGATGCTAGCTTCCTTAACTCTTTCAAGTCGGGACATCTGAAATTTTACTTCTTAGTGTTCCTTCGTCCACAATCCATGGTCTGAAAATATTTGCAAATAATACCTCAGTTCCTTCAAATTTTCGTGTGATGAATGTTATGATGCGTATGAATGCATGAATGCAACAATCTAAAATAAGGGATCACACACAAGGCAAACAAATCAAGGTCAATGGATGAATCAAGTCATTGTCAAGATCAATCATCCATTTTGGTGGATTATGGTTTTCACCTTATCAAACCCAAGTTCCATTGATATTGACAAGACTTGATTGGATTAACCAAGAATCAAGGGTTTGTTGTGAATCACGAGCATGGAGTCTGGATAAGAACCATCCCAAAGGAGTGAACTAAGGATAAAAACTTGTAGATCATGTTCTAAAAGTTCCCAGAGTCTTAATTCCATCCATCGGATATTACAGGTTAAGATGACTGACTCATCGACCCATAATATTCTCAAAAGAAACTCGTCTGAGTGTAGTATCGTGTAACAACTATTATCAAGTCTACACTTGAACATGCTCCACACTACGTCCTAAATAGGCCAAAAGGGGGTAAATGTTCTATGATCCTCAGCTTCTCGGACCCAAATTCGAGATAGTAATGCCTAACCACAAATACTTGTGTAACATTTCCAAATCCAAAAGGGTCTCCACTGAGCATATGGATCTCAAGCCAACTTGTTAACGACTACTCCACACAAGTCCTACATGACTATACCATCCTCCTATCTTAATTGCACTCAAGTTCGGGTTAGAACTTATCTCACCACTCAGAGATCACCAAGCACAACAAGTAGATTATATCACACAAACAAATATACATACATCACATATATACAATTATATACACACAAAAAAGTTGGCTAAACCCATTGGAGGCTACTCCACAACAGAGTCGCCACTTAATTTCTGTAGCGGTAAATTCATGATCATCAAGCTATGGATAAGCAAGACATCAAGTAACAAGAGTCGCCACCGCTCTTTTATTGTTTCCAATGGAAAAGGGAAAAGTGCGAACAAAACCCAAAAATAAGAAGTTTTCAAATCAAAACTAATAAAATGCCAGAGATTACAGGTAAGGGGGTTGGTTACACAGAGGGAAGGTGTTAGCACCCCAAGTGTCCTAGGTACTCCTAGGGAGCCCTTTCTTGTGCGCATATGTATTTTGTACAAAATGATGTTTACAAACAAATAGAATGGGAAGATGAGAAAATAATTAATTAATTATATTTTTGTGTTTGACAAGACCTTCGGACTTGTGCCTACATACCAACATAAAAATGAGGGATCAAAACCTCGTAATTCGTGATACAAATTTCAAAGTGGATGCATTTCTTTTAATAAAAAATTAAGTTTGAAAGGCACAAGGGCCTAGAAAATGGTTTGAATGAGTTGGTTCTTTTGGGCTTTTGAAAATTTTAAGTCAAGTATAGTTAAGTTTATTTACAAGTTTGATTTAAGAAAAGAAGCTTGGAAATTCAATGGCATAAGGCCAAAGTTTCTAATTTGCAAAGGAAAGTTTTAAAAAAAGACAAGTACAAGCAAAGTTTTTAAAAGGAGGGAGAGATTTTGAAATTAAAGAGACGGGGAGGAGATGAAGAGACTAATCCTAAGCATAATTTAAAAGTTAAGAGTTGAAAAGATCTGACTAATGGGCTGCAATCCAATAGACAAGAATGTCATATAGAAACCCCAAATTCCCTTGGACATTAGAATCAAGCAACAAATAATGCACATAATATTAACTTGAAGAGCAAGGCATCAAATAAAGATAGCCACATCCAAGCTTTAGCCACTCCATGATCTTCTTCAAATTTTCCCATGTAACAGATGAACTCCACAAGTCACATGTTCAAAATAATAGCTTCACAATGATCATGTTGCAGATGAACTCAAAGGGATCTTCAATGATGTATCAGATGAAGTTTCAAATTACAGGCACCTGGTTACATGAAAGTTGGCATTGGCCAAGTCCTTTGCATAGTGGGTGTTGCCTAAATTCTAAGTCCAATTGTCTCAGATCAAACCAACAATCCACACAAGAAGTTTTTTAGGGTTTTTGTTCTTATTATGTACATTAATGGTCAAGACCACACAAATAAACATAATATACACAAGCAAAATATATCACAAAATATGGTCCAAGTGGACAAAGTGAAAATCACAGTAACATAAACAATTAGAATGGTATGAATAATGGAAAATGAATAAATCTTAAAGATAAAGTGCATTAAAAGTAAAGTATTTGAAATTAAATGTTATTTGTTAATGAGTTAGAAGTTAGTATTGCTTTTGCTTTTTTTGTTTAAGTCATTCTTTGGAGAACACTCAACCCACTTATCACAAGCATGGATCCTTGAACCAAGACATCTTCCAAAGGAAGGAAAAAAGGTCAAGTTTCCATATAATACCATGAAAGAGGGGAGACTTACAGTCTCACTAACTAGAATTCTATGTCTTTTGTGTCAAAAATTTAGCGCTATGTTAAGCAATCGTAATTGGACTTATGTAGAAGTCACAATTATTTGAGGTCGGGCAATAGAATTTTGGTGTTAATGCATGTTAGAGACATAGTATAATGGACTGTGCTCATGAAACATACCACACACTAAAAGAATATGCAAAAGAGGTGGCCTAATCTCATCAATACTTATGTTGATTTTTCAATCAACTAGCCTTAGGACTTTGAGATATCATAGGACCATGACATGAATACACAAAGAAGGGGAACAAGATGAAGAGGGAAAGGAATAGATCAAAACTTAAATTGGACAAAGGAGGATTTTTACCAAATTAAGATCATTCATTCATTTTGGGAGATGGAATGTACATTCCATCAATCCCCTAAGTCCAATGATCTTAACCTAACAAAGTCAAATCAACCTTTACCAAGGCCCAACAACACAAGTCAAACTTATGCAAACAATCAAAATGGCTCAACACAATTATTTGGCACTTATTAAATTTAAAAATACTAAAAATAATGCATAAAATTAAATATGGTTTGTCAAATTCCTAAAATCTCATTAAAACACCTAAGAAATGGCCATGAGATTTATCATAGGTCAAACAAGGTCAAAGGACCTTGGAGAAAAAAATTCAGAATTTTTGGAGACTTAAAAGCATTTTTAAACAATTAAAAATGTTCACAACATCAATTAAATCATGAAAAGTATTAATAATGATCCAAAATATAATTTTAATTCAAAATATGAAAGAGTGTTTTATTTAAAAAGTTTTGGTGAAACTCTCACATTTTTTGGATCAATATTAAAATAAATATGAATTAATGAAAAAAAAAAATTAAATGAAATTCAAATAATCAGAAAAAATATGGACCACTTGATTTCCCTCATTAATTAAGGTGGCAGATCAAGTGGTCTAAAACGCTCAAGATTAAAACGATTTGAACTGATCATGTGTCTCATAACCTATCCAGCACACCACCAGTGTTAAAACTCTGGTCACCTTCTCAGGCGAGGCTCATCGGACTGGTTCAATCATCACCATTACATAAATGGAAAAGGACGATATGATCTGAAAGAAAAAATGGCGTAAATCAGGAATCTGACCTCAATTTTAACTAACTCCACATATATAGAAAGATATGAGGAGTTGAATTTTGAGGTGTCTCAACTGAGTTGCTTCGACTTGACCACAAAGCAACTCAATCTTCTTGCCTACATTGGTAAGACTTCAGACAACCAAATATCCAAGAGAATTGATGAGAATTGAGTGAGAATCGAAGAGAAGAAAATTTCTAAAAAAATACCTTCAATGTTGTGCAGAACTGGATCTTGCTTGCTTCAAACTTTACTTGATCACCTTCAGGAAGCTTGTAGAAGTGGCTTGGCAATGGAACAAAGATTTGGATCCTGGAGTTTTTGAATCTCCAAACAGTGAGATTCAAACTCAATTTTCAGATTGAAAATTCTCAGGTTTTCCTTTGAATTGTGAGGGTTTGAAAAGAGGGGACAAAGCTGGCGCGCAAGGGATCCTTCAAATGAGCTCAGAGGCCTTGTATTTATAGCAATTGGGAATGATATTTGCACAATTGAAAATGTTTCCAATTTTGGTAATTGCATGATGCAAGCTTGCATGGGCGTGTACAGGCCCATGAAGCAATCCATTTAGGTCCAAATTCAACTGTTCTGAAGTCTCAAAGAAGCTTGAATAGCAAGGCAATGTGAAAAGGTGTTATGGACATTTGATCTTTCCACTTGATGTTGACCTGTTAACACCATGCGCAACCCTAGAAAACCTCATCCAAAATGCATAAAATAGGACTCTTTGGAAACCTTAGATAAAGGGGATCAAATTTGATGTTGGACATTCTTTTATTTAGAACTTGGATCATGGTGAATTTTGAGGTGGAAGTTTGGAAATTTCAACATGTTGAAATTTTTTCTAAGTGTCAAGTCATATACCTCAATGTTCCACCTTACTTAACTTTTCATGTGAGCCCCAAATGAAAAACATTTCTTCATAAAAGTTGTATCTATTTCAAATACCTTCAAAATGGTCACCAATTTCATGTTATTTAGATTTATAATGATAGAGTTATGCATTTTTGAAGTTGAGGAAAATCACTTGTTCAATGGTATTGGTCCAAAATGACCTATAATGTATCCTCCTGTCACATGCTCATAAAAGTTGAATTAGATCTCACTCCAAACATAAAAGTTAAATTAGACATCTTGAATTTTATTGTGCAACTTATAAACCTTTCATATCATACAAATTGAGCAAGTTATGGCCTTGGTAAGTTGACTTTCAAATTAGGGTTTAGACAAAATGACCTATAATGTTTCAACATATGAAATGACTTTCTAAGCAACATTAGCTCTAGACTTAAACATGAAAGTTGTTTGGAATGTCATTTATAGTAACTTTTCTCTTGGAATCATTTTCATATGGTGAAAAGTATAGGAGATAGGGTCTAGGGAGACCCAGTTTTGATCAGCTGAATTCATCTGGCCAACCACCATCAACCATCTTGCTAGCCTCCAATTCTATTGACTTTTTTGGATCATGGTAGATAATATATGCATAAGATAATGAAATTTGAAGTGCCCTTTAGAAAATTTGATCAATTGGTGAGGTAGCTTGTTGAAGAAATTACTCAAGATACCTAGATAAACTAGGGTTTCCAAGGCAAACTACCTCCAAAATATTGAAGAAAACTTGATCAAAGTAACATATGAAGATCATGGGGACTCATATATGATACTTTGAGACATTGTGGATCCATCCTTGGTTGTGATTTTAGCCATGAGGTTCTTAAACCCTAGATATGAGCTTGCTAGATCAATGGGGATCATGCCCTACCTACAAAAGAGTTAGGCAAATGCAAAGACATATTTTTGGTATTTGGGTTAGTAAAAATGATAATATACAAGTATGATACAATCACATGGTGCTTAGTGATCTCTTCCAAAACAAACCCTGTGAAAGAGGGGTGAGGAGGATGTTAAGGTATGATCCCAATGCTAATGCATATGATGAAGTTGCAGAAGGGATCTTGGGGTCAAAATTGGGGTCTTACAAATCCAAATGAGGTCAAATTTGTGACCAAATTAAATTGTTATGAAATATATACAACTTTGGTGAAGAAACCATTTCCATTTGAAGCTCATAGCAAAAGTTATTCAAGGTGGAAGAAGTGGTCATTTGACTTGGTACTTAGAAAAAATTCAATTATGTTTGATTTATCAAACTTCCACCTCAAAATGTATTATAATCCAAGCTTCAAATGGAAAAGTGTTTAACATAAAAGTTGTTCCCCTTCATTTTCCAAAAAGTACAAGATCACTTCATTTGGATAAGATTTATGGGACTTCTGCATGGTTCCTTTCATAGGTTTTTTTGGCAAGATTTGAATTCAATTGACCATTTCCTTTTGTATGCTTACATGTTATTGTTTCAGGATCAATTGTGCATGAATTGGAGTGAGATCACCTCATGAATTGGGCCCAAATCATTGGCCATGCATCCATGAACTAATGTTTCTAAATTTGGAAAAATTTCCAAGTGTGTGAAAACCAATGCATAATCCTATAAATATAGGTTCGTTGTGATCAGAATGGGGATCCCTTCTTCCCAAGATTTGAACCCTTGCATCCCTAGCCTCCATTAAAGGATAAACTTGAAGATTTCAATTGAAATCGAGTTTCAGTTCTCCTTCTGTTTTGAGATTGAAACTCCAATAATCCAATCCTCTCATTGATCTATTTCATTTCCTACAAGCTTCTAGAGTAGAGCCAAGGCAAATTGGAAGCAAGATTAAGTTGAATTGAACCTACCTGAAGGTGATTTTTCTCAAACTTATCTTCTTCGATTCTCCCTCATTTCTCAATTCTTTTTCTTGATTATTGGTTATCTGAAGTCATACCAATGTAGGCAACAAAATTGAGTTGCTTTGAGGTCAAATCGAAGTAACTCAGAACATGAACCTCAAATTTTATATCCATGTATCTTTCAATATACTTGGAATTGGATGAAATGAAGGTCATATTCGAGCTCCTTAGCATTTTTCCTTTAAAATCATGTCCCCACTTTTTATTTTGGTGAAGGTTGGTGGTGGACCAGTCTGGTGAGGTCCGCCGGAGAAGAAGATCGGAGCTAGGGCTCTGGTGGTGCGTTGGCACTTTCCCAACCTTCTGATCCATTTGAAACGTTTTAATCTTGACCGCTCCTTGTGATTACCATCCTTATGATGTATTGACGGAGGTGTATAGCGTGAAGCGCACGCTTGGCTATCAGATCTACCACCTCAATTAATGAGGGAGGTCTGATGGCCCTTATTTTTTTGTATTTTCTGAATTTTCATTTAATAGCCTTATTTTGTTTCATTCATAATAAATCTATTTTTAATCCACAAAATATGGGACTTTCACCAAAAATATTTAAATATTTTTCTCTTTCATATTTTGAATTAAAATTATTTTTTGGATTAATTTTGGTATTTTTCATGAATTATATGTTTTTGTGCATATTTTTAATTATTTAAAAATACTTCTGACTTTCTTGTGAATTTTTTTGTCTAAGGTCCTTTGACCTTGTTTGACCTAGGATAAATCCCTTGACCATTTATTTGGTATTTTGAAGGGATTTGAGGTTTTGACCAAATTAAAATGCATTTTAATTCATTTTTAGTGTGATTTTAAATGATAAAATATTTAAAAATTATGTTGAGCAATTTTTTTGGTTTTATAATGTTTGAATTTCTGTTTGGCCTTGATCATGGTTGATTTGTCTTTTGTTTGACCAATACTATTGGATTTAGGGGATTGATGAAACGTACATTTCATCTCCCAAAATGAATGGATAGTATTGATTAGATGAATTTCCTCCTGTGATCAATTTGGATTCTATTTCCCCTTCCCTCTTTATCTTCATCCCTATTCTTCCCCATTCCCTCATTTGACCAATGAAATATCTAATTTCTAAATGCTAATTGATTCATCAATGACCTTGTGTCAGATGAATCAATACAAGTTTGACTGAGATAGGTCTCTCCCATTTTCTTTTAGTGTGTGGTATGTTTTAGGAGTTTGGTTCTTTCTACCAAAACTCCAACATGCATTAACACCTATATTTTTATTGCCCGACCTCAGATAGTTGTGACTTCTACATAAGTCCAATTACGATTGCTTAACATAGAGCTAAATTTTACCCTCAAAGCATAGCATTGTAGTAAGTGAGATTGTAAGTCTCCCATTCTTCATGGCATTGTGTGGAGACTTGACGTTTTTTCCTTTCATGAGAGCTAGTGGCATACTTGTTGAATTATCCAAGTTGGAGCCCTTCTCATGGAAGATGTCTTGGTTCAAGGATTCGTACTTGTGAATGAATGGTTGAGTGTTCTCCAAAGAATGACTTAATCAATTAAAACTCAACACTAACATTTGACTAACCATTTACTAACTCTTATTCATTGTGCTTTATTTTTCAAGTCATTTACTTAATGCACTTTAAATTTTAGTACCTGTATCATTCATCTTCCATTTACATTTCATGCAACTTGTTTATGTTTCAAGTCCTTTTCACTTTGATCATCTGAGCCATATCTTGTGATTGTACATATTTGTTTGTGTGTTTTGTTTTTTCTTGTGGTATTAGGACCTTAAAACACCTAATAATAATAAAAATCCTAAAAAACATTTGGTGGTCTGTTGGACTTGATCTGATCTTTTTGGACTTAGAATTAGGCAACATTCCCTATGCTAAAGGACTTGGCCAATGCCAACATCTGAGACTGAGCTATCTTTGACAGTGACTTTCATCTGATGCAAGACCTTAGATCTCTTTGATTCATCTGCTACTTAGTCTTTATGCTGAATTGTTATTTTGTTATTGTCTATGGCTGATATTTTGTTCTGAGTTGATCATGGAATATTCCATCTGCTACATTGGAAGACACTGAAGACTTCTAGCTATTGGAATGCTTTCTTGGATATGACTATATTTATTTGATGCCTTGATATTTATGATGTCTGGATATTACTAACTATTTATTGCTTATTGCATGATCAAAGTCCAAAGGAAAATGGGTTTCTATATAACATTCTTGTCTATTGGATTGCATCCCATTGGTCAGATCTTTTTAACTCTTAACTTTAAATTTTTGCTTAGGATAGTGTCTTCATCTCCTCCCACTTCTTTAATTTTAAAATCTATCCCTCTTTTCAAAAACTTTCTTTGCTTGTGATTTCAAACTTAGACCTGTTTTAATGATTAGAAACTTTAACCTTATGCCAATGAATTTTTTAAATCTTTTTCTTAATCAAATTTGTAAATGAACTTAACCATATTAACTTAAATTTCAAAAGACAAAAATAATTAAAGATCTCATTCAAATATTTGGACTTTTGATGCCTTTTCATTTAAATTTTTGTTAAATTCAACTCACCAACTTATTTGAAATTTTTACCACAAATTATGAGGTTTTGATCCCTCATTTTTATGTTGGTATGTAGGCACAAGATCAAAGGTCTTGTCAAACACAAAAATTTAATCAATAAATTATTTTCTCATCGCCACACTCTATATTTTATCAAACATCATTTATACCCAAAAACATATGCACACAAAAAAGGGTTCCCTAGGAGAACCTAAGACACTTCGGGTGCTAACACCTTCCCTCTATATAACCAACCCCCTTACCTGTAATATATAGCATTTTATTAGTTTTGATTTGAAAACTTCTTACCCTGGGGTTTTGTTCGTACTTTTCCCTTTTCCTTTGGAAACAATAAAGGCGCGGTGCCGACTCTGGTTTTATTAACGTCAAGTTTATCCATAGCTTGATGGTCATGAATTTACTGCTACAGAAATTAAGTGGAAACTCTGTTCGGGAGTAGTCCTCAGTGGGTTTAGCCTACTTTTTTATGTGTATATATTTGTATATTTGATGTTTGTATATATTGTTGTGTGATATAATCTATCTGTTGTGCTTGGTGATCTCTGAGTGGTGAGATAAGTTCTAACCTGAACTTGTGTGCAATTAAGATAGGAGGATAGTATAGTCATGTTCAACTTGTGTGGAGTAGTCCTTACCAAGTTGGCTTGAGACCCATCTACTCAATGGAGACCTCTTTGGAGTTACTGAAGTCACACAAGTTATTTGTGGATAGGCATTACTTTCTCTGATTTGGGGTCCGAGAAGCTGAGGACCGTAGAACATTTAACCCAACTTGGCCTAGTTAGGATGTAGTGCGGAGACTATTCAAGCGTAGACTTGATAACAGTTATTACGCGATACTAAACTCAGGCGAGTTTCTCTTGAGAATATTATGAGTTGATGAGTCAGTCATCATAACCTACAATATCCAATAGATGGGATCAAGACTGTAGGAACTCAATAGAACATGATCTACAGGTTTTTACCCCTAGTACACTCCTTTGGGATGTTTCTTAACCTGACTCCATGATCGTGACTAGCAACAAACCCTGAGATCTTATGTCATAGTTGAAGCTCTTAATCTGAAGAAATCAGAGATTGATGCTCATCTGGTGAAGAAGAGAGGAATTCTTGGTTTGACTTCTGAGTTTTTCATTGGTAGAGATACTGTTTTTTCTCAAGCCGGTAGCATGGATGCTTTTGAAGCTATCTTGGTATTGCTCATCCATGGCTTAGTTTTGTTCCCTAATATTGACGGTTTTGTTGATGTTAACGCCATTAGAATTTTCTTGATTGGGAATCCTGTTCCGACTCTGTTTGGTGACATGTATTTCTCCTTGCATTTGAGGAATTCTAAAGGTGGTGGGAGTATTGTGTATTGTGTTCCTCTTCTGTACAAGTGGTTTATTTCGCACTTGCCTCAGACGCCTGCTTTCATGGAGAATCGACAATGTCTACGGTGGTCCTAGAGACTTATGTTTCTCACTAATGATGATATTGCTTGGTATGATTTTGTCTTGAGTAACTTGGACATTATTGATAGTTATTGTGAATTCTCTAATGTACCTCTCATTGGTATGCAAAGAGGAATCAACTACAACCCAACATTGGCCCGTCGTCAACTTGGGTTCCCCTTGAGAGATAAACCTAATAACACTCAGTTAGAAGGTTTATTCTATCAGGAGGGTAAAGATCCCTAACTTTTGAAGAAAATGATGATGCATACTTGGCATAATGTGCATAGGAAGGGAAGATCTGAGCTTGCTCCACGCAACTGTGTAGCTTTGGAAGCTTACACTATTTGGGTGAAGAAGAGAGATTTGGATCTGAAGATGTCGTACGCTTGTGAAAGACCTATGTCTATAGTTGTGGCTGAGCCATCCACTCTCCCTAACCAGGACATAGAGGAGTTGGAAGACGCACTTGCCAAGATGAAGCAAGAGAGAGATTTGTGGGAATAACAGTTCCATGATTTGAGCCGAAAGCATGAGAAGTTGTAGCCTGAGTCGAAAGACAAGGATACACTTATTGAGATTCTTGAAGATCGTGCAGTGAAGAAACAGAGAGAGCCAGAGCATTTATCTTCCCCTATTACGGCTCAGCCTGCTGGTGCTTGGAAGAAGATAGTTGATCATCTCATCCTCGAGAAGGCTCAGATGAAGACATCCTTTGAGTCCGAGATTCGACGCATTCAAAGGAAGTATGCACCCATAGCCTGATCGTCTGATGCAGTTGCTAGGGATCCTTAGGATGATAGTTTCCTTTTCTTTTGTATTTGTACTTTGGTTTCTAAAATTGTACTCAGTGTAATCCTTCTAATTTTATGAATAAACAGAGATTTTATGGCCAATCGAATTATTATTTATTAATTTTTATTATTGATTGAATATATATTTTCAAATAAGGCTTCATATATTCCTTGATATTAAAAACAATGAAAAACATTGCATTTCATGCATCATTTGTACTTTGGTTTCTCGAAATTGTACTCAGTGTAATCCTTCCAATTTTATGAATAAACATAGATTTTATGGTCAATCGAATTATTATTATTGATTGAATATATACTTGAAAATAAGGCTTCATATATTCCATGAGATTAAAACAATAAAAAACATTGCATTTCATGCATCATTCGCATAACAAGTTTCTTCCGCCAGGTGTCTTATCAGTTCTTCTTTTGTGCATCAGCCAAGCTAACTCACCACTACAACACTCGTGCTAATTGACTGAAGAGAATTGAGCATCTAGAGCAAGAGAATAGAGAGTTGAAGGATGAGATCGCCAAAATTACAACGCTGATGGAATCATTGATTGTTGCTTAGAACCAGCTATCACCGTCTCCTGCAACTCCTCCTCAGAGGGCTGTTGTTCTTGAGATTGCTTCGTTGTCTATTACTATTACTGCTGCCAGCGAACCCATTCCTTCTATGCCTGTTGGATTCCCTTGGGGAATGCCACCAAATTTCTTGCTAGAGGGGTATGCACCCATGTTTGTTTCTTTGTCGGCATCTAGCTCGGTCATGTCAGTGCCTCCTCCCATCGTTCACACTCTACCTCGTGTTAAGGACACTATCTACCATTTTGAGTCGTCTGAAGATCCGGATGTTTATGAGAAGATGGATGATATGAAAGATCAATTCCTAGAGTTGCACAAAGAATTGAAGACTGAGATGGAAAGATTTGTTTGGAAAGAGTGCTGAAGAACCCTGTTTGGTTCCCAACGTCAAAATTCCGGTGAAATTCAAGGTCCCAGACTTTGAAAAATACAAAGGGAACACGTGTCTATTGAGCCATCATGTTATGTATGTCAGGAAAATGTCTACTCAAACTGATAATGATCAGCTGCTGATTCACTACTTCCAAGACAGTTTAACTGGAGCTGCCCTCAGATGGTATATGGGCCTGGATAGTGCTAGGATTCGTACTTTCAACAACTTAGGCGAGGCCTTTGTCAAGCAGTATAAGTAAAACATTGATATGGCGCTAGATAGAGATCAGTTGAGGTCTATGTCTCAGAAGGATAAGGAGACATTTAAAGAATATGCTCAAAGATTAAGAGAATTAGCTGCTCAGATCAGTCTGCCTCTAGAAGAGAAAGAGGTGACTAAGATTTTCCTGAAGATGCTGAGTTCGTTTTATTACGAACGCATGATTGCAAGTGCCCCCAATGATTTTACTGAAATGGTAAACATGGGGATGAGGCTAGAAGAAGGAGTCTGTGAAGGGCGTTTGTCTAAAGATGAGGCGTCAACCAGCAAGAAGTATGGTGGGAGTTTTTCTAAGGAGAAAGAAGGAGATATTGTAAGACCCCAATTTTGACCCTAAGATCCCTCATGCTATCTCATCATATGCATTGGCATTGGGATCACATCTTGGCATCCTCCTTACCCCTCATTCATTGGGTTTATATTGGGAGAGATCACCAAGCATCATATGATTGTATCATACTTTGTATTTTATCATTTTTACTAACTAAAATACCAAAAAAATATGTCTTTGTATACATTAACTCTTTTGCAGGTAGTGCACATGCTCACCTTTGATTGATCAAGCTCATATCTAGGGTTTAAGACCCTCATTGCAAGGAGCTCAATCAATATTGGTTTACTATGGCTCTAAGCATCATATATGAATACCCATGATCTTCACATCTTATTTTTATCAAAAATTCATCAAGAGTTTGGAATTGGTTTGCCTTGGAAACCCCAATTCATATGGGTGTCTTGTGTAACTTCTTCAACAAGCTTCTTCACTAATTGATCAAATATTTCAAGGGATACTTCAAATTTCATCATATTATGCATATATGATCCTCCATGAGTCCCAAAAGTCAAGAGAATGGCAAGCTAGCAAGTTGATTCATGGTGGTTGACCAGAGGAATTAATTTGATCAAAACTGGGTTCCCTAAACCCTATCTCCTACAATTTTTGTCATATGAAAATGATTCCAAGAGAAAAGTTACTCTAAATGACATTACAAACAAATTTCTTGTTTAGTTATAGACCTAGGTTTGCTTGGAAAGTCATTTTTTATTGTGAAAGATTATAGGTCATTTTGTCTAAACCCTAATTTGGAGGTCAACTTTCCAATGCCATAACTTGCTCAATTTTTATGAGATGAAAGATTTCCAAGTTGCATAATCAAATTCAAGATGTATATGTAAACTTTAATGTTTGGAGTAAGAGAAAATTCAACTTTTATATGCATGTGATATGAGGATACATTATAGGTCATTTTGGACCAATGCCATTAAACAAGTGATTTCCCAAATTCAAAAATGCATAACTCCTTCATATTAAATCCAAATGAGGTCACATTTGTGACCATTTTGAAGGACTTTAAGATAGATACAACTTTTATGGAGGAACTTTTCTCATTTGAAGCTCACATAAAGAGTTAGCCAAGGTTGAATAAGTGAACATATGGCTTGACACTTAGAATTTTTTTTGACATGTTTGATTTTCCCAACTTCCACCTCAAAATTCTTCATGATCCAAGCTTCAAATGAAAAAGTGTTCAACATGAAAGTTGCTCCTCTTGATCTAACCTTTCCAAAAAGTCTAATTTTATCCCATTTGGACAAGATATAAGTGACTTGCACATGGCTTGAACATGGATGACCATTTGGCATAAGTGAGCTTGAAACTTTCATACACAAATGCATAGCTTTCCAACATGACTTCAACAATGTTTGGACTCAATTATGCACCAGAAGGAGTGATTACATGGGCATATCACACGCCCATGCACCCATACAATGTTCATTTCTATTTTTGGATCTTCATTTCAAGTTTGCAAATATCAATTCATATGGCTATAAATAGAACCCCTTGCCATCAGAATGGAGGACCCTGCGCGCCAGCTTTGACTCCCAACCTTCAAACCCTCTCATTCAAAGGATAATCTTGAGAATTTCCATTAGAAGTTGAGTTAGAATCTCCACTGTTTTGAGATTCAAAACTCCAAGAGTCATGTGCCTTTTGTTCATCCAATTCCACTCCATTAATTGTCCAGAGCAAGATCAATAACAAGAAAGAGCAAGATCGATTGAATATAGGCCTGCATTGAAGATATTTTCCAGAAATTTTAATCTCTTCGATTCTCACTTAATTCTCCATAATTATTTTTGATCTTTGGTTGTCCGAAGTCCTACCAATGTAGGAAACAAGATTGAGTTGCTTTGAGGTCAAATCGAAGCAACTCAGATCATACACCTCAAAACTCAACTCCGTGTATATTTCAATATACTTGGAGTTAGGAGAAATTAAGGTCAGATTCGAGCTCCTGAGCATTTTTAATTTAAATTCATGTCCTTAATTTTAATTTTGGTGATGGTTGTGAGTGAACCAGTCCGATGAAGCTCACCAGAGAAGTAAATCGGAGCTTTGGTTCCGGCGGTGTGCTGACACTAATCTGAACCACAGGATCCATTTGAAATGTTTTAATCTTGTGCATTGGTTTTGCATACCATCCCTGCAGAGCTTTGACTCGTGTCCATCATAGAACGCGCGCTGAGGACCACTTAATCTGCCACCTCAATTAATAAGGGAGATCAAGTGGTCCACGTTTTTTGCTATTTTCTGATTTTTGTTTTATTTGGTTTATTTTCATTAATTCATATTAATTTTAATATTGTTCCAAAAAATATGAGAGTTTCACTAAAGTTTTTTAAATAAATTCCTCTTTCATTTTCTGAATTAAAATTATTTTTTGGATCATTATTAATATTTTTCATGATTTAATTGTTTTTATGAATATATTTAATTGTTTAAAAATAGTTTTAAGTTTCAAAAATTAATGAATTTTTTTATCCAAGGCCCTTTGACCTTGTTTGACCTATGATAAATCTCATGGCCATTTATTTGGTGTTTGGTGTGGTTTTAGGATTTTGACCAACCATAATTTAATTTAATGCATTATTTAATTGATTTTTATTGTTTAATTGCAAAATAAATTGTGTTGAGCTTTTGATATTGACTTGTTGAGTTTGACTTATGTTGTTGGGACTTGGTCAAGGTTTATTTGACTTTGTTGAGTTAAAATCATTGGATTTAGGGGATTGATGAAATGTACATTTCATCTCCCAAAATGAATGAATGATTTTAATTTAATAAAAGTCCTCCTTTACCCAATTTGTGTTGATTCCATTTCCCCTCCCTCTTCATCTCAATCCCATTCTCTTCTCATTCATTTCATGGATCTATGATGTCTCTATATCCTAAGGCTAGTTGATTGAAAAATCAACATAAGTGTGGATGAGATTAGGTCCACCCCTTTTGCATATTCTTTTAAGTGTGGTATGTTTTAGAAGTATGGTTCATAATACCATATCTCTAACATGCATTAACACTCAAATTTCTATTGCCCGACCTCAAATAGTTGTGACTTCTATATAAGTCCAATTACGATTGCTTAACATAACGCTAAGTTATTGACACAAAGGCATAACATTCTAATAAGTGAGATTGTAAGTCTCCCCTCTTTCATGGTATTGTGTGGAAACTTGGCCTTTTTTCCTTCCTTTGGAAGATGTTTTGGTACAAGGACCCATGCTTGTGAATAGTGGGTTGAGTGTTCTCCAAAGAATGACTTAAACAAAAGCAAAATCAATACTAAATTCTAATCAACTAACAACTAACATTTAATTTCAAGCCATTCACTTTTATGCACTTTAATTGTTAAGTCTTTATTCATTTGTCATTATTCATACCATTTAAGTTGTTTAATTTAATGTCCATTTCACTTTGCTCACTTGAGCCATACCTTGTGATTGTATATACTTGTTTGTGTTTGTGGTCTTTTGATCTTAATGTACATAATAACAATAAAAAACCTTAAAATACATTTTGTGTGGAGTGTTGGATTGATCTGAGACATTGGTCTTAGAATTAGGCAACACTCCCTATGCAAAAGGACTTGGCCAATGCCAACTTTCATGAAACCAAGTGCTTATGATTTGAAACTTCATCTGAAGCAAGTATTATGATCCCATCTGAGTTCATCTGCTACATGGTCTTATTGAAGTTGTTACTTTGAATCTATGCCTGGTGCCTAACTTTGAATTCATCTGATGCATGAGAGATTATGAAGAAGATCATGAAGTTATTAAGCTTGGATGTGGCTATCTTTATTTGATGCCTTGATCTTCATCTTGCTATTTGTGTATTGATATTGCTTGATTCTAAAGTCCAAGGGAAATGTGGGTTTCTATATGACATTCTTGTCTATTGGATTGTAGTCCATTGGTCAAACCTTTTCAACTCTTAACTTTTAAATTTTTGCTTTGGATTAGTCTCTTCATCTCTTCCCCACTTATTTAATTTCAAATCTCTCCCTTCTTTCAAAATCTTCTTTGTTTGTGATTTCTAAACTTAGACCATATTTCAAATTAGAAACTTTGGCCTTATGCCATTGAATTTTTAAACTCTTTTCTTAATCAAATTTGTAAATGAACTTAACTATACTTGACTTAAAATTTCAAAAGACAAAAAGAACTAACACTTATTGAAAACTTTTTAGGCCTTTTGTGCCTTTGTTTAACTAAACTTTTTGTTAAAACCAATGCATCCACTTTGAAATTGTTACCACGAACTACGAGGTTTTGATCCCTCATTTTATGTTGGTACGTAGGCATAAGTTCGAAGGTCTTGTCAAACACAAAAATATAATTAATGAATTCTTTTACCATACCTCCACTCCATTTATTGCAAACATCATTTTGTATAAAAATACACATGCACACAAGAAAGGGCTCCCTAGGAGTACGTAGGACACTTTGGGTGCTAACACCTTCCCTCTGTGTAACCAACCCCCTTACCTGTAATCTTTGGCATTTTATTAGTTTTAATTTGAAAACTTCTTATTTTTTGGGTTTTGTTCGTACTTTTCCCTTTTCCCTTGGAAACAATAAAAGCGCGATGGTGACTCTGGTTTAATTGACGTCTAGCTTATCCATAGCTTGATGATTATGAATTTATTGCTACAAAAATTAAGTGGCGACTCTGGTGGAGGGTAGTCTCCAGTGGGTTTAGCCTACTTTTTTGTGTGTACATAATTGTGTATTTGATGTATGTATATTTGTTTGCGTGATATAATCTATTTGTTATGCTTGGTGATCTCTGAGTGGTGAGATAAGTTCTAACCCAAACTTGAGTGCAATTAAGATAGGAGGATGGTATAGTCAAGTTCGACTTGTGTGGAGTAGTCCTTAAGAAGCTGGCTTGAGGCCCTTTTAGAGTTATGAATGCCACACAAGTTATTTATGGTTAGGCATTACGTTATCTGATTTGGGGTCCGAGAAGCTGAGGATCGTAGAACATTTAACCCCGTTTATCCTATTTAGGACGTAGTGCGGAAACTGTTCAAGTATAGACTTGATAACAGTTGTTATGCGATACTACACTCAGACGAGTTTCTCTTGGGAATATTATGGGTTGATGAGTCAGTCATCCTAACCTGTAATATCTGATAGATGGAATTAAGACTCTGGTAACTTTTTAGAACATGATCGACAGGTTTTACCCTTAGTACACTCCTTTGGGATGGTTCTTACCCAGACTCCATGCTCGTGACTCACAACAAACCCTTGATTCTTGGTTGATCCAATCAAGTCTTGTCAATATCAATGGAACTTGGGTGTTGATAAGGTGAAAACCATAATCCACCAAAATGGATGATTGACCTTGACGATGACTTGATTCATTCCTTGACCTTTGTTTGTTTGCCTTGTGTGGGATCCCTTATTTGTGATTGTTGCGTTCATGCATTCATGCGCATTCATGTGCATCATAAAAGGCATAAGTATTCTAGTTAGTGAGATTGTAAGTCTCCCCTCTTTCATGGTATTGTGTGGAAACTTGGCCTTCTTTCCTTCCTTTGGAAGATGTTTTGGTTCAAGGATTCATGCTTGTGATAAGTTGGTTGAGTGTTCTCCAAAGAATATCTTGAAAAGCAAAAGCAAAACAAAACTAACTTCTAACCTACTAACTACTAATTTCAAGCTTTTACATCAATGCAATTTACTTCTAGCATTTTATTTCATTTGCCATTGTTCATATCATTCTAATTGTTTATGTTAATTTAATTTTCACTTTGTCCATTTGGACCATATTGTGTGATATATTTTGTTTGTGTACTTTGCTTGTTTGTATGGTCTTTGACCATTAATGTACATAATAATAACAAAAACCCTAAAAAACTTTTGAGTGGACTGTTGGCTTGATCTAGACAAATGGACTTAGAATCTAGACAACCTTCCTAAGCTAAAGGATTTGGTCAATGCCAACTTGTTGAAGAATCAAGTGCTTGCAATTTTAAATTCATCTGATACATCTTTGATGATGATCATTGTGAAGCTGTTATTTTTAAACATGTGACTTGTGGAATTCATTTGTTGCATGGGCTAGTTTGAAGAAGATCATGGAATGGATAAGCTTGGATGAGGCCATCTTTATTTGATGCCTTGCTCTTCAAGATAATATAATTGTGCATTGTGTGTTGCTTGATTCTAAAAGCCCAAGGGAATTCTGGGTTTCTATTGACATTTTTTGTCTATTGGATTGCTACCCACTTGGTCAGATCTTTTCAACTCTAAACTTTTAAATTTTATGTATAGGGTAGTCTCTTCATCTTCTCCCCATTTATTTAATTTCAAAAATATCTCACTCCATTTTCAAAATCTTCTTTGTGTGAACCATTTTTGTTCCAAACTTTGACCAATTTTGCAAAAAGATAGAAAATTTGGCCTTAGGCCATTGCATTTTCAAACTTTTTTTCTTAAATCAAACTTGGAAATAAATTTAACTATACTTGACTTAAACTTTCAAAAAGAGAAAAATAACTAACTCATTCAAACCATTTTAGGCCTTTGTGCCTTTCAAACTTAAATTTTGTTAAAATCAATGCATCCACTTTGAAATTTGTATCACGAACTATGAGGTTTTGATCCCTCATTTTTATGTTGGTACGTAGGTACAAGTCTGAAGGTCTTGTCAAACACAAAAATATAATTAATGAATTCTTTTCTCATCCCCCCATTCTATTTGTTTGGTAAACATCACTTTGTACAAAATACATATGCACACAAAAAGGGCTCCCTAGGAGTACCTAGGACACTTTGGGTGCTAACACCTTCCCTCTGTGTAACCAACCCCCTTACTTGTGATCTCTGACTTTTATTACTTTTTATTTGAAAACTTCTTAGCATTTTTTGGGTTTTGTTCATACTTTTTCCCTTTTCCCTTGGAAACAATAAAAGAGCGGTGGCGACTCTTGATTAATTGATCTCTAACTTGTCAATAGCTTGATGATCATGAATTTCCCGCTACAAAAATTAAGTGGCGACTCTGCTGGGGAGTAGTCTCCAGTGGGTTTAGCCTACTTTTTGTGTGTATATATTTGTATATATGTGATGTTAGTATATATGTATGTGTGATATAATCTTCTTGTTGTGCCTGGTGATCCCAGAGTGGTGAGATAAGTTCTAACCCGAACTTGAGTGCAATTAAGATAGGAGGATGGTATAGTCAAGTTCGACTTGTGTGGATAGTCCTTAACAAGATGGCTTTAGATCCATCCACTCAGCGGAGACTCCTTTGGATTTAGAAATGTCACACAAGTATTTATGGTTAGGCATTACTATTTCTAATTAGGTCCGAGAAGCTAAGGACCTTAGAACATTTAACCTATCTTGGCCTATTTAGGACGTAGTGCGGAAACTGTTCAAGTGTAGACTTGATAACAGTTGTTACGCGATACTACACTCAGACGAGTTTCTCTTAAGAATATTATGGGTCGATGAGTCAGTCATCTTAACCTGTAATATCCAATAGATAGAATTAAGACTCTGGGAACTTTTTAGAACATGATCTACAGGTTTTATCCTTAGTTCACTCCTTTGGGATGGTTCTTACCCAGACTCCATGCTCGTGACTTACAACAAACCCTCGATTCTTGGTTGATCCAATCAAGTCTTATCAATATCAATGGAACTTGGGTGTTGATAAGGTGAAAACCATAATCCACCAAAATGGATGATTGATCTTGACAATGACTAGATTCATCCCTTGACCTTTATTTGCCTTGTGTGTGATCCCTTATTTGTGATTGTTGCATTCATGCATTCAAGCGTATCATAACATTCATCACACGGGAATTTCAAGGAACTAAGGTATCATTTGCAAATGTTTTCAGACCATGGATTGTGGACGAAGGAACATTAAGAAGTACAGTTTCAGATGTCCAGATTTGAAAGAGCTAAGGAAGCTTGCATCTTTTGTATTATATCCCTTGGACTTCAAACAACGTATGGGAAGCTTCTGTCCATCTTGTCTGCTAATGTGGTTGAAGCCCTTTTGAGTGTGCTAGTGCAGTTCTATGATCCTCTCTACCATTGTTTCACTTTCCTAGATTTTCAGCTTGTGCCTACATTGGAGGAGTATTCTCATCTTTTGGGGATACCTGTTTCTAATAGAGTGCCTTTTAGTGGATTTGAGGAGATTCCCCGATCTAGCATTATTGATGAAGCTCTTCACTTGAAGAAGTCTGACATGGAGGCTCATTGGGTGAAGAACGAAGGGTTATTTGGGTTGCCATCTGCTTTCCTCATCAAGGAAGCTACTACTTTTGCTCAAGCTGGTTGTGTGGACGCTTTTGAAGCTATCTTTGTGTTGCTCGTCTATGGATTAGCTTTGTTCCCTAACATTGACAGTTTTGTTGATGTTAACGCCATTAGACTTTTCTTGATTGGGAATCCTGTGCCTACTTTGTTGGGTGATATGTATTTCTCTTTGCATCTAAGGAATTCTAAGGGTGGTGGAACGATTGTCTGTTGCATTCCTCTTTTATACAAGTGGTTTATTTCGCACTTGCCTCAGACACCTACTTTTGTGGAGAACAAACAATGTCTAAGGTGGTCTCAGAGACTTACGTCTCTCACTAATGATGATATAGTTTGGTATGATCCGTCCTTAAGCAGTTTGGATATTATTGATGGTTGTGGTGAATTCTATAATGTGCCTCTCATTGGTACACAATGAGGTATTAACTACAACCCTGCTTTGGCTCGTCATCAACTTGGGTTCCCCTTGAAAGATAAACCTAATAACATGTTGTTATAAGGTCTTTTCTATCAAGAGGGTAAAGATCCCCAACATTTGAAGCAGAAGATTATGCATGTTTGGTATAATGTGCATATGAAAGGAAGATCTGAGCTTGGTCCGCGCAATTGTGTAGCTTTGGAAGCTTACACTCTTTGGGTGAAGAAGAGAGCTACGGAGTTGAATATGCCTTATCCTTGCGAAAGACCTATGTTTATGGTTGTGGTTGAGCCATTAACTCTCCCTAACCAAGATGTAGAGGAGTTGGAAGACGCGCTCGCCAAGATGATGCAAGAGAAGGATATGTGGGAAGAGCGTTTCCATGCTTTGAGCAATAAGCATGAAGAGTTGCAGTTGGAGTCTAAGGACAAAGATGCACTGATTGAGCTACTCGAAGACCGAGTAACAAAGAGACAGAGATAGCCATAGCTTTCATCCTCTAGTATGCCTCATCCTTCCATTGCTTGGAAGAAGATTGTTGACCAACGTGTCCTCGAGAAGACTCAGATGAAGGCTTCTTTTGAGACCGAGATCTGTCGCATTCTAAGGAAGTACGCACCTATAACACCTCAAAATGTGCCCTCCTCTTCTTGGGACTAGTTTAGCATATTGCTTTTCATGTTTTAGGTCATTAGGCATTTGCATATTGAATTTCATGTGGAAACAATAGAGAAGTCATCCTCCAAAGTCTTTTCAGAGATGGAGAAGGTGCATGCTTCAGGCCTGAGGGTTTCATGGATTGATTGTCAACCATCTGAGGGTTTGTGCTTCAGTCAAGGCTTCTTGATTCCTCAAAGAGGTTGAGTATTATCTTTTTGGCAAGGATATGTCACCATCATCATGGTTATGTCATCATCCAGGGTTTCATTGTGCTTGCTCCAGTTCCTTGGGATTAGGGTTTTGACTCCTGGTCAACCCTAATCAATACTGACTTTCTTCCAACCAGGGTTTCTCAAGGAGATGAGGTATTCTATTAAGATGGAGATCACATGAGTATTATATTGGGCTTATATAAGCTGGGGTTTCATTTCTGAGCCATTTCCTCAAGTGGTGGAGGTTCAAGTTGATCAGGGCATATTCAGGTCATTTGAGGACTATACAATCAACTGTGCAAGAGCTGAGGGCTTTGAGGTGGGGAATGAGTTTCAACACTTCATTCATGTTCAAACAAGGCCTATTCATCATGTCAAACATCTACCTTGAAGATTTTGAAGTCAAATCAAAAGTTTCCCAAAATGGAAAGTGACCTGTAATTTCAAGTTTCCAAAAATGGCAAGTTTTTGGTCCACATTCAACTTGACTTTCCAACATCAAAGAGGCTTCAAATGAAATTTTGGTCAACATAAAAGTTGAAGATATTTCTCTCCCATTTTCAAAAAGTCCAAGATCATGAGCATCTGATGAGTGGTTGAGAAGTTATGATCCGATGACTACAAAGTGTGCTTGGAACTTCAAAGTGCCATAACTTTTGATCCAAAGCTCCAAATTGAGTCCCTCTTTTTGCATTATGCTTCTTATGACCAATATTTTCCAAATCCATCATTGCATTGTATGAAATTAAATCACATGATCATTTTTCCATGCATGAGTATTTTGGAGGGAAAATGCCTAATTCAAATTTGGTGCATCATACGTGCAAAATTCCAATTCTATCTTGCTCATAAGCTGATTTTAAGTGGATTTGAGTCCTCATATGGCACTGTTCACGTAGGAATTAGCCATGCACCCTCATTATTCATTTTTGCAAAACACCTCTCATTACACTAATCTTAATTAACCAAGTTCAGTTGTGATTAGCATGGTGATTAGTGAATGATATAAATAGTAAACCCTAACAGAATTGCTCATAATTACATTTTCTAGATCTAGAATCCATTTTCCCTCCAAAAACTCTCTCAATCCAAACTTGATTTTTTTTCACATAACACATCAATTTTCTTGCATATTCGTGTTCATTGATCATCATTTAGTAGGAATCAAGCATTGGATTGAAGAAATTGGACAAGAATCGTGCACACATCAAGCTTGAAGATGCACATGGAACTTGAAGTTTGAGTTGCATTCAAGTGGATTTAAGCATCAATTTGTGCGTAGAGCTTCACCACAGGGTTGATAGAGAATATCTAGACATTGCTGGAGCTCGAATCAACTTTTTCAACTCACTGCTCTCCAAAAAGGTTGGAAATCGAATCTCACTATTTGCTATTTTATTGCCATGGACATGTAGAGTTTTTCTCACTAATGATGCTGATATAAATAGAATTTGATTTGGTGAAGAATTGCATGAGATATGTTGAGTTGAACTTTTGATGTGCATTATGTTTTGGATCGATCTGTGTTTGTTAGTGAGAATTAGGCTATATGATTGTTAGATTATTGCTCCTGGCATCGAGACGGTTCGATTGATGTATGGCGTGCGAAATTCTGGAAAAAAATTAGGAATGTTCATTACCGTCGCCGGAATACCTACCGGAGAAGATGACCGGAAGTACTGTTCCGGTCATCTGGTTCAGATGGTTAGGGTTCACTGTTTGAGCGCCTGGAACGTGCATGTCCTGTGTTCGATTCTCCCTGCGTGCGCTTTTATTTTCACTTTAATTCCTCAGTTACATCCAAACGCTGCGTTTCAGTGTTGAACGCGCTTGGTAACCACACACACGCCAGTTCGATTCCCTGCTAGTAATGTTTTGATTTTCCATTTGTTTTATGCTGAGCGCTCCTTGTACATGCTTGAGTGCCTTGGTTCGATTCTTCCTGATGCATATTTCCTTTTCTCATTTCAATATCATTTCCATTTGCTTTTCAACATTTATTTCATTTTATTCATGCAATTTCAAAAATCACTAAAAATAGCATATGCATCCATCCAATTTAATTCAAACTTTTTTCTACATGTTCATCCTAATGTCTATTTTTTTTGTGATGTGAATTTCCTGATTTGTGCCTTGCTGGAATTTTGAATATGCTTGCTTGATTGAACATGGTGCAAAATGTGACATGTTGTGCCAATTGACTTGTGAAATGCTCATATTTGATCCAATTGCTTTGAAATTTAACATGCTTATTCCTAACAAGTTACATTATTTTTGAGCTTTTGTTTGGCATTTTTAGCATATTCCATCTCTGTTTTGGACACATGGATGTATGGTGTGACAATGTGTGTCACACATTTTGATGTTGCTCTTGTCCATTTTCATATACATGTCAACTGAGCTTTTCTAATTCCAATTTTTTGCATGATGCTTGTGTTTAACATGTTGTGTGCACATAAAATTTTTCATGATCATTGGACTCATTTCTGTTTTAATGTGGATTTTTTATGTTTGATATCCAATTGTGTGCATTGTGATTGCCTTTGCCTTATCTTGTTCATTAGATGGCTTTGCTTATTGATTTGGATTTGATCCTTTTTAGGACATGTTATTACTTGATTAAATATGCTTCATGTTGAACATCAACTTCTGTTTTGACTTTTTGCTTTGCCTTTGACCCTAGTCTTTGTACTAGTGGTTTGTACTCACCAATTGTGTTTGATGTTTCAGGTGTTTAGCACTAATGATTGGTTTGGCCTCATTTCTTGAGATGCCAATTACTTTGGTCACTAACCCTTGCTATTTTGTAGGTCATTTGAAATGATGAAACAATTTGAGTTGCTTGCACTTTATGCCTTGCTTGGTGTAACACTGTTGATTGGTTTTGTCTGTTTTCTGTTTGTTTGTCTGAGTTACTAATTGACTAGCCTTTTGTACAGGTACTTTAGTCGCTTTTAGCTCTTGCTTGAGCTTTGCTTTGGCTTGTGGTTGGCATACCACTTAGGTAACCTCTCTAACTCCATGTAGTCTGGAAGCTCTGTCGTTTTCTTTTGGCAGGCATTTGGCTGAAGTCCTCCTTAAGAGGCAATGTTTGTGATTATTTATATTTGTGCTAAAGACATCCTTGTTGAGGCATGGTTACATGTTAAGACCTCCTAAGTGAAGAGGCAATTGGCAGATAGAAGGGATTTGCAATCAATCCCCTGCTATTCAGTTGAGTCTTTCATTATGCTCGCACTACGTGCTGATGCTCTTGAATAAACACCCAAAATCTTGTATAGAGTCAGTCAGGTGGAATAGGGTCCCTCATTCTGGACCCCCACACCTTCTTTGTCTTGAGCTCACCCAGGCCAGGGTTAAGAGCCTGAGGTCTCATCCTCAGTACCATTTTGATCTGCTCACCCTGACGTTCAATGTCAGTGGTTAAGAGCTCCAGATTACCATTGCATTCAGGCTTGTTTGTCGAGGTTGACATGACCCCTTGACTAAAGCCCACCCTTGTGTGAAGCCTCTTGTTTGTATATAGAGTGTGATGATTGCTTTTGATATGTTTATCTGCTTTCCACTTCTCATCTCCTTTTCTGTAGGAGTCGTATGGTCAACTTCCAAGGAAGTTGAACGTATGTGGAGATAGACTTGAGTTGACTCACTTCCTGTGTGAGTCAAACTCTTGTTAGAGACCTCAACCTAGGGTTATAATTTGCATGACGATTATTAGGCTCGAGTCAGTCTCCCTTTTAGTTGGTTATTCCCTTGGTCTCTGGTTAGGAGAATTTCTCCCCTGTTTAGGGGAACTACGTCGCCCTGATCCTCATACCAGATGAGGTACGTAGGCAGGAGATCGTGCGAGATCTCTCCGGGCACCCTTTTTATTTTTGTGTGTGTTTTGCTTGACAGCTATTAGGTCCGAGTTCCAGACTCCCTTTTAGTCTGTGTGTTCAACCTCTTTGTTTCTTTTGACGTCTCAGCGTCTTCTTGGTGTTTGCGTGACAGCTATTAGGCTCGAGTGCCAGACTCCCTTTTAGTTTGTCAATTGGAGAACCTTTGGTATTCGCTGGTTAGCGATTGATTGCTTTTGTTTGGAGTTGGATGTAAGCCCAGCCATTGGCATTCCATTTCCTTGTTTATTTTGTGGAGTCAGATATAAGCCCAGCTATTGGCATTCCGTTTCCTTGTTGAGTTTCTTTTGACGTCTCAGCGTCTCTGTGTTGTGTTTTGTTTCGGTGTGCGTTAGCCGAACTACGACAGCTCTGATTCTCATTCCAGATGAGATACGTAGGCATAGGATGCGATGTCCTAGCGAGCCCGTTCCCCATTTCCCCGAACTACGTCGACTCTGATGTTTGTTTCTGACAAACTACGTAGGCCCAGGATGCGACATCCTGCCGAGTCCACTTCCTCCGTTTCTTTCATCTGTTGCTTATTCCAGTGTGTGTGCATTCTTTGAGCAGTTTATCAGCAACCTTTTTTCTATTCTGTTGAGCGTGGATCCCGTCGAGTACGGCGGACGTGAGGGGTGCTAATACCTTCCCCTTGCGTAACCGACTCCCGTACCTTGCAGTCTCTGGTCGTAAGACCATTCCTTTCCCTTTTTCAGGTTTACTTCGAGCGTTTCCTTTCCCTCCTTTGGGATAAATAACGCACGGTGGAGGCTCTGTGTTTTTTTCCGCCGGTTGTTTTTCGCGTTGCGACAGCACCTTCAGCCAAATCTTCCGACATTGTTGTTAGAGATTCTTAGGATGACTAATCTCCTTTTCTCTTGTATCTTTTTATTTTGGTTTCTGAAATTGTACTCAGTGTAATCCTTCCAATTTATATCAATATAAGGAGATTTTTTTTGTCATATCAAATTGTTGCAATCGCCATTTAAATATTATATATTTGCAAAAGATACAGTAAGTTCCTTGGAAATAAAAATCAAGCATTGCATTTCATGCATCATTTGCATCAGCAGGTTTTTGCCAGGTGTCTGATTGGTGTTTCTTCTGTGCTTTAGCCAAGCTGACTCACTGGTATAATACCAGAGCCAATCATCTGAGAATTATGGAACATCTAGAGCAAGAGAACAGAGAGCTGAAGGACGAGATCGCCCGACCGTCTACCATGATGGAGTCAGTTATTGCTGCTCAGAGTCAAGCTTCTCCAACACCTGTAACTCCTCCCGCGAGGACTGTCATTTCAGAAGTGGTTACCTCTTCCGTGCCTGCTGCCACCGCCCACTTCGCGCCGAACCTGCCTGCCGGATTCTCGTGGGGAATGTCGCCCAACTTTTTGCCAAAAGGCTTTGCGCCTACCTTTGCTTCCATGTCGGCATCTAGCCCTGTCATGTCTGTGCCACCTCCCGTTGTGCACACTTTACCTCGCGTAGAGGATACCATCTATCATTCTGAGCCGTCTGAGGGCCCGAATGTGTATGAGAAGATGGACGAAATGAAAGACCAATTTCTTGAGCTACGCAAGGAATTAAATACGCTGAGAGGTAAAGATCTGGTTGGGAAGAGTGTTGTCGAGTTGTGTTTGGTACCCAATGTCAAAATCCCGGTGAAGTTCAAAGTGCCTGACTTTGAAAAATATAAGGGGAACTCTTGTCCGCTCAGTCATCTTGTGATGTATTCCCGTAAGATGTCAACTCAGACTGATAATGACCAATTTCTTATTCACTACTTCCAGGATAGCCTGACTGGTGCTGCACTCCGTTGGTACATGGGGTTGGATAGTGCAAGCATCTGCACTTTCAACAACTTGGGAGAGGCTTTTGTGAAGCAATACAAATATAATGTGGACATGGCGCCGGATAGAGACCAGTTGAGGTCTATGTCTCAGAAGGACAAAGAGACATTCAAAGAGTATGCGCAAAGATGGAGGGAGTTGGTTGCCCAGATCACTCCTCCTTTGGAGGAGAAAGAGATGACAAAGATCTTCTTGAAAACTCTGAGTTCATTTTATTATGAACGCATGATCGCTAGTGCCCCCAGTGATTTTACCGAAATGGTAAATATGGGGATGAGACTTAAAGAAGGAGTCCGTGAAGGACGTTTATCAAGAGATGAGGCATCAACAAGTAAGAGGTATGGTAGTAGTTTCAGCAAGAAGAAGGACAATGAGACAAATGCGATTACCAGTGGAAGGCAGAGGAGACCTTATATCAGAAGAAATCCACCACCCCGTCAACATCATCATCATCAAGTGTCATCAGTAATTCCGGTATTTTCTAATCAAAGGGCAACACCAGTTCAACAACAACAACAACATCAACATCAACAACAACCACCACAACAAAGAATGAACACCTACAACAACAGCAATATCAACAACAATCAGCATCAGCAAAACTTTGAGAGAAAGAAGGTCTCTTTTGACCCGATTCCGATGTCGTATGCAGAGTTGTATCCCTCGTTAGTTCTCAAGAACTTAATTCAACTGAGGAACCCATCGCAGATCCCAGAACCACTTCCCTGGTGGTATAAACCTGAGCTCCATTGTGCTTTTCATCAAGGAGCACCCGACCATGATATTGAAAATTGCTATCCATTGAAATATGAGGTTCAAAAGCTTATGAAGAGTGGTATGGTGTCCTTTGAGGACCGAGCACCAAATGTGAAAGCGAACCCTTTGCCCGCTCATGGGAACTCTTCAGTGAATATGGTGGACGATTGTCCTAGAGAATTCAAGGTTTTTATTGTCCGGTTTATCCGAAGATCCTTGGTGCAGATGCACAAGGATATTTGTTTGGTGAGTGACTGTGAACATGACCATGATGGTTGTGTTGTTTGTAGTGTGAACCCAAGAGGGTGTGATGTGGTGAAAAGGGACATCCAGCGTCTGATGAATGAAGGCATGATCCAGATTGTTCAATCCCTTCATGTAGACGACGACGTCAATGTCATATTGCTCATTTTCAAGCAACAAGAGCGGTTGATAATTCAGTATGATAGCATCAATAATAAGAATGGCAGTCAAAGATCAGTATCGTCGTTCGTAATACGGTTAGCGGGCCCAGTTCCGTATTCATCTAATAAGGCTGTACCGTACCAGTACAATGCTACAATGATAAAGAATAGTCAAGAGGTCCCGTCACCTACGACTAGTTCAATAGTGAGCATTGTTGATGTTACGAAGGTGACCCGCAGTGGTCGAATGTTTGGGCCGGTAGTCCCAGAGGAAGCAATTGTTGGTAAGAAGGCGAAGGTGACCCGTGTAGCACCTCAAATTTGCACCTCCCATTTTGTACATACATTTTCATGTTTAGGTCATTAACATTACATTGTCCACTGCATAGCATTGCATTGTCCATTGCCCAAGTGCAAGTCATCAGTCAAGACTGGTCAGGAGATCCAGTTAAGCAAGCAAGCAAGTGCAATTCCTATTGAAGCAAAGCCCTAGGATTGGTTCATCAAGTTCATGTGACCTAGGGGTCATTTTGAAGTGGTTTGGTCAAAGATTGGATGATCAAAGCTCAACTGTCAAGCTGAAATTCATCTGAAACCCTAGAAAGTCAACCAAGGTCAACTGTGCATTCAACCATGGATTTGAAGGTGGGAGATGGGTAGAGAGGCTTCATTCATGTCCTTAAAAGTCTCATTTGACATTTCAAACATCAACAATGAAGAATTTGAGGTCAGATGGAAGGTTTCCAAAAATAGTAAGTGACCTGTAATTTTAAATTGCCAAAAATGGAAAGGTCTTCTCCTCAAGATTACATGACCAAGCAAGCTTCAAATGAAATTTTGTCCAACATGAAAGTTGAAGATCTTGATCTCACCTTTTCAAAAAGTCCAAGAACATGAATTTCCCATGTGTGGTTGAGAAATTATGGATCAATCATTGTCAAGATAATTTGAAGTTCAAAAGGGGATAACTTTCACACCACAAGGCCAAATGGAGTGGGATTTTTTGTAACATTTCTATTTTGACATGCTCTATCCAAATCATGCATTACATTTCATCAATTCTCATCACAAAAATATTGGATTTTTCACTTGAATTTCATTTGAATTTTGGAGGGAAATCTCCAATTTGAAAATTAAGCATTTCTCACACATTCCATCATGTGCATTTGGCTCCAAATGGATTTTGCAAGTGATTTGGCACATGATTCGTGCACTGTAGCAACATTTTTCATGCATGCAAGGTGAATTACCAAATTTGCATTACACTTGCATTTTCATTAATCACTTGCATTTGGCTAATTGAGATTAGGAGAATGATTAACAGACCATATATATTCCAAATCCTAACAGAAAACAGATTAACATTTTCATTCTAATCAGATCTAGATCCAATTCACCAAGTTTCACAAATTTTTGCTCTCACTTTTTCTGCAAAATTCTTCAAATCCATTGTTATTTCCTCGATTGAATCTTCATCCACAATCATATTGGAGCTGGATAGAAGCAAGATTTCAAGGTTTGCATGCTGAATTGGAACTGTTGAAGCTTATGCACATCCATGGCATTTGAAGATTCCATCAAGATCAGGCACGATTGAGTTGTTGTTCATCATCCTTTCATCTCTCCAAACACTGTAGAGCATCTGTTTCACCTTGCCAGGACCTGAGAAGCACGATTTCACTTCTGTTGCATCATTAAGGTCAGATTTCGTATGCTCCAATTCTTGAAATAATCATGTGCATTTTGTAGATCCTTTAATGCTGGTTATAATGAGCTTTAGATCGTGGATTTTCATTGAGTATTGATGTAGTTATGTTGATTGTAAGTTTGATGAGCGAAACTTCATGCGCATAAATCTTTTGATGTGTGTTGATTTAGATCAAATTGAGCTTGGATATGTGATGTATGTTAGAAGACGAATCCATTGATATGCATTTGGTGATTTTCTGTGCATAAGTGTTCTTGATGATGAAGAACACGATGAACTTGTTGAATGTTCTAGGGTTTTTGATTTCCAGATTCAGTTTGATCTTCTTACGCGCATATTGCATGTGTTTTCCTGTTTGTCACCATGCACTGGTCCACCGTGTACATTGCCTGGCTATTTGATTGGTCACGATTGCTTCACATTGCCACGTACTTTTAATGAAACGAAGCATTTCATGAAGTAGCGCCAGATTTAAATTGAAACGCGGATCGATTCCCCATTCCAGCATTTTCACATTTTGCCTTTGTATTTTTTCATCTTATGCTTCCATGTTTATGTATGCTTGCTTCCATGAATTTTTTTATTTTTTCACTCACTTACAAAATTCATAACTCACTGAATATTAATCCAAAGGAGATGAGATTTTTTGCATAATGTTCAACCAGATCTCTACTATTTTTTGATATTTTTTCCAGAAATTGTGCACGCATGGATTTAATATTTGCTTAGGGATTGTTCATACATGTGTTTTCTTGACATGCCTTTCCATTTTGCTTGTGAAATGGTGGATTTTAATCCAATGACTTTGAAATTTTGTGTGCTTAAACTAGACACATTCATGGGCATTTTGGTATAGAGTTTGTATTTTTATCATGTCTGGATGTTGAGATATGATGTGATTAAGGTAGGTGTGACAATGTGTGTCACACCTTTTGCTTGCTTGACTTCCTGATTTTATTTGCCATGCCAATTCAATGCCAATTAATATGATTTTTTGCATGATGCTACTTCTGGATGTTAAGATTGCTCATGAATTTTTGTAGAAAGTTTGATTGCATTTCCAATTTGTTTGAGATTTTCTTTTCTGATTGATCATGTTTGGACTTTTTGAGAGTCATGAACTTAGATGATTTGTGAAATGCTAGTTGTGTATCCTATGAACCTGAAATTTTGCACATGTATTCTAGACACTTTGAAGTTTGATATGGCTTTGGTTTGAGACATTTATCATGTATAGATTCTGTTTTATGCTTGTGTGAAGTTGATGTATGAAATTGTGCTTCCTTTGAGCTTGTTTTGCCTTGCCTTGCCTTAGGGAATTTATTTGACATGCTTCCACTTATCCAAATGACTTGATTTTTTGTATGATGACCATGTGATGTATGCTGTTTAGCCATGATTTTTCTTGGGATTTATTGAATTATATTTGAGTTAGTTTGGATTGGTTTATTCTGTTTGCTTCTATGAGCTTTCAAATTGCATGCTTTGCCTTCTTTGCCCTATGAAATGATTTTGGTGAATGTTATGGACATGAGACCACTTGGATGATGTTATCATTTGATTGAACTTGATTTATGCCAATTTTCATGTTCTGTTTTGAATTATTTCTCCCTCTTTGACCCTAGGCCTTGTCCTAGTGGTTAGTGCTTATGTTTGAGTTGTGTTTTCAGGACAAGAAGCATATGGCTTTGAGGAGTTTGATTCCTTTGCTCATTTGGATTGCTATTTGATTGATGTTGATTAACATTGAGTTGTTTTGTAGGTGGATTAGCTCCTTTAAGTTGAGCTTGTGCTTTGCTTTGATGCATAGCTTGTACTTGTTGTCTGTTTGACTTTGTACAGTTAACTGTTGACTTTTAGTTTGTCTGTTTGACTGTTTGAGATGTACTGACTGAGTTAGATTGTTTTCAGGTACATTAGTTGCTATAGTTCTTTTGAACTTGCTTTTGTTGTTGCTTAGTTGCTTAACCAATTGAGGTATAACTCACTGACTTCATGTAGTCTGGAAGACCTGGCCTGTTATTTGGTCAGGCACCTGTCTGAAGCCCTCCTTAAGAGGCAATGCTTGTGTTTGTATATCTTTGTGCCAAGCAGGAAAAGACCTTTGATAACGCAATTGGCAGATACAAGAGATGTGCAATCCATCTCCTGCTATTCAGTTGAGTCATCCCTTTGCTCACACAACTCGTGTTGATGCATTGTGGATATTAACCCAAGATCTCAGTTGAGTCAGTCATACGTGTAGAAGGGTTCCCACTTTCTGAACCCACACATTCCTTTGTCTGAAGCTCTCCCAGACCAGGGATAAGAGCTGTGAAGTCTTATCTTCACTTCCCATTTCCTCTGCTTCACCCTAACTCTCAATGTTAGGGTTAAGAGCTAACATCACCCGATTCCAGATGGCTTGTGTTTCACAGCCTAACCCTTGTGTGAGCCCATTTTGTTTGTATATAGTGTGTGCTATTTGTGATTGTTTGCTTTGCTTTGCCTGTGCTGTTTAGGATAGCTTGCTTCCCGTGCAAGTTAGATAGCAACCTTAACTTAGGGATGATATGCATGATAACATCTAGGCTCGAGTCGTAGTCTCCCTAGTTGTGTCTCCCTTTGTATCTGGTTAGGCTAGTCCTTTGTCCCTGCGTAGGGGAACTACATCGCCCTGATCCTCATACCAGATGAGGTACGTAGGCAGGAGATGAGCTGATCTCTGCGGGCGCCCTTTTTGTTTTGCTTTGTGTGTGTTAGGAGATGGATGTAAGACCAGCGATTGGCATTCCGTATCCTCTTATTGTGTGCTTGGAGTCCGATGTAAGTCCAGCGATTGGCATTTGGTTTCCAGTGTGCGTGTGTTTGGTTCGGAGTCTGATGTAAGTCCAGCGATTGGCATTCGGTTTCCAGGTTTGCCTGTTTTGGTGTGGAGTTTGACATAAGTCCAGCGATTGGCAGTCGATTTCCTGTGTGGTTTTGTTTGGCGTGCGTTAGCCGAGCTACGAGTGCTCTGATTCTTCTTTAGTCCGAGAAGATACGTATGCATAGGATGCGACATCCTAGCGAGCACGTTTTCCCCTGTCCGAACTACGTCAACTCTGATGTCTATGCCTGATAGACTACGTAGGCCCAGGATGTGATATCCTGCCGAGTTAGTTTCTTTTGTTTTCTGTGTCTCTTTCAGCCAGTGTGTGATGTTTGTGAGCAGTGTTTAGCAACCTTTTCCTTCCTTTTGTGCATGGATCCCGTCGAGTACGACGGATGCGTAGGGGTACTAATACCTTCCCTTCGCATAACAGACTCCCGATCCCATCTCTCTTTGGTCGCGAGACCATGTCTTTTCCAAGTTTACTTCGAGCATTTCCTTTCCCTCTTTTGGGATAAATAACGCACGGTGGCGGCTCTGTTGTTTTGTTTTCCCGCCGGTTTTTCGCGTAATGCGACAACCCGCAGTGGTCGAATGTTTTGTGTGTGTTTTGCTTGACAGCTATTAGATGCGAGTTCCATACTCCCTTTTAGTCTGTGTGTTCAACCTCTTTGTTTCTTTTGACGTCTCAGCGTCTTCTTGGTGTTTGCGTGACAGCTATTATGCTCGAGTGCCAGACTCCCTTTTAGTTTGTCAATTGGAGAACCTTTGGTGTTCGCTGGTTAGTGATTGATTGATTTTGTTTGGAGTTGGATGTAAGCCCAGCCATTGGCATTCCATTTCCTTGTTTGTTTTGTGGAGTCGGATATAAGCCCAGCTATTGGCATTCCGTTTCCTTGTTGAGTTTCTTTTGACGTCTCAGCGGCTTTGTGTTGTGTTTTGTTTCGGCGTGCGTTAGCCGAACTACGACAGCTCTGATTCTCATTCCAAATGAGATACGTAGGCATAGGATGCGATGTCCTAGAGAGCCCGTTCCCCATTTCCCCGAACTACGTCGACTCTGATGTTTGTTTCTGACAAACTACGTAGGCCCAGGATGCGACATCTTGCCGAGTCCACTTCCTCCATTTCTTTCATCTGTTGCTTATTCCAGTGTGTGTGCATTCTTTGAGCAGTTTATCAGCAACCTTTTTTCTATTCTGTTGAGCGTGGATCCCGTCGAGTACGGCGGACGTGAGGGGTGCTAATACCTTCCCCTTGCGTAACCGACTCCCGTACCTTGCAGTCTCTGGTCGTAAGACCATTCCTTTCCCTTTTTCAGGTTTACTTCGAGTGTTTCCTTTCCCTCCTTTGGGATAAATAACGCACGGTGGCGGCTCTGTGTTTTTTTCCGCCGGTTGTTTTTCGCGTTGCGACAGCTGGCGACTCTGCTGGGGAAATGAAGTTGACCTCTGGCTGGTCCATCTTCCCTAAGCGAGTCTATCCTAGCTCTCCTTAGAGTAGTTTTGGTTGCTTTTACTGCTCTATATATTGCATTTATGATTATTATACTGTGTATATATTTGCATATATGTTTGCATACATCATATTATCACTGTGCTGGATTCTGGACAGGTTTGGTTCCTTTGATTTGGGGTGGGTGTTCTGAGTGGGGCTAAAACCCAGGCCCGAGTATACACCTAGGATTAGCATGGTCTCATGTTGCCTCTCATGTTAGGTCAACATGTTTTTGGCGACGTGACATACCACAGTCGGACGAGGTTCTTCTGAGAGAGTCCTTCCGGGTGGAGTATTCCACTTTGGTTGGGTTATCTCTTTAGAGCCGTTGACTTCGGTGACCGATCTTTCCCGGATCTTTGGTTTAGATGATCTTATGAGAGCTGCAACGGCACACCCGAAAGGGCAAACCCGTTGAGTATCTTGTCCGATTGTCGAGACCATTATCCGCCTTAGGATGACCTTATAGAATTCACCTGTGAGGGGAAGGTTTGATGTTGGCAGATACAAGTTCTGATGGTGACTCTCTGATGGTGACTTTGGTTCAGTCGGATTTATGGATATTTATTTTTGAGACGCCGGAGTTCTGTCCGTGGTATTTATCAGTGGGGATCCATTTATTTCAGGATTCCCTGGGTTGCTACAGATGATTTTGTTGCTATCAGATCAATGGTTTTCCAGTGATGATGGTGATGTATCCTCGGTTCCGTTTATTTCGGAACCCCAAGTTGGATTTATGGTTACTCAGTACCTCGGATGGTTGTGATCCGTTTCGAGACCGTAACTCAGTGCAGTGGATGTTCAGATGACTTGGAGGATGGCACAGTGCATTGCATTCATGCATCAGCATCACTCCCATTTTGCATTCATTCGCATCTAACTCATGTCTATCCATACTCAGGGTACATTCTCGATTGGGATTCTGGTTGAGAGACATCCTGATGTCAGAATGTTATTGTCAAGTTATTATCCGTCTCGATGAAGCCAAAGTCGAAGGACAGAATGTTCCTCATACGGATAGACATTGCATTCATGCGTGAGTCATAATAACCTGTCTTCTGTTTTGCAGGTGTCAGTATCTATCGTGTTTGATTGACTGAGGAATCATTGCTCGCGCACGTAGAATCGTTCCTTTGCACGTAGCACGTCCGTACAGATACCCTACCAGGCGCAACAAATCCAAATTGATGGATCTACCCAACGTAGATATTCTCGAGCTGAAAGAGAAGATGGGAGAGTTGATCAGTGATATGCAAGGGTTTGCCTTGGGACAGAAAGCACTTGCCGAGAAAGTGGAGAAGCTCGAGCGGGCTTCGGCTGCCAACAGTGGTAATAATCAGGAGGGTGTTTCCAACAACGGTCTTGGTGGTTCTAGGGACGGTGGTGACCCCGGAAGGAAGACTACTGCTGGTGTAATGATCAACAATGGGGGAGGTTTTGGTTTCGCTGCAGGCGGTGTACCAGGTCCTATGGGCAATAATATGAAGGATGATCAGTTTCCTCCTTTCTTTGGGGCTATGGAGGATAAAGAAGAAGATCAGTTCTCTGTGTTGAATGAACAGTTTGGTCAGTACGGTGTCCAACCGCCAAACAAGGAAATTCAGGTGCTGGCAGAGAAGATCAGGGCTCTGGAAAGCCATGCTACTCCTGGGGCTATCAATATGATAGACATGGGGCTAGTTGAGGGGATTGTGATTCCACAAAAGTTTAAAGTGCCCACGTTTGATAAGTACAATGGGAGTTCTTGCCCGAAAACTCATCTCCAGGCCTTTGTCTGAAAGATATCTGCCTATACAATAGACCAGAAGCTCTGGATGTACTTCTTCCAGGACAGCTTGTCTGGTGGGTCTCTTGAGTGGTACACCAAGTTGAGATCCTCAGATATTAAGAGCTGGCAGGATTTGGGAGATGCTTTCTTTAAACAGTACCAATTCAATGCTGACATAGCTCCTAGTCGTACCCAGTTGCAGGGTATGTCTTAGAAGCCGAATGAAGGGTTTAAAGAATATGCACAAAGGTGGAGGGAGTTGGCTGCCAGAGTTCAACCTCCGCTGGTGGATCGGGAGATGTCTGATCTGTTCATGGGTACCCTGCAGGGGATTTTTGCTGAAAGGATGGTGGGTTGTCCCGTCACTGGCTTTGCAGACATAGTAGTGGCTGGTGAGAGAATTGAAAGCTGGCTGAGAATGGGGAAAATACAGGGAAATGCTCCGTCATCTGGAGTAAAGAAGTTATTTGGGAACGGTCAGCGCAAGAATGAGGGTGAATCGAGTGTTGTGTATGCCCAGAGAGGACACGGTAGGGATCGTTACTACCAGCATACTGCTGCGGTAACAATTCCTGCTGGTAATCAATCGGTACAACAGCAACATCAGCCACCTCAGCAGAGAGCACAGAGAGCGGGGTACCAGGTGAGAGGAAAGGGGACTGATCGTCAGTTTGATAGGCCACCCGTGACATATGCTTTTCTGTTTAAGAAGTTGATGGATCTTGGGTTGGTTCAGCCGAGGACGATGGCTCCGGTAAGACCAGATCAGAGGCCTGCCAGTTATGATGAGAACGCCAAGTGTGAATTCCATTCTGGTACACCAGGGCATAACATTGAGGGTTGTAGAGCCTTTAAGCATGTTGTCCAAGACTTGGTAGACTCCAAGGCCATCAATTTTGCACCATCTTCGAATGTTAATGCTAATCCCATGTCGGTGCATGGTCAGGTGATGGTGGGTGTAATTGCTGAAGATTCAGGTCACGTCTGTGCGGTGGGTGAAGAGACTGACAGTGACTGCGAGCTCGGTGGTTGGATAAAACCGTGCGTACCAGGGATGGAAGTCCAAAACTGGAAGGCCGAAAAGATCATCACTGTCACTCTACGTGAAGAGTAATATTTCTTGTTTTTCAATACTGTTTGCATGAAAGCCATACGTTTTGCCTGAAACGTAATGGTTCATTGTAAGGGCCACCTCATGTGTTTCATTATGCAACATTTTGCATCAGTAATAAATGGATGTTTTTCACATTAAAAACGGTGTTCCCTGTTTTTCATTTATTTTTGCAGTTTAAAACAAAAATAAAAATGGCAATGTTTATTTTCATTTTTCCTTCCTTTTGATTGGCTTCGTTTCGACTTTCGTATTCTCCGGATCTCATTGATAACAATCCTGTTACACCCTCGTATGATCTCGACAATCCGATCTATCATGTCGCAGAAAGAAGGCGAAGAAGATCGTGAACTGCCGGATGAATTAGCCAGGTTGTTGAAACAAGAGGAGAAGGTGATTCGACCGCATAAGGAACGAGTTGAGCTTGTTAGCCTGTGTACCGAGGAGGTCAAAAAGGAAGTAAAGGTTGGGGCCGCCTTGGAGGCGAGTGTCAAGAGCGGAAGTGATGCCATTCGGTCTCAAGAACGCCGGTGCCACGCATCAGAGAGCTATGGTGGCTTTGTTTCATGATATGATTCATCATTAGATTGAATGCTATGTTGATGACATGATAGCAAAGTCCCGCACAGAAGAGGGGCATTTGGTAGACTTGGCCAAGTTGCTTGACCGATTGAGACAATTCAAACTGAGGTTGAATCTGAATAAGTGCACTTTCGGAGTGCGGTCCAGTAAATTGCTGGGGTTTATTGCGGAAAAAAAAGATGAATCGAGGTTGATCCTGCTAAAGAAAAAGCAATACAAGAAATGCCTGAACCAAGAACAGAAAGGAGGTTTGTGGTCTCTTAGGTAGGTTGAACTGCATTTCACGGTTCATATCTCATCTAACAGCCACGTGTGAACCCGTATTCAAGCTGTTAAGAAAAGATCAAACAGTCAGGTGGAATGATAATTGCCAAGTGGCATTTGAAAAAATAAAAGAATATTTGCAGGAGCCTCTGATTCTATTGCCTCCTGTGGAGGAACGACTGTTAATTCCGTACTTGACGGTCCTCAAGGGGTCTATGGGGTGTGTATTGGGGCAGCATGACGAGTCTGGTCGAAAAGAGCATGCAATTTACTACCTTAGCAAAACGTTTACCGACTGTGAAACAAAATATTCACTGCTCGAGAAAACTTGTTGTGCTTTGGCATAGGCTGCTCGCCGACTGAGACAGTATATGCTGGTTCATACCACTTTATGGATTTCCAAGATGGACCCGATCAAGTATATTTTTGAGAAGCCAACATTGACCGGACGGGTTGCGAGATGGCAAATGATTTTGTCTGAATACGATATTCAGTAGACCTCTCAGAAAGCAATAAATGGGAGTGTATTGTCTGATTACCTCGCCCAACAACCCATTGAGGATTATCAACCGATGAAGTTTGAGTTCCCTGATGAGGACATCATGGTTCTCAAATCGAAAGATTATGAGGAACCGATCCCGGAGGAGGGGCCTGACCCTGAATCCGAATGGATTCTAATGTTTGATGGGGTCGTTAACGTGAATGGTAGTGGAGTTGGTGCTGTTTTGGTTACGCCGAAAGGATCTCACATCCCTTTTGCTTCCCGGCTAACATTTGAATGCACTAACAATGTGGCAAGTGTTAGACTATGGCACGGATCTAGAAGAGGGGGTTGAATAGATCCCAATTAAAATTTGAGTCGGCGCTACCAATTTAAAATTGGTTTTGAAAATTTGTTTTAAGTGCGGAAGCGGCCGAGGAAAAATATAGTCTAAAACGAACTGTTATTGGAAAACCGGATATGCATCAAGCCTATGGATTACTGATAATGTAAAATACGAATCACTACACTAGTTACACAATCAATGATTTGTTTCACTTACTAGGATTCCTAGTTCCAATGATTCAAATACCAAATCAACTAGATACACACTAAAGATAATTTTGGTTTAGGCAAATTATCAAACACTTGGTGTGCAAAAACACTCCAAGTGATATTTGTGTTGAGTAAGTGATTCCAATTAATCTAGTACAATATCCTATTGTACTTTGGATTCAAAAACAGAGTTTTAACCTCTTACTCAATTAATATCAATGTTTGATAAAAGTGCTTATATTAAAATCACTTAATTTTTAAGCTGAAAATCAATTATGCAAAAAATTAGAGAAGACAAAGATTTGATGAGGCAGTTCCCCCGCCGTCCTCCTTTCGGGGTACGTATGCCCTCAATTCTAAAACTTGAATTGAGATGACTTAATAGATATCACCTGTTGAATTTAACCGTTTATACAAGGATTGTAAAGCAAATAAACAGCGAACTCTCAAGATGTTGAATGTTGCTTCCACTCCTTGTTCCTTGATTCAAGATGAATCAAGTCCTTCGATTGTTGTTGATAGACCTCCGATTCCAGCCCCTTTGATGAATCAATTTTACAAATGTTAGTTGACACAAGTAATTAAACTTCTATGTATAGTAACCAACTTACCAACCAAAAATAACAGTTTTTCAAACAGTGGAAAATATTCAGAAAACTGAGTTTGCGCACGAGCGGTCGACTATAGGTCGGCGTGCGCTGACCCGTGGGAAAATGAAAGTTTCATGGGCCGACCCTATGGTCGACTCAAGTCTTCCATGCGCTGACCCGTGGCCAACTGCACTATGCCATGCGCCGACCGGTGGTCGACTCAAACCACCATGCGCTGACCAGTCACCAACTGGTCTATGTTATGCGCTGACCCGTGGCTCATGTGCTGACCCTTGCGGTCGACTCAAAACTTGCAAATCTGCAAAAATTCGTATTTTTGTGGTTTTCATGCATTTTATCATGATCACATTTTATCCACATATGTTTTATGAAATATAGCAGTTTTAGATGAGCATAGAGAAGGATATGATAGGTGATATGTTGCATTTGTTTGTAGACGTGGAATCGACAATGCCGATTCGTCCATGGTGGTCATTTGTCATCATCGAAACTTATGATTGTATGTTGTCTGACAATTTGCCCTTACATACTCCCCCTTTTTGATGATGACAACCTGTGCAAAGCCAAAGAGACAAACAACATGCAGTATTTACACACATTATGCACACTCCCCCTTTCTTTTGTAATCTAAGGCTATCTGCAAAACCGACTGTTAATTGTGGTGAACATTTTGGCTGCTTGTACTCTTCTCCCCCTTTGACAACATCAAAAAGTGACAAGGAACGATTATTCAATGTAACATAAAATTCAACAGGAAATAACACTATCAGATAACAATATCACACGAATTATCATTACTGAACGATAATCATTAATTAAAAGAAGATAATCATTAAAATTGATTTTGCACAAACAGGCATAACAGAAAAAGATGAATACAGTCAAACAACAAACAAATTCAGATGCATATGCAGTCCTATGTCCTAATGGTGTCGTCCTTGATGGTAACAAATATCCGGGTTTCTGTAGGGGTCAGCCAGAGATGATATTTGTTCAGCAATACCGCCTAGATACTTGATACCCCCGTCGACCGACCGTTCCTGGCGTTCAAACGTTTCGGTAAATGCTGCATACCGTTCATTCATGCTTGTAGAGAGGTTATCGAGCCTCTCATTTTGAGCTTGAATTTGGCTGCTAATATGAGCATAGCGCTCATCCTGAGGTTGCATGAAGGATTGTTGAGCCAGCTGCATATTTCGCATCATATCCAACAGTTCGGAAGAGTTTGTGTGTTGTGGAGGAGACGGGGGAGATTCTTCATCATCATGGTGATACGGCTGGTAGAATTGACGTTGTGTTGACCAGCCCGTATGTTGCCATTCACCCCAGCCACCCTGGTTGGGGGCATCTTCTTCAATTGAATGTGAATGCTAAACCCAAGCGGAGTTTGAGTAGTCGTGAGTGATAACTTGTGGAGGACTATCAGCTCCACCATGCTGATCAAAGGCTTGCCTTGCTCCCTCTTCTTCATTTTCCTCTTCATCTTCTTCTTCACTTTCATCACTTTCATCATCTGCTTCAACAGTCGCAGGAACATACCCTCTTCGAACAAACTTGTAGATTCTCCGCTCATCACACCAAAAATATCCCATCATAGACAGAGTTTTTGGGCTGAACTCTTTGTCTGATGAAATGGAGGTATACGGGAAGGACGGATGATCAATGTCGGCTGCAGTAAGGACCTCTTGAATAAAAGATTCGTAG